>NW_024037047.1:27315099-27844608 GCF_015706575.1 Patiria miniata | reverse complement strand
GTCAACTTAAATTTTATAGTTTATTTCGAAACTAGTGTACGGTGTGAAATGGTGGTAGTCGAGAGGTGTGGACTGCTACTCTGAATCGGAAGGTTGCAGGTTCAAATCCCACAGCGTATTTTTTAGGTTACAAAATTTTATTAATTTTGAGGTCAACTTAAACTTGATAGTTAATTTCGAAACTAGTGTACGGTGTGAAATGGTGGTAGTCGAGAGTCAAAATTTTCTTGAAAAGGGCACTTGCAAATCGTGCTGAAATGTAACAATGTTTTTTTTTCCGGACATTAATCCATATTATGCACACTAACGGACAATATATGGTCCTTTCAGGACAATAACATGCGTGAAGTAAAAAAAAGGCACCCGAATGGCCGCAGGCACATGGACAAGGGCACGACATCTTTTTCAAAAGGGCATTTGTTCGAAAAAAGGGCACTTTGCAAAAAAGGACACTCTTTAAAACAAAATGAGGAAGTGGGTAAGCACTGGTGAAAAGCCTTTGAATGGAAAAGGGCAGTCTTGACACAAATATTGGGGTAAAATTACCTCCCCCCCCCCTTGCTACGCTGATGGCACTACATGGATATATTACAAGCCGGGGTTTACCCGCTGCATAGATCGGGTAAAATAGGCGTAGTGTTGGGGATGAAAATGGTGGCAGTTAAAATGTAATGGGGGATCATTGGAGGAGACATGCATTATAAGAAAGCAATTTATATGCTTGTTAGTTTGTACCCACATTGGGGAGTTGTACGTTCTTAATAAGCCGAGTGTGCAATTTGTTTGCACTGTTGGGAATGAGTCCCACAGAGTTGGTAGGCTGCGGCCGTCCTCGTCTCCTCGTCACCGTCAATAAAACACAGACCAGGTTATTTGCCATAACCTGTAAGTACTATTATTGCTTTGCAGATTCCAAAGTAACATTTCAAAGTGCAAATTGATATTGTATAACTGTTGTAAAACATTGTAAATGTGCCTTGGCAATAACTAGTTGTTTGGGTTTTTGTGTATAAAATGTACCTTGCATTTTATGGTATGTTAAATGATATTGAGCTGCTATGGACGATGCATGTAATAATCTTGTGTAGGAGATGCATTACTGGTGACAATTTGTACTTAATTTTAAACCAGGGTTTTTGGGTGTAACGTCTGGTGTGACAAACTCCGCAGTGAGACAGACATCCTCGGCCGACCGAAGTTAAGTCCACCATTGACCAGTCGGATTGCCAGACAGGTCACGCATGCTATTCATTGTGTAGAATAGTCACTTCAGGTTCTGGCACTCACGCCGTATATCCAACCCTTATTCGTCTTCCATTGCTTACGGTATTTACTTACATAGTTTGGCTTAGTTTGCGTAATGTCGACAGAGGCAGACCACTCCACGAATCCTGATCCGTCGGCGTTTATGTTCGACAAATGTAAAGATTACTTTGACAAGAAGTTTAACGCTATCTCTGCACCGAAAGAGGACTCCACCTCCATTCGGGAACTCAAGAATAAACTGGACTCCAAAGAGTTAACAAAACCAGGCAACTTGGCCCGATTTGAGTTTTGTGGGAAACTTCAAATTGCCCTTGGCGACATCAAGACGGCAATTATCGTTAAAGGCGATACAGACCAAGCCAGCTGCTGGCAGAACACAAGAACAAGATTAAGATCGCCAACTCGAGCAAGGCAGGGTGGATGACCGTCTCGTATATGGACAAAAAAAAAGGAACAGGCAACTTGTCTCCAGATCAACAGAAAATCATATAACAGCGGAGAAAGAAGTTTTTAAGGACACTGAAGCCCGAAAAAGAAGAAAGCGAGACTACCAGCATGGCCCAGTCGGTTAAGATGCTGCTGATCGTCGCCTTTTTTGAGGTACATGTATTGACCCTATTATCTCTCCCCCTTGCATACTTTGTTATTTCAGCCTGCATGCCTGTGTGCAGGCCAGCACCCATCATGTATAATAATAAAATTCTGAATATGAACAAATTGTGTCCTCCTTTTCCTTTATAACGTTCTGTAAAACCTAACTGTTTTTCATGCGTATGAGCGAAGCGAAGTAGCATGAAAATGTGTTCGTATGTTACTTACAAGCTTGATGCTTGAGTGATCATGATAAAGAATAGGTTAAATTTGAATAGAATGTCATTGAGGACGTAATTGAGTAAATTAAAGGGAAAATACAACATTTGCAAACATCGAAAAACAAAACTACCAAGTTTTTACGAAATACACAACAGGATGTTGGTAAATGACAGTCTAAAGCATCCTGTAAAATTATGGCACCTGGTGTGAAGTCACTTTCAAGAAAATGGTAATTTTGTATACATTTCCAACGGTGGTCGGCTGACCACCGTTGGAAAAACCTAACTGTTTTTCAACTACTGCTCCAAATGTACAATTTTTTTTTCAGTCCAAATTTTGTTTGCTATTGGTTGCATGTTCTGAATAGGTGCAGGCCAGCTAGACTGGTTCCCTAATCGTACAATTTTCCGGCATCTATAAATTAATCCATTTAATCTTCAGTGGAGTCAGGGAACCAGAATACTCAAACATTTTTGTTTTTCTTAGTTTTTCCAGCAATTTCCAACACAAAACTTCAGACATGTCAGTGTAACAATAATTTGATATATATATTATACTAACCCCTCAAGTAGTTCATTTCTGAAAATTAATGCAAATGCCAATGATGTACATGTACATTCCCTTGAGTGATCATGATAAAGAATAGGTTAAATTTGAATAGAATGTCATTGAGGACGTAATCGAGTAAATTAAGGGCGTGTGTGGCTGTAGTATGGCCATTCTAGCCTGTGTTCACCACGTCGCTAGGTCAGTAATTTTCATAATGACCACAATACATCGTATATTTTAATTTAAAAGAAGAGGAGAAACTCGGAGTATGTAAGTATTAAAGTTAATGTATAAGGGATCGGCCACAAGGTTTTCCAGAGTTTTTACCTCATAGAGTTTTACCTCTGGTGTTTCACTCTGGGCACTTGACAAGTAATAGAATGAAATCATAGATCTATACAAATTCAGTATTAATTAAAATTTTAATTTACAGCAAACATAAATGAAAGCAGTGGCGGTTCTACCGGGGGGGGGGGGCAAAAATTTGGCAAGCCCCCCCCCCAAATTCCATACAAAAAAAAAAAGCACTAGCAAAGTGTAAGAATTTGATGTACAGGGGAACGGTCTCCCCCTAAATGAGAAGGGTGCATTTGTACACTTTTAGTTAATAGGCCTACAACATGTATAGTGTGCCTGATTGTAGGATTTTATCAGCGCTCCCCATAGAAAATATGGCACGAGCCCCCCCCCCCCCCCCCCCCATCTTTCGAGACAATTATTTCTTCTTTCTTAATTATGAAAACATAATTCCTAGTTTCAGGGGCAAACATAAGTAACTCTACTGCCATGATTCTCCCACTTATGAAGTATGCAGACTAATAAAACGCCGGGAGATGATGACTTGCCCAAAGAATTCTACGTTCAATTTTGGGATCTTTTATGCTCAGACTAGATCTTCTGAAAGTGTATCATAGATCTTTTGACGATAACATCTCGCCAACTTTCAAACACAGAAGTATGATAACTTTGCTTGAAAAAGCTGGAGATCAGCTGAATCCTCAGAAAAAAAGACTAATTTGGTTACTCAACGTAGATTACAAGATTGTCTCTAAAGCTATTTACCTTCGTCTGGGCAAAGTTATCCCTTTTGTTTAATATTAATCCTTTCCAGACCTGCAGGATCAAAAGGCAGAAGTATTCACAATAACGCCAGATTTGGTTGACTATATGAGCTCCATGCGCTACCAAAAGAGGGCGCCCTTTTACCTAGCAACGACGTCCCATGGGCGGTACATTTCGCTGGTTGACGCGCACCGTTCCTTGTGTGTGACACGCGTACACCAGGGGATTTGTTCTATGTACACGCAGTGGCCGCGCACCCCCAACTGTACTTCCTTTGCCGGTGAGGGGGTACTTGTGAACGGAGCGGATAAGTTCAAAGGGTATTAATTCCTTGGTCATTTCATATCAATTTGTTAGCGCTCCTTTTCAAGCGCCCACACAGTCCCTGATTTTCCGCTATGGGAGTTGCCATCAAAAACTGTGCCTCGATGTCTCTTTTTGTACACCATTGAAAAACGGAACAACGCTTTCACTTCTTAAAAGAATACAAGACAGACAATAATATTCTACATCATACTGATAAGAAATATTGAATTTATATTAACAGGAAAGCCTGTACTTTTCAGGATTTATATTGTTGTTTTAGCAGAATTTAACACGATTATGTGTAAATCATAGTTTTCAGTAAAACCTGCACCATTTCAACTCGCCGTAAATACAAACAGCGCCACCGTATGGCCTTCTTAAAAAAAGCATTGTTAGGGAAGGTTCTGGTCTAACTAACTATGTATTCTGATTAGACCTTGTTAAGACCTGTACTTTTAGGATTGAAGAAGATGATCGCCAATCATAACCCCGCTCACATACGCCATGGGCATTGCATTTTGTGTGTGCGTGCGTGCTATTCGATAATCAGGTCCAAAGATATAGCGCACAAAGTACATTCACTTCCACACACACGCGTGCGCGCATTTGTCTTACATTTTGTTAAAATTGAGCAATGCGCAAAATCGAGTTGAATCAAATAAGATAAATAGGAGTGCGGTTTCGGCCATAAACAAATTGATATGCCTTATCAATAAAAAACTTTTGAAGGGTTAATTAGAATTTTCATTTTAAAGCTTTGGAACCTGTTTCGGCCCTGTTTTTATTCATTATATTAAGGGTTTTAATTAATGGTTTTATGTCCGACCCCTTTCAATTTTCAAAGGTGCTAAGCAGGGGTGTACATTATCCCCACTTTTGTTGAGAATTGAGATTTGAAGTTGTTGCTGATATTTTTAAACTGATAGTTACAGTAATGTCTTTTTATACTAGTGGGAAAAGCAAATGAAAAGTACCAAGCCTATTGCGTTCTACTTTAAGTTGCGCATAATCAGAAACTAAAACCAGTGATTTATTTCATTTCACAATTCTTCTTTTTGAATTGTTGAATTAAGAGTTCATAACTTAGAAATATACCGCGTTTATTTTGCGATATACCTTTATTGTTTTCCACCTTCCTAGTGATTCGGAGCACTGCATAAGTTGACGTACATATGTATAAAGTTTGACAACAGATCTTTTTATGACTTAATAATAATTGTAAATACTGCAAGTGGAAGAATTTGACTTGCAAATTATATTGCACATAATAACGTGTACATAGAACTGAACTTGTCCAATATTTGGTTTTTGTATTCTGATCGTCTTGATCTTTTCAAGCTCCACTGATGTGCTACTCTCTGGCATTCATGCAGAGTCAAAACAGATCAACCTAAAATCATCATATCATGCCTAGCTGTATTGACAGGCAATTATGACAAGCTCACTACACCCCATCTGCAAGTTATCCAGTTATTCAGGGTATCTACGTGACATGGTATCATCACCCTGTTCCTCATTGGTGTTTGTCAGCAAAATACATTGTAAACTTCACCAAGACCTCATGGGCTGCAACTACAATATAGTGTCCCTGCTTAAGAGGGCTACACACGTAGTTCTCATGTTGCTATACAAGAAAGTAATTATTTCAAAGGATTAGGCCTATATTTTCAGGTTCTGCAAAAAAAAATACTGGCAGTGCAGAGCAAAAATAAGCATTCTGCACACAATACAAAATTGGTGAAAACTTATCAAAATAACACAGCATTGTTGGCATAATGATGCAGCGTCCCCTTTTGTTTCCTGTGGGGATACATGTGTTGGCCCTGTCACGATTAATTCCAGAATAAGAATTATCTTTGCCTGCGTTACAGTTGTATAGCAGGCAAATGTGTCTAATCGGTTGAGGAATGAATTCTGGGAGGCGGAGTTACATAAGGGTAGAAAGGGTGTGTCAAATTTGCATAGGAAAGAACGTGCGTTTAACATAGAACGTACGTAGAACGTACGAGGCGAAGGTGTGGTGGGATCATTCTAGCTTGCGACTTCAGTTCAGTTAAGGACAAACTGAGAATGGATCAGCTTTAAAAATAGCTTTGTGTAAACGTGCGAAATGTTTTGTTTTGCTGGCAACCACAAGGTTTTCCAGAGTTTTTGCTCATTGAGTTTTATCTCTGGTTTTTAATCCAGTGGGTTTCTTCGGGAGTTTGTAACAGTGTTTAAAAAATTCAATTACATGGAATTTGTATAATTAGTCTATTGTTTGTAATTAAACAATTAAAAATCCAGCACCAACTGGTTGACTGCCCCTTGGCAAGCCGTACCCTATATGGTGATATATGTCGTATATTAATTTGGTGTTGTGTTCATAGGAAAGGATGTATCATTAGAATAGACTGGCAAGAGCAGTCTTGTCTGCTCAAAGAACAAGAGATATATGATTGTAGACATCATCAAAGCAAGTCTTACCCTGTCCAGATTTTGTATCAGAGGCTTTGTTGAAGTTAAGGAGAGCAAAGAAAATGCAAGAGGCAACGTGAAAGATATCATAAAGGGTTCAACTGCACTTCCTCGGAATCTGAACATGAACCAGCCAAGAATATCTTGAAGGGTATCTGCTAATAGCTCAATGTAATTAGCTTTCATAATGGTCAAGTGGACAAGATTTCTTTGGCCAAGAGTTTGCCATGGAATCGTTCATTATGAACAACAGAATATTAAATATATTTAAGACTATTTCAGTACCTGTTAGTACCTATTACGCGAACGACCTTAAATATTGCAAGGGACAATATTCAACGGATGCGAAAGGTGATTCAAAGGATTGAATGATGAAGACCTGATTTATGATTGGATAGTTTGTCATTGTGGGTATATGTACATGTACAGGTACACCAGTGCTTTCTAAGAGCTTGGTAGGAAAAAAATCACAAGCTTAGTCAGCTTTTAGTGAACAAATGAACTCCTGTTTATATTCAAATATATTTAGCTCAAATATTTAGGAAATTTGGATTGCCCAAAAGACAAAATTGCAAATACCTAATGTTAATATTTACAGTGACTTGACACAAAAGTTCATCTAGGAAAACAGCATCAGCTGACTAACTTTGTATCAAAGAAAATGACAGTATTTTATGCATTCCTTCCTGGTCATATTTTAAATAAATGTTAATTCCATCAGCACTTGTACTGCATTGTGTAGTTTGTAATCAATAAACAATTAATCAATAAAACCATGGAGTGCACAGGCTGTTTCAGGCGCTACAGTGATTAGGCATTGCAGTTTTGGACACTACAGTGATTATATAGTGTCCAAAACTGCCATGCCTAATCACTATAGTGTCCAAAACTGCCATGCCTAATATTAGGCATGGCAGTTTTGGACACTACAGTGAATAGGCATTGCAGTTTTGGACACTACAGTTAGGCATGGCAGTTTTGGACACTACAGTGATTAGGCATGGCAGTTTCGGACACTTCAGTGCCTATGAAAGGGTTGGGTAATTAATTCTTTAAGTAATGAAGGCTAATCCTTCTTATGGATGTACATGTAAAGTTTACATGTACATCCATAAGAAGGATTAGCCTTCATTACTTAAAGAATTATTATTGAAATGCTAGACTATGGAAAACTAACATTAACTTTAAAAGCCATTGAACTCATTACTGTAATGAGTGAGGTACACGGTCAGAAAAAAATATGGCTTTACTTTGCCTTCAAATAAGGTACCGGTACATGTATAGCTTTAATAAGCAACAGATGAAAAGCATGAGTTTAATGAAGAGTAAAAACAGTCAACAAGAGGCTCCTAAACCGAAGTGTAGGGTCATCGACGCCTTCACCGACAGCTGGAGATACCCCCAGTGTCACCCTGATGTTGGGTTATTCCGAGGATTGGGCGCCTATTCCTTATTTCCACATACCACCCAAAAATGTTGTAGAAAATGGCATCATATTCATGGAAAGCACATTCACAGGCAACACAAACCACATTGGCATGATGAATTCATCTTCAATTTTATGAGCCAACAAAAGTGTTTGCAGTTTAAATACAAAAAAAATTACAATGACTTAATGTCTTTCTGTGTGCTTCCTAGATGGTTTGTAGCCCACACATTTTAGTGGCCTTGGCTTTATGGCTGGGCTATACGACAAACCAGCACCTCTGCTTGCGTTTGCCACTAAAACTGAAAGGAATATTTAGCCCAAAATATTTTGGGAAAAAAAAGGGAGATCGGTTGTTAAACATGAATCTCAGGTACATGTAAGTTGGAAGGCACAAGTGAATTAAACTAATGAATTAATTAGCAAACACAAATCAGTGTACAATGTACATGTATGAATGCAATCAGTAGCATAGCTTTTTGTGGCGGGGGGGGGGGTGTCTGAACCATCTTAAAAGCCCTTAAAAAGACTGTTGTTTTATGTCACCATCAAATACTGCCAGGGGCCTTCCCTCCCCCCCCCCCCCACCACCATCCAGCTAACTATACGCCACTGTACTTTTCATGCATCAAACTAGTTTTACCAAGGCATTTGGTTTGAACGCCTTCATATAATATATTTCACTGGATTTTGCCCTCCACTGCCGTAATCAGTGAAGGGCAAACTCTGGTAAAACCCAACATTTAACCCTCCTATGCAAACATACATTCTGTTTAAAAGTTGTCCTTTCAGTCTAATTCTCACAAGTGACTGTTTTCAACAGTTTAGAGCTCCCAGCACACATAAAGCAGGATTGACTGGCTGTGACTGTTTATGTAACTTGATACAGCTATGCTTTGACTGTAGATAATTGATAAGACAGCTTTGCCTACTTCCTGCCTGCTGTTGCCTGATGACTGAATTTGACTAGTCACATGCTAGCTTGCTTGAAATATAATCTGACTGTTGGTGACTAGCTTAGGTAAAAAGCATGGCAGAGGAAGAGGATTATTTTTTTACTGTCTGTGACTGTTGAAACAGCAGGAGGGTTAAAATTGAGAAATCATGTCATTGTGAAAACCTTACATTAAAATTACACCAACCTGACGCAATTTCCATCAAAAGTCTGTACTGCGTAATAAAGTATTAATTACAAAGAATTCCTCACAATGAAAAGTGAACACAAAAATATACAATCAGTAAAATTATAACAGCTTTTAAATGCTTTGTTTCATAAAATATAAACAGCAATACATTTAAATGTTGCTGGATCAAATATTAAACTGTCACTTTCAAGAATCTAAATTTTTTGTTTTAATAAAACAACGGATGAATTATGCATATCATGTGATACTTCAGTCTCAAACGACAGTATGGATTACGCCTTCACCGACAGCCAGATACTGATACCCCACTGTCACCCTGATGTTGGGTTATTCCAAGGATCAGGCACCTCCTCTTTTTAACTCTACGCTGATTACAAGCATCTCGCTTTTATGCCAAGTGCCACTGCATTGTTTAAGGGTCTTGATCCAGCCGAGTCTCTGTACTGCTGAAGAGTTCATCAGAAAATATCATTATCAGAGCTGAATCCTTGATCATCTATGCCAAGTCCTGCTGCAAAGTTTCAGGTTCGGCGGATTTCTGCAGAGTGACCCAGACCCACAGCTCAAATGAACCTAGGACATGCACAAAGCTGCTGTATCAGATGTCCCGCTGCAATACTTGAGGATAATGAGCCAAAACACTGCCTTCACCGACAGCCAGATACTGATACCCCACTGTCACCCTGATGTTGGGTTATTCCAAGGATCAGGCACCTCCTCTTTTAAACTCTCTGCTAATTACAAGCATCTCGCCTTTATGCCAAGTGCCACTGCATTGCTTCAGGGTCTCGATCTAGCTGAGTCTCTGTAATGCTGAAGAGCTCATCAGAAAATATCACTATCACAGCTGCAAAGTTTCAGGTTCAGCGGATTTATGCAGGGTGACCCACAGCTCAAACTAACCCAGGACATACACAAAGCTGCTGTATCAGATATCCCGCTGCAATACTTGAGGATAATGAGACCAGTCACTGCCATGCAAACGAGCTCAGAAAACATTATCAGAACAAAATCATCGACATGCAGGTATTCCATGTTCTGCTGCAAAGTTTCCATTTTTAAGCAGAGTCTCTGCAACATCTCTACAGCTCAAGAAAACATGTCCACGTACAGTTTTTATTGAGCTACTTCAATGGCAGAATCTCTGATGTACATCATCTCTGGCTTTGAAGTACATGTATCCTAGGATACAGACATCTTTAAACGGCCAACTAGATGCTTATCTGTTACACCGTTAGTGGAGGTTAGGCAGGATTACCGATGTGACAACTCGGGGAAAAACAACCATCTCACTAGGCGTATGTACAGCAAGGGGCAGCTTGTACTACTTGCAATCACTTCAGGCCTAGTTGAGTCTGCAGGTGTTTATGCCAAGTTTCTTGCATATCATCCAGTAAGGCTTATCCTGGATTTCTAATACTGCAGGTGTTCTGCTGCATAATACGGGTAAAAGTCGACCAGGATCTGATGAGCTGTCACTGTCATTTCCCTGCTAACTTAAACTGTACGTGAACAGCTCTGCTGTGTTTCTTTAGAGACAAATATTCCACCGTGCATCAATGCCTCGTGTTGATCAGGGATGGCGCAAAGTTCACCTATGATCGTTTCCACTGCACTGTAAACTTGTCACCCTGAGATCGAGACCCTTTTTATTATCAGGTACTAGCGACTGAGTCAGTTGGACCTGGGGATCGGCACGGGAAGGGTCCAAACTCCCTGAAGAAGCAATTGCAATGACACAGCTGCATTCACTGCTTATTAAATTACTCTTTAGAATCCTTGCCGGATCATACATGTTCACATTTGCATTTATTTATAAATCTGATAAATTTGGCTTTAACCAAGGGTAAAGTTTTTACTTTACACCGAAATAAACGCACAGTTATATCATGTCTTGGCACCAAGATGCAGGAAGTAGTGGCTTACTTTTGGCACAAAAGCCATCTTGCCAACAAATAAATAAATGTACGGCATTGCACATCAATAATGTGTAATAATTGTATCTTGCACACACCAAGGAGGTCATCCTCTTAAATATGACTTGGGTGCCACTGCTATCCCACTTTGATTTTCAATGTACCCTGCATTGACCACGGTATAACGTGTACAAGCAGTGAATGGGCAGATGGGCTCTGGTACAAAATTGGATCAATATTGTAAGACTCCTGTTGTGTGGGGCGTGGTGTTTTACCAAGACCAAGTGCTCCATGGTACCTTCAGCTTTGTGTTTGAGTGCCATGCATCTTGAGCAATAAATGCCCTACATGAGTAAATACACAGTATTGCATTGACATGCTGAGCTATACTGGTCAACATACAGTTTAAACAATTTCCCTATTTTTAGACATATTTGTAAAAGCAGACTACTGTATGTTAGCATACTTTTCATTGAAGAGTTTTGTCATTACTTTTTGTCCTGTAAAACTGACACCAGGAATTCTGGTGCAATCCACTTAACATTCTAACTGCAACATACCCAAGGGCTGTTACAATTACAACACCATACTCTTACACCAAGCCACTACAATTGCAAACATGTGGGCTCTCTTTCCATTCATCATTAGAAAAATTACACTTTGTCAGTATTTGACTTTTGATGGAATTTGCATCAGGATAATTTATATTTTACAAATAATGAATGTTTCACGTTCGTGCATTCGGTGACAAATGGTTCCAACTATTGAAATTATTCTCACCATTGCACTCACAAATATTCATTATTTGTATACTATAATTACTGGCACTGTATAATCAGTGCTTTTCAACAGAAATTAAAACCAATAGCAAAAGCTATCTTGAAAGGCCAATAGCATCATTTGCAATAACAGAAATGTAAATAAAATGGCTGACTTTTCAGCTCAAGTGTCATGTATCTTTTAAAGATCATGAATGTACACAATTTGTGCTTTTATTTAACAGGTTATTTCAAAAGGCAAATTTTTGAGTACTTGCAAATGATCCTGTCAAGCCATGTTACTTCCAACCTACATGTAGGCCAATGAGGCCTTTACTTTTAAAAGATATGCCAGGCCTGTACAGAGCATTTTCAAATGAGTGTCATGTACCGTTTCTATCAGAGAGTGTTCATATCAAGTAGCAAAGACTATTCATAAGATAGAATTTGCATCAATATTAGGTTTTGTCCTTCATCGACGAACAAACACTGTATACTCAGTGTGTTCAACCTGAGTGAAAGTCAGCAAAAGCACTCGGGTGGGAATCGAACCCACAACCTTCTGCTTTGTTGAGCAGACGTCTTACCACTCGACCACCAAGCACGTGAGGTTGTTTAACTTTCACTCGGGTGTAACACACCGAGTAGACAGTGGTTATATGTCGGCGAAGGGCAAAACCTAATTATTGCAAATTGTAAAGACTTAAATTGTGAAAGCAAAATGTATGCCAAATATAAATCACACAACAAAAATATGATTTAGCTAAATAACACCTTTTCAAAGGTACATGTATTAGCACCCATCTCTGGTGCAGGCCTGCATATTTTATTTTAACTTTTAGTCACTGTAGCGCCCAAAACTGCCCTGCCTGTTACTCACTGTAGCACCAAAACTGCCCTAGCACTCTTAGGGTACATTCGAGTACAATGTACATGTAGCTCACCCGGATCGATGTCTCAGGTTAACCCCTTGCTGTTCAATTCGCTCCAACGTCTCGAGTCAGCCACCACAGAAACTGCTCAAGGACCAAACTCAGTGGTGGAAACAGGTCCCATGCATACAAGTGTTGTTCATTTCAAGAAACGAACAAATTTGGCGGCTAGACGGCAAAAATGTCGAGCGGACCCAAAAATCAACTTATTTCAAGCAAAAGGGTAATTATTTATGTAGTTAATTTCAACTTTAGAGGCTGTAATTCCAGCCCAACATTTTACTTTTGCAACTCTCTAAAAAGCAGTAAATCTCAAACTTAACACCCAGTCTGAAATGGGCATTTTGTACGGACATCACGTGAGGATCGTGATGGCCCACGGTTGAATGTTTGATTAGTCCGGCTGTCATACAGTAGTTAACGTCTCCCTTTACAGAGTCGATCCCAGTGAGCTACTTAAAAGGCACCCTATGATTAATTTTTTTCAGTGAATAAATACACTGTAATAAAATACAGACCAAGATGCTAATGGGTTAATTATATTGAATGACAGATATAAAAATCATCAGTTAAAAAAAAATTGCTCAGCCATTCGGAAGAACATAAATTGCAATTGGTCTCAAATTAAAGCTGATGGTCAAGTGCTATACACACTACCAAAGCTTATATCATCATAGCTCCTTGATTTAAGCACAGTTTTTGTAACTGATGCATTTTTTTATGCACACCCTGTGTAACAGCTATAAAGTGCTTTTGGGCAGCCAGGGGAGAGTAGGATTCTCAAAGGGAAGAAAATGGCGTATATCGCATTTTGGAAATACACTCTTCATATGTTCATACACCACACAACAAACATTTCATATTACAGCTTTAGCTAGAAAAATATTCTCACTAATAGGAAATTAGATCTTTATCATTCAATCCTAACTATGAGGTGTTTTACGTGAAAAATAGGGAGGGGGACTTCCACAAATGACTTCTTTTATCAAGTGATACTAACTTTTCTTTCATTTTGTTTTTAAGTTGTGCACCATGTTACACAATTGTTTAAAACCCGATTAAAAACTCTTTTTTTTTTACATTCTTGCAATGGTTGACATGTACATAGAACTCTCTGAGAAGTTGCAGTTGTATAAAAGAGAAGAGATATAAGCCACAGAAAAATCACTATCTGATAATGCTTGTCCAGTAACTTTACAGAAAACATTGTTGCTGACCAAGATTTGGTCAGTGACGGATGACATAGTTTGGTTTAATTAGCATTTTAAAGAGATTTTACACTTCAGATCAAACGTTTGTTTGAAAGTGATATTTATGGGAGTATGCACTCTGTATGCCTAACAGCAACAGTGACACTTTCCCTTGAATATGGCCACTTGGTCATTTTGTCAGGCAACACAACCTACATAATGACACACTAGCAGGGCAAATTCATCAAGGCAACAGAAAGGGACACAGGGGGAAAAAGTGGCCTGAGTGAATCAAAGTGAAAGATTGATTCAAACAGGAAAGAGGTACAAGCATATAAGGGCAGCCAGCTTCCAGACTGGACAAAGTGCTGGGTGGAAAGGTACATAGTTTACGATGGAAAAAATATCATGTTTTTACTGTTTACATGCCAACTTAGTTGGCAGGAAAATGAACGAACATAGATATTGACTAGATGCGTATTGTGATTTGCAATGTTTCAAAGTCACGACAAGTAATCCACAGGACCAAGACAATTAATCCACAGGACAAAAACAACTTTACATGAGGGCATTCAAAAGTAGAGGCCAACAAGCACTGTGTTATTCAGATAAGTTGTCACCATGGGAATTACACATTTTTCTTGAGAGATTTTTCTTTTAAGAATGATTAAAAAGTATGGCACAGTCTTACCTAGCAACTGCAATTGGGACAAGTTCGTGTTTCCATGACTCCTGGTCTCCATTCTGTGCATCATCAGTGACAGGAGATGCTAATGAGACGAGAGAAGCTGGTGCTATCCTTGAGGGCTGGATGACTCCTGACTCCTTGGCTATGGAGATGCTCCTCACAGAGTACAGTCAATCATAACTGCTCCTCCAGTGAAGGTAAACGAAGAAGGTCTATTGTCCCTGGGCCCAGCACAGGAGTAAGATGCCATGGGTATAGAAGACCCGTAGGCTTGCTAAAGTGGGGACACATTGCTATGGGTGCCGAGTCCTTGGGTATAGGTGACCCATCGGACTGTCCAGTGAGGATGGGCTAAAACATGTCACCACCAGGATGTCGATATCTTAGAGGTGGCTCAGCTATAGGAACCAGTGTCAGCTTGCTGTAAATAGATCCTTGCTGGTGCCAGGTTGGGCAGTTTATCACTATCCCATATTTGCCAAGGGATCTTTATTCACCGAGTCCCGTAGGTGATGTCTTGCACTTCACCACATTCGCAGCAGATTCTCCAAGTCTGCACTTCAGGTCCTGCTTGTCCTTGTGGGATTGTAAAAGGCTGTGAATACTGATTAGTGTGCCCTTGTAAAATAATATAGCAAACCACCAAACAACTGGCCAGTGGTAAGGTGGTCTTCCAACTGACATTCAATTTGGCGTTTGGCACTATGCTGAAGTTTCATTGGAGTCAACATTGATTTGAATTTGTTGACTCTCAAGCAATTTGATCGTCAGAGAAAGCAAATCCCAACTTAAGTGTCCTACATGTATATATTAAGACCTGTTCTGTATACCAATACTCTAATATAGTAAAATGTCATTTTTAATATATTTTCAAAGAGTATGGTGGCATATTGATCTCATCTAATCAATGCTCGCAGTAACGTTAATCCTTCATCATTACCTTCAGTATTATTCCCATGCAATATTCACATGCAACTAAACTTTCAAAGTTAAGCTGATGAGTATAAAGTATTGACTCGGACATATTCAAGTTGACTATGAAAGGACAATAAATATTACCATATTATGCTATGAATTATCAATAACATACATATATGCATACGAGTAATAACTTGAGTACTATATTATTCAAACATTTCCAGAGTTTTCTAATTTAAAAGAATAATTTCACATTTTACTGGTATTTTCAATGGTTTTTGATAGTCGGTAATTGAAGAATGTAAAATATTTATGGTTAGAAAGTTGGCACATGATCCATATGTGAGAAGAATTAGATTACCATTTTTATTTGTCAAGGTAGGTCTATATCGTGTTTAAATGAAATAATCAGAGAACAGTTTCCAAATTACATTTTGATGAAACCCTGAGGCACACAGAGTATGGTGGCATTAATGTTAAATCTATTTTTGCAGTAACATTACCCCCCCCCCCTTCATTGCCAAAGGAATTATTCCAACGAAATTTTTACATCCATTTTTTTTATTTGCAAAGTTAAGCTGGTGAGTATACAGTATACATGTAGATTCCGACATATTAGAGTTGACAACTATAAAGCATGTGAAGTGCTGCTATGAAGCGCGTCACCTTTTCAGTTTGGTAGCGCACGATCATTGAGGGCGTACTTGTGGGAAAAAGAGGCGTTGCGCATTAGTCTGTTGCTAGCCAGGGAACAGAGTACTGCATAGACTCAAATCGGGGTAATAGCACACCAGGCCCGTCATTTTTAATCCTTGTTCTGTTCTTTCAGTATATTTTACTTTTTTAAGAATGTGGGGATTTTGTGATGTGAACATGTTTTTTTTTCTTGTTTTGTTTTGTATTATAGTGCAATATTGTGGCACATGTATCTTCTGTGCATAATTCTTATAATTTACTATTTCACTGTATTGATGTCCTTTATATTATTATATTGTTATTGTAACATGTGTGTGTCACTATTTATAGCTATAGCTTCCTATGGTTGTGAGTCCAAGGGCAGACTAGCGTAGAGTGGATGCCTTTGAGATCTGGGCATACAGACGCGTTCTCCGAGTGTCGTGGATGGAGAGGAGGACCAACCGCTGGGTATTGGATACCACAGGGAGTGAGTTGATGCTGAGACAACAGATGGCTGTGCGGAAGATGCATTTCTTTGGCCACGTCATGCGCCGCGAAGGAATCGACAAAGAAATAATCCAGGGATTGGTCTATGGGAAGAGACGTCATCCAACAACATCATGGAACCAACGACATAAAGCAGTGGACTAGACAGGGACTTGCAGCAGCATCAAGATCAGCAGTGGATCAAGATTGTTGGCGTAGACTAGTAATGGCCACTGAGCGCAAATTGCGCCATCGGACTGAAGAGAGAGGGAGGTACTTGACCGTGATTCATTCATGTGGTATCCCCCATTCAACATGTGGTATCCCCCCTTCGGCCACTACGTTCACTGTTTAACCAAGAAGAATCGTGATTTCATATGGGACGAGTAGTGTGACAGCTCTTTCAACACCCTCAAGACAGGATTGCAGGAGGCCACTATCCTGGGTTACTCTCAACTGGAGGGCCAATACATACTCAATCTGATGCCAGCAGGGATGGGATCAGTCAGTTCTCTCGCAAATTTAGGAAGGGAAAGAAAGAGTTATCACCTATGCAAGTCTGGCATTGTCCGAACCAGGTGCCTACCTATGTTGCCCAATACCTACATGTTCCACAACCCTAACCCTGGAAGCATCTGCATCTGAGGCCTTTACTTTTAAAAGATATGCCAGGCCTGTACAGAGGATTTTCAAATGAGTGTCATGTATTGTTTCTATCGGGGAGTGTTCATATCAAGTAGCAAAGACTATTCATAAGATAGAATTTGCATCAATATTAGGTTTTGTCCTTCATCGACGTACAAACACTGTATACTCAGTGTGTTCAACCTGAGTGAAAGTCAGCAAAAGCACTCGGGTGGGAATCGAACCCACAACCTTCTGCTTTGTTGAGCAGACGTCTTACCACTCGACCACCAAGCACGTGAGGTTGTTTAACTTTTACTCGGGTGTAACACACCGAGTAGACAGTGGTTATATGTCGGTGAAGGGCAAAACCTAATTATTGCAAATTGTAAAGACTTAAATTGTGGACGCAAAGTGTCTGCAAGATATAAATCACACAACAAAAATATGATTTAGCTAAATAACACTTTTCAACGGTACATGTATTAGTACCCGTCTCTGGTGCAGGCCTGCAATGGTGATTCATTCATGTGGTATCCCCCATTCAACTACTATAGTGGCATGGTGGCAACGTTGGAAACATTTCCATGCACTTTTCAGCTCATAAAAGGACTGGTCACAACAAACCGCCACTTTGAGTGCTACATTTGGACTTCCGACCCGGTGCATCATTCACAAACAGGTGAACAGCTAGCCAGCTGATACTACAGCTGCGTAATAACACTAACTTTCAGTTTTTACCAACAAGAGTGTCCTTACCCTTCCAATCACCATGGCCAGTTCACATCGAGTAACAAAACAATGGTGTTTGGACAAGAATGAAACTGTCAACTCCTTCGACATCTGGAAACACAACCTACAATACATATCATTTCAAATATTTCAAGCTTCCTTGTAAAGTTCACATGGAACTCCACCGAGTAAATAAAACCCAATCCCGAGCTTATTTGGCCAAAAACAAAAACAATGAACACGTTATATTCAACCTATCATAAGCTATCCATCTCCACATCAGAGAAAACAGCCCTGAGTAAAGATTTAAACTTTGTTCCCACTCCGGCCAAACCACTACCAAAGACGAATGAGAATTGCATACCTCATGCAAAACAAACCCTTCAAACATACAAAGACCATTCAAACCTTTGTGAGGAACTTTTCGAAGTCTTCTTCCTACTGGAAGAACGAGATACACTCACTACAAGCACGGCCACTACGTTCACTGTTTAACCAAGAAGAATCGTGATTTCATATGGGACGAGTAGTGTGACAGCTCTTTCAACACCCTCAAGACAGGATTGCAGGAGGCCCCTATCCTGGGTTACTCTCAACTGGAGGGCCAATACATACTCGATCTGATGCCAGCAGGGATGGGATCAGTCAGTTCTCTCGCAAATTTAGGAAGGGAAAGAAAGAGTTATCACCTATGCAAGTCTGGCATTGTCCGAACCAGGTGCCTACCTATGTTGCCCAATACCTACATGTTCCACAACCCTAACCCTGGAAGCATCTGCATGTAACCCTAAGCATCTAACCCTAAGCATCTAACCCTAAGCATCTAACCCTAAGCCTAACCCTAAGCCTAACCATCTAACCAAACCCTAAGCATCTAACCCTAAGCATCTAACCCTAACCTAAACCCTAACCATCTAACCCTAACCATCTAAACCTAACCCTTACCCTAAGCCTAACCCTGAGTATTTTGGGGGACATATATAGGTATTGGGGAACAGGTATTGGGGAACATCGGGTAGACCCAGTCCAAACCCAAACCTAATTACTGTGTAACAAGGCGTAAATTGCTAGCTGCTGTCCAGCTTCCTCAAGCATCGAACGCAACACCTCTAGGGCCGAGTCACCAGTAGAAGAAGCCATGCAGGCGGGATCTCTACATGCAGAGCCAATCAAAACATGAAGAGCCAATCAAAACAAGTGAGGCCCAACTAAAGAACGACACCATAACGTGGGTTCTGAAGGAGAAAAATGCAGCAGTCGACCATACCAGAGTGCCGTATCAATAAATGGTCCAGCATCAAAAACTTACTGGTCCAACTGGGACCAGTTGGAGTGAGCTTGTGCCAGACATCGATCTTGAGGAGACATTGAGCTGGACTGCTACCAAGATGACAAAAACCTTCATCGTCACCAAGTTTCAGCCAGCATAGCAACCAAGATCAGAAAAGGATGTGGATGTTTGACATCATCTTCAATGCCAAGCTTAAGAAGAAATGAACCATTAGGTCCCAAATTATTCTTTCTGAGTACTGCTCCCATTAGAGACGTCCCATAATTTAAAAGTGTTATTAAAGTGCTCTTAAAATATTCTAAAATCATTCTTAACTTGTTTGGAAAAGGTTCTTAAATGGTTCTTAAATTGTTATGAAAATGTTCTTTAAAGTACTCTCTTAATTAAAACAAATTAAACTGTAAGACATCTCCAGTACCACAGTTAACAAGAGGTAACTTTTCATGTTGGCAAAATTGTTATTTTTTATTAATGTAATTTGTGAGTTATTGTGTATAAGCTTTCAGGTCGGGACACCCTGGCTTAATTAAAGAGGGCCCATAGTAATGCAAATCATACATCGCTACGAGTGTTGCTATGAAGCACGTCACGTGAACAGTTGCATAGTGCGCTTTCGTTGAGGGCATACTTGCATGAAGAGGCGCAGCACATCAGTCTGTTGCTAGCCAGGGCACGGAGCACACGAACAGTTTACCCGATGGTAAGTCTACACTACACTATGCTACTGTCAGAATTCCCCTTAGATTTGAAGTGTTTTATATATTTCCAAATGTGCTTGTAGACTTCTTCATGTTTATTCATTAACTTCTGACTCTTATTTACACAGGGCCATGGATTTCTTTGCCAACATGTAAATAACCTACTATTTTGTTTAGCAATACAGGACTGACAGGAGCAGTAGAATTCTCTTCCTTTGTGTTACCCATACCAATAGCATGTAATGCCTTTTGTGTTTAATTGAATAAGCTTATCCAATTCTTCCTCAATCTTTGTGTTTGAATTCCTTGAGGTTGTAATGAATGAAGCGGAATGTTAGGTATCACGGTTGGTTTGCAGTGATTGCTGGTATAAGAGAGATTTTTGGGTGTGCCACTGCAGAGCACATTTGATTTTTGATAGACATGGATGTCATGCTTTGATCCTCTGAGCCGCGCGCTTTCTTGCAAGCCGGTATAGCTGCCGCATTTGCTGCAACTTGCAGAAGCAGATATTACAGACTGCTTATAAAGGCAAACAGTGGTGTGGAGCTGAGACCAAGAGCGGCTGGATCAGCGAATCCAAGATCGTGAATGACAAGGAAACCATGGCCCTTGGCCCTTGTAGCCTGTAGCCTGAGGTGCAAATTTGAGGTAGATGGTTGATGAGCCGGGATGCTCAAGACGTGGATTAATGCAGTAGCAACCGTCGAGTTGACAGAGGACACCGGAAGGGCTGTCATCTCTAGTGTAACACCACTGAGAGGCTGAAATCAGCAGCAGAACACCAAAGGTTTAAAATACGGTGAACTGTATTTCTTATTATTTGCAATAACATTTAATTGTTATTGAAATCTATTTAGATAGATTTCTTTGATCATCTTGATTTACAAGACATGTTTTTTTGTGATTTATAAATTGAAGAGGTATTTTGTTTTTGGCAAATTTGACTGGAAATTGAATTTGGAAGTAGTAGTTAACTGGTCATTGTTGTTTTTTAATAGATCCTTTGGAAAACATCCAAAGTTAGTATACCGGTACATTGCTTTTTTTATGACTTAGTGGACAAACGTAGAAGTGGTTTTGAAAGTATCCACACCTAGCGTTCTTGTTTGAGTTTAATTTGTTCAGAAAGTAAAAACAGATATTCCTTTAATTACTATTTTTTTGGTTCAGTTGTGTTTCAAGTTAAGAGTTTAAAACTGAGAAGAAAGAATACTTATAGTTTTTTTTGTGAGATATTTTTGTTGTTTTCCGCATTAATCATCCATTTTATGACTTAAGAGAAATTTATAATCCTTTTTATGACTTAAGGAGAAATATTGTAAATACTGCAAGAAGAAGTGGACTTATAAATTAAATTGTAAATAATAATTGTGTAAATAGAACTGATCTTGTCCATTGTTGTGATTATTTGGTGTTTGCAATCTAATCATTTTATCTTTCCAGCCACAGTCCCTAAAACAAAAGGGTAACTGTGACAGCTACGAGTCATACGCTGCACTGTGTACAGCTGGAGGTCCAGACTGCACCGCCATATCAGTGTGACCAGCCGACATGCTTATTGGTTGGGCCTGTGACTCACATTTTCATTATTTAATGCGTGGCTTGGATGCCGACATGCTTATTGGTTGGGCCTGTGACTACACGTTTTCATTATTTAATGCGTGGCTTGGATGCGCTGCATAGCGAGCACTGTATTGACTCAAACTGGGGTAGAAGCACATACTGTGGAGGCATGCAATCAAAGCGTGAGTCCATTTCCTACCCAGGCTGCTAAAGATTTCACCTATCGTTTTTTTAGCGTTCGTTATTAATAAATGTGTTGAATCTAGTAACTGCTGTCACTGTCTCTTTACTGCATTGTCCACTGACTCATTCAGTTTTCTTGCCTATAGATGGGGATATGTTTTCTCTAAACGGTGAGGATTACTGGTGACCAACTTAAAAATACTAGTTTCCTAATTCATGTAACTGGAGGAACATAGGGAGCAAATTGCTAGTTCAGGAATATTTTTCAAGCAAAATAATTAATTGAAATAAATCATATTACAGCCTAACATTGTACTGAATCATTTCTAAAAAGTCAAACAAACCCTTTTGAAATACTGTGTGCCTCAGTGTTTTATCAAAAGATATTTTGAACCTTTTTTTCTAATGATAATGATTATTCAAATGCTTATGTATGTTTACTGTTTTCAGGCATGCAACTGGCATTTTAGGGGGAAAAAAGGAAACTCCAAAACCACACAAGACTTTGTATGGTATTTTCAATTTGTAATAGCATTCACGAAAAGTTAAAAACAAGGAAATCAGCAGATCCGAGGAAAAGTTGCATGCCTGAATTTTGACTTTAGTTTAATTTGGTTTTTCTTGATTTTGAATACCAAAATAAAATGTAAGACAAAGTAAAGTAATAAACTGCTGACACTTATTTAAATTCGGTCATTACTGTTAAGTAGCCTTCAACACTAACTTTTGTGTGATCGGTCACAGACAGTCAAAATTTCAATTCTTTTCCCCTGCCATGCCTTTTACACAGGCTAGTCACCAACAGTCAGATCTTGTTTAAAGGCACTGTGACAGTCCATTCCATCAACAGACAAAAGCAGGAGATTCAAAGGTGTTCAAGTTTTTTGTAAAAAACTGATGGAAATACCAAAAAAATATTTAAATCAGAAATCATGATTTGGTTTTGACATTTATGCCCTCGCACTTACTACGTGGACAAGCCCAAAGCTTAGACTTGAGTAGGCCTACTTGAGGCAACACTCACACTCAATTAATAAGCTAGTGAAAACACCATAATTCTTGTTACATGTAGATGGGTTTGCCTTCTCTGACCCCAAATTCTTTAAAAGATCAAGAAATGTCAAATGACACCAACAAATTGCCTATCAAAAAGAATCAACAATAAAAAGTAACACAAATTTGAAGTTATAACAAAAAGGATTGAAAACGTTGAATGTATTTAAAAAGTAGAAGTAATTTTTTATCAAGTATCAAAGATTTAACAAGTGTTGCCATGCTGAGTCACAAAGTCAGTGGTTAGGATAAGGGTAGGGGTGTTTTGGGGGAGGGGGGTTTCATAGTCTTGTTTTTGTTTTTTTATTTTGTTTCAAACAATTTCTAATTCAAGGGCTCTGGTGAACATGTTTTTCAAAGGAAGTGACAAAATTAAGTGGTTACTCACCATATGCATGCAAGTACATTACTTGTGTGGTCGTCCACATAAAAGACAACTGGTGCCAATGGTTTGGCTTTGCATGGTTTACCTAATAAGGGTGATGACCTGCTTGCAACAGCAGTACAATTAATTGAAATAAAACAACGTAAAGGGCTGTGGCTTTCAGTGTGAACTTTTACCCAATTTTCTGTATGACTAAACAAATTAGCAAGGGATTACTTTGAATTAATCTTAACCTAAAAAAACCTAATGAACTAGACCTTCAATCCAGCCATTGACTTGAAGTTGAAGGCAACTAACTGAGGTTAGAACTAGAATTGTGTGTCTAGAATGGGAGTGTACATGCCTGGCAAGGAGGGTTGATGCATGGCAGCTTTGATTGGAATAACATTTTGCACGTAGGACAGTATCGGTAAAGAAGGGATGTAATTATGGCAAGTGATGGCAATAGGCCTAGAGACATTAGACAACATGGCAAGAATTATCACTTTAGGCAAGAATTAATTGGCACTTTAGGCGAGAATTGGCACTTGAGGCAAGAGTTAGCACTTTAGGCGAGAGATGGCACTTTAGGCGAGAGATGGCACTTGAGGCAAGAGATGGCACTTGAGGCTAGAGATGGCAC
Source organism: Patiria miniata (assembly GCF_015706575.1). Lineage (NCBI taxonomy): Eukaryota > Metazoa > Echinodermata > Asteroidea > Valvatida > Asterinidae > Patiria > Patiria miniata. Next base: position 27,820,864 of record NW_024037047.1, on the reverse strand, counting down.
TTTAGGCAAGAGATGGCACTTTAGACAAGGATTGGCACTTTAGGCAAGAATTAATTGGCACTTTAGGCAAGAATTAATTGGCACTTTTGGCAAGAAATAGTTGGCACTTTTGGCAAGAAATAGTTGGCACTTTAGGTAAGAATTAAGTGGCACTTTAGGCAAATATTGGCACTTTAGGCAAGAAAGTGGCAGGCAAGACAGGACAATTAACATAAGGCAAGAAAGGGCAATTTTTGTTCACTATAGAATGTCAAGTGAGTACATGTACATGAATGTTACTTACAGAGCTGAGTTTTGAGGACAGACACCCACAGACAAGCTAAAAGGGGAACTAGATGTTAACTATTGGTGGAGTGAGTATTGGAGGCCTGTGGAATATTGAGATGCTAGCACAGCAAAGGACTCCAGATATCACTGATGATGGAACTGATGTCCTGCAGAAAAATCCTGTGCCAGACATCCAAGGCCTTTCAGACTCGGCAAGGATTGTGGCACTCAATACTTATGATGAGGTGCTACCGATCGGTAAAATGCTGAATTATCAAAAATTTCCTGCAATCTCCCCAAAGAACCATGCGCCTTGTGTTCATGGAGTCCAGCGCTAAGATCCTCACCGATGTACCCAATGCAGACCTTTCTGTATTCACAGGTGTTACATCAGGTTAGGTCTCAGAGTCTTACTCATCCTTGTAGGCTATTGCAGATCATGTTAGGCATGGAAAACCTAGATGCCAGTGTCATTCAGGAAGGACTAAATGCAATAAGAGCTGCCTATGAAGGGAAGTGTAATGGACCAGATGAACCTGATGGGTAGACTTTGAGTATACGAAACACTTTAGTCAGTGAAAGACTTCGGATCAAGTGTCTCAACTTGATGTACCCCAAATCGGTTGTGTTGGATTGTTGCCTTGACATAGCAAAGTTGTCGCAGCAAAGGATCGTGGTCAATGATGAAGGATTGCCAGACAAGGGTGCCAATGACTGATGAATAGATCCCAGGGCACTGGACAGATTGATTGTGGAGATGCCTATCAATGTGTGGCTCTCTGATAGACAAAAGGGCTGAGAATACTGCCAGACTGCCTGGAGGCCTCAATATCCAGGAAGAAGATTCGATCCAAGGTGAGCCAGATGCTGCTGTGTGTGAACCAGCTGAAGTGTCTCAGGAACTGCTGGAGGTACTGTGCTGTGTGATAAAATGATGAAAGTGTCATCCACAAACTGAAGATAACTGTTGCTCTCAAATCCACGAAAGCTGTACAGAACTATATGATGATATTGGCCAGAACTGGAGATGGGGTTAATCCTGTGGAAGTTCCAGCTGACTGCTTGAAGAATTGACCTGTCCACTGGATGAAGGACGGCAGGATGTAGATGGGTAGGAGATCACAAACCTAATCCAGAGAGAGGGTTTCACACTCACACAGCTTGTCTTCATGAAGGTTTCCTGACCGAGACCTTGAGACATGCCTCACCCATGGGATTGGTGATGAATACCTGGAGTCTCCACTGAAGCTGCACATGGCTTTGTTGGGATCACAAGTAAAGGTGTTCGCAGCAGCAGCGGCGGCGCAGGCAGCGCGCGGCGCGGCGCGGCGCGGCGCGCGCGGCGATGGATGATGGTGGTGGTGGTGGTGAGGGTGAGGGGGGTGGTGGCGGCCGCCAGTGGGGGTGATGGGGATGGTGAGGGTGATGATCCCAATGACACCATGAGCGCAACCTCACAGTGTTCCCAACGACACCATGGTCAACCCCGATGAAGGCTACCAGATATTCACTGCCATCCCCACAGGCTACTCATGCCTCGGTGCCAAGGGGGACTCCGACTTGACTACGCCCTGCAGAAATATGAAGCCCCACACTCCAAACCAGGTTCATGATCTGCGACCCACCTACATCCTGCTGTCTTTCTTCCAATGAACAGCCAGTTGTCCAAGCAGCCTTCTGGAACTTCCACAGGATCAACTCTATCCCCAGTTTTAGTCAATGCCTTCATATAGGAGTACTGCCTTCGTAGATCTGAGACCAAGAGTTTGTCTTCAGTACATGGATGAGACTCTCATCACTTCATCATACAGCATGGGACCTCCAGCAGGTCCTGAAAGACTTCAACTGGATTTACAGCAGCATCTGGCGCAGTGAGGATCAGGCGCCTTGAATCTCATCCCCGGATGCTAAGGTCTGAAAACAGTCTGACAACACCCTCGACCCCTGAGTCTATTAGAGATGACCGACAGACACTGACTGGCAACATCGACAACCAATCCTTCCTGCACCCGGAAATCCAAACACCAGTCAAAGAGCAACCTTGTCCGGGAAGCCTGCATCAGCAACCACAATCCTGGCCGGCAACAACTTTACCATGTCAAGACAGCACTACAACACAACAGATTCAAGGCTCATCCAGTCAAGACGCAAGATCCAAAGTCTTTCACCTACCAAAGGGTCCCCTACACCCAAGGTCGAACCCACTAGGCTCACCCCGCCTATTACACAGCCCAACACAGGCAGTTCTCATCACATCCAGTACTTCCTAAATGACAAAGGTATCCGGGCTTTCCACACCCACAAGATCCACAATAGCCCACAGGACAAGCAAGCCTCCAAGACCGAACCTGATGCATCCCCTGCGAATGCAGAAGGTGTACACTGGGTACACCAGCAAGAGAACTCAACGCCAGACAGCACAAACACAGAGCACATGGCAGATGGGGAGAATTACAGGAAATCAGTGAACACCCAGCACTCACCAAAAGGGACACCATCATCATGAGTATCAAGCAGCTACATCCATGCTCTGTCCGTCTAGCAATGAAGGTCAGCAAACAGACGATAGCTCTGCAAAACTTCAGCATCACCATCAGAGACATCTGTTACCCTCTACATGTACGTAGTAGCTCAAACATCCACAGACCTCCAATTGCCTTCCTCCTCCAATTTCTTAGACCTCCTCCTCCAATGTCTTCTAAGGATGTGACGTTTCATTTTGTAAATGTTTAGCAAACATTTAAAGAACCATCTCAATGTTGAGCCCTTTCACAAAGACTGACGACTGCCCATTGTGCAGACCAACATGATCGACACAACAAATAATAAATGAGTAACATAATAAAAAGAGGGCTGTCATTGAAAACAATAAAAAGATGAGCACGTAGCCTGAAAGTAATCTAGTACTGCAGTTCTCCTTAGCTTTTAGCAAATTGAATAGGTTTGGATTATTTTTGTTATGCATGCTCAACTCAAAGGAAGATAGCGGAAAATAGGTTCCTGTTTTTAAAATTTGAGTTTTGTTAAAACTTTTGGAAAAATACGATTTAGAATTTTGTTTATTATTTTAAATGTTTAAATGTGTAAATGTCACATCCATAATTTCCTCACTCCACCAATACATAGTTCCCCTTTTGCCTGTGGATTTCAGTTTAATGTTTACACTCAGCCTGCAGAGGACAAAAATACTTTTTGATATCAGATTTTATATATTTATTGAATTTGTTAAAAGCACAAGTAAATTAATATGCACAGTTTAAGTAGCTAAATTAAATTTATGATATACATCTTTTTTCAAAGTGGATTTTTGTTAATTTTCACCTACTGCTTCTAATTGTTTCAGCTTCTTTTCAAAAAATTAAATGTACCCACTGACACCCTATAGTGAACATAGTTAAACAGTACAACTGCCAATGCATCAACCTTACGCTAGAATCATTCGTGGGTTTATCTCTATCCTAAATGCTGGAGATAGTTTATCATGAATTTCTTCCCGCATGTACACTCCCAGCAAGTTTTTATTAAAAAGGGGCCTATGGGTCATTCTTCAGTATCAAGTGTCTACTTTCATGTCCCGACACTTTAAGGCACTATAATTCGAAAAAATATAGAATGAAAATAAGATTTTTGAGCAGTGAAATTAACACGACTCCTATTATGTGCAGTGTTAAAAACTCTTTAACATAATGGACAAGATGCTCATTCTTTACAATACTCCCTCAAAACCCCCTCAAAATGCATGTCCCCGTGTATTTCTCAATATGTACCTACTGCCATAATTTGTAAAGTAAACAACTTGAAAAGGTAATTATACCTCCAAAAGCCAAGTAATATAATAATTGTCATTTCCGTCACAAAAGGTGTGACGGATATGACTTTTGCATTCTTTTCACAATCAATATTTCTTTGGGTCCTATTGAAAATAAAGGAACCCAGCATTAATTATTTCCTGTAGAAAACTACTTCACATCACCACTCCAATACAATAGAGACTAAAATAACAGAGAGAGAGATATGTTGCAAGGATGAATGAAGTCCCTGAAAGCCATCAGCCCTGTTTTTGGTACATAATAATTGTCAATTATCAGATTGATCTTCGATCAGGCCAATTAAATATGTTGAACACTTCAAGTTATTCAACATGGGAAAATGCACATGACGAACGTGAGAAACCACTAGCTTAATTGTCACTTCCTTAACATGCTCAAAATCCAAAATGTTTAAATAGGATTATGTGAAAATCTTAGATTTACGGTTTATGGAAAAGGTCCGTTGATGCGATTGCAAACCCCGCGCTTTGTGAATGCACATTGCCATGATCGCAACCTTGGTAATACGATTCTTTCCCTGTTAAATACTCACGACCAGGCCATGAACGTCTTGCAGTTTTTCAGGGGTTAATAAAATCGAGTTGACGGCGGACACACTGAACCAAGTACCTCACAGTCACAAATTAGCAGAGATAAAACCATGAAAACATCCGGAGAAAGTGACCCAACATGGCGACGACACTTGCGAGACGGGCTTGAGTACAGGGTCTTTTCATTGTGACATGTGCATGCAGCACTGACATGACAACAAACCGCCACATGTGAATTGTAACCATTCATTTTGCACCTGTCAGTGTCACAAAACAACACCACCTGTATGCGCCCTCACGTGGGCAATACGTCATACCTTGGGAATTTTCGTAAACATTGGTTTCGTTTGAAAGATTTAGCTTTGACTTCCAGCGATGTTATTTTGTCACTTTCGGGATATACTGGTATCGGTCTTTGTTTTGCTTTGAACATTTCTTGTTGTTGACAGCCCAAATGTTATGACATGCCTGTATCGGACATGTAATTAGTTGTGGAAATGATTACGACACCGAGTCCGAAGCTAGTCCGAAATTTCAAAAACGCCACTCTCAAAGATTTGTTTAGAGGGCGCTGTTAAAGTTACCGGTAGAAACTTTTTAACATAGACTTGGTGGCAGGATTACCCCCAGAGAGATTGACCCCTCATGATACCAAAAATGCTACCTCAAAATGAAAAAAAGTAGAACATAGTTCCCTAAGAACGGTGTAAAGATTATGTATGTTTGTTTTTGTGTTTACGTATATGTATGATATCCTGGGCAAATAGCAGAGCTGCAGCTCAGTCCATTATTTGTTTGCCAAATTGTGGTAAACGCAAGAAATGTGGCCTACAGAACCGAAATGGGCCGAGTCATTTGAGGGTACTCACCCTCAGGTGCAGTTCCACCAATGGGGGGGGGGGGGGGGGGGGGGGGGGGGGACAGGGAGCACCCAAATTTTTGTTGAGACCACCCCCCCCCATTAAAAAAAAAAGAAATTCCCTACAAAAGACGGTAGCAAATGTTAGAATTAAGGTGATGTCACATTCGAACGGTCTCTCCCTCCCCCCTTCCCCCTCAAAAAATAGTTGTGAGCAGGGGCCATGAATTGTACACCAGTCGCGGATCCAGAGGGGGGTGTCAACCCCCCCCCCCCCCAGCTCTGTCAAAAAAAAAAAAAATTATCATACAAATCCCAAAAATTTATACTGGTATATGTCCGCCTGTTCAAAATACGGTACACCAGTCTGTAATCTAGTGTTACTAATCATCGAATTTGAACAGTGCCCCCTATTGAAATATGGAACCAGCCCCCACCCCCACCCCAGTTTTTGATTTTACGGAGGCCAAGTGTTTACATTTTCTGATTTTTTTCGCTGATGAACCCCCCCCCCTGTGAAAATTCCTGGATCCGCCCCTGTACACTATTAGGTAATGTAGTGTGCACGATTGTAGGATTTTATCAGCACTCCCCTGGGCACTCCCCATTGAATATATGTACAAGAAAAGGAAGATACTTAAATTTTTAAGATATTTTAAATTTGGGTTTGATTATTTTTCTTGAGTACTTTCCATTAGCCATGATATCTACTTGGAAACATTGGGATTCTGTAACCAAGAAATTAAGCGTGACACGATGAAATAAGCCAGAGGAAAACATGGTCAATCTTTCACACAGAATAATTTGACTGAAACAAGTAAATTAGCTCAGATCTACATGTACATGTATTTAATATAAAATTTGCCATTGAAAATACAATTTTATTAAAAGTTCAAAAGAGTTCATTTCTAACATCACGTTGCCAGAAAACTAGAACATTTTATAGAAAGTCTGATTCATTTTAAACACCGCATCCACTTTAATAATTTGCCATTGGAAATATAGTTTTTTGAAAAATGAAAGAAGTGACTGTTAATTTGTACAGCACATAAATTCTGATAAGTTTAATAACTATATATGGTGTACATGTATTATAAATGACAAACACAATTACATGTACATTAAAGTAGGTGAATCCTATCCACATCATCTACGTTCATACCAACATCCATGACAGAAAACCTTATCGCATTTGCATAAATAATCTCAACAAGGCAAATTTGCACTTCACTGTAACACACATTGTTTTGATGTTCCAATGTATTTCACTCTCGAAGGTTATACGAAATGACAAAAACACTTCTAAATTGTATATAAATTCTTTGGAAGATTTGGAAACTTAAAACAAAGGGAATACAAATTCATCTTGATGTTTTATAATTACACATTGCACTCAGATGAATACATGCCTTTCGTGATTGCATGTGCTGTCCAAATCTGGTCTCAGATTATCATGATCATGACTAATCCTACGCATGCAAGAGTCATTTGACTATTAAAAATGTTCACATTTGATGTTTCCCATTTACCATCAGAAGCAATGAAATACACTACTTGTATAATCCTAATGACTGCAACTTTCTTAAAAGGTACATATGATTGTTTGCTTCTTGTGCCTTTACTTTCGTTTGAAGCAACAAAATTGCTAAAAGTCTGAAGCAGGGTGCATGACAACTAACCTGTTGAAGGTTGATTGGATAGTATACGTTTTAAGAAAACCGAGAAAATACATTCACTTTTTTGGGGTGTCTTGTAACTGGATTCCATTGCTAATGCATAATGTGCCGTGGACACCCTCTTTCAACACCACCTCAGTTTTCATCCACACGAAACAATTTCAGCTGGAATATTTTCATATTGTATTAGGTACCACTCCTATCTTGACTCTGAGCAGAGTTTTGTCATTAAATCAATTCTTCTCCAGGTCATTGCAAATGATGCACATGGCTTTGAGTTAACAGTGTTTCAATTTTATCTGTGAATGTACATTGGTCCAGTAAATAAAACTTTCAGGTCCTGTTGTCCACAAAATTTTCACACAAAATTTGAGCCCTGCTAACAAACTCATTGCACAGAGTAAGATGTGACAATAGCTTGTAGATTGACAACTAGTCTCTGTGGTTTCAGTAAAATATATAAAAAAACATGTTTACATAATAAAATATGTATATTGCATTATTAATTTAGAGCACAAAATTGCATCATGACAAGTTCCAATTTAAAGGGAAAATACAACATTTGCAAACATCAAAAATTAAAACTACCAAATCATTTTGAAATACCTTGCTGGACTGTTAGTGAATGACAGTGTAAAGCATCCTGTGAAATCATGGCACCTGGTATACTGTCATTTTCAAGAAAAGTGGTATTTTTGTATCAATTTCCAACGCTGATCGGCCGATCAGCGTTGGAAACAACTGGCTTTTTTTCAAATACTGGCCCCAATTGACCATCGCACTTGTTTGCAATCGATTACAAACCTATGGACGGGTACGAGCCAGCTAGACTGGTTCCCCGACCTTACAATTCCCCATTGTATGTAAACTGCTCTGTTTCTATGGAGTCAGGGAACCAGACTACAGCAAAATGATCGTTTTTCTTGGTTTTTATAGCATTTTCGAACCCCAAAACCTCAAAAAAGTCAGTGTAACTATATTTGCTATATATGTCCAACCCCCCAATTCCATCCATTTCTAAAAATTACAGCAAAAGCAAATGATGTATATTCCCTTTAAGAGTACTGATTTCAACAATGAATTAATCATTATTTTTTAAAAAATATAACACTGTCTCATTATTTTGTTACAATTGTTATATTATAATAATGCAATATATTTCATAATGCACTAATCGTCGGTTTCCCTTTTTGGTTTATTGGAACATTTGTTTGTTTATTTGAACAATCCTTTGTACTGATCCAGTGTAACCGGCACAAATTTGGACACCATGTATTGGTTCAGTTGAGCTTGCCATTTGGGGTCGAGATGCATGTTGAGAAGATGCCTGGTGATAGATGTCTTGAGATCCTCTGAGGAAAAAAAAAGAAGAATATTCAAAATGAGACGAGCAAAATGGTGGTTAATCTAAACGCAGACTCAAAACGGCAGGTTCTTGCAGGCGTTCAAAGTCTGATACTGGCAAGCACGTAGATTGTCAGATCGACCTATGATGCAGGGTTCAACATTATTTAAATATCTACAAGCGTACTAAATATCAGAATCATGAGGCCCTTGTATGTCCTCATGTACACGTGTCAGGTCAGATCTTCTGTTTAAACGGTGGTCTGACTGTCTGAGGTACTGTCCTCTTCCACACAACAAATATCTTTACGCAAAGTATGTACATGTGTATCACTCATTTTATTCAGCATTCATAAGATGGATTTTGCGTTGGAGTGATGTAAATCAAATTAAGTTTTGCCCTTCACCGGCGTATAAACGGTTGGTACCTCCCGAGTGAAAGTTGGAAAAATCACTCGGGTGGGACTCGAACCCAAGACCTCCTACTTTCTAGTGCAGATGTCTTACAACTCAACCACCGAGCTAAGGGAATCAGTTGGCTGGTTCAAATCTGATGTACATATAGCAGCAGGTATAGCATTAACTATTCATAAGATGGAATTTTAATTTGGGGTTATGTAAATCAATTTAGGTTTGCCCCCTCGCCAACGTTTTTTTTCCAACTTTCACTCAGGAGGTAACACACTCATACAGTGTTTATACGTCGGGGAGGGCAAAACCTAATTTGATTAGAGTTTTATTCAGCATGCAGAGTCCTGTGGTCAAAAGGTTCCTGTGTTTGACTCATGCACGATGTTATGTTGAGTCAATCTTGACAGGGCACACGGTGCTGGTGTTCTTGGGCAAGATACATTACTACAATTGCCTCCATTGAGTACAAGTGGGGGGGGGGGGGGTGCAGACCAGATAGGGCTGATCTCGAGCTTATAGCAGCAAAGTGTTCTCATGGCCTGATGAACAGGGGTAATAAGTGTGAGCAATCTGAGAGTGTTGTATAAGAGTGCTATATGAACACTGCACTATGATCATCAAATAGCTTAACATCAGCACAAGGTGTTGGGCGACAATGCGTTCAAGAGTTCCCCCTAAACCTTTTCTTAAGAGGTATTACTGGGCAGTGTTGTAGGACTCGAGTCTAGGACTCGGACTTGAGTTGGACTCTAGTCACATTGGAAAATGACTCGGACTTGACCATGACTCCTCGAACTCGATGACTCGCGACTCGAGTCACGTAATTTCATCAAAAGTAAAAACCTAACGTAGGGATGGGAAAGGATCATTGAGGAATACTGTTTGGATGATAAAACATGGAGGGAAGGGTTGGAGGAAGATTTTTTAGGGATGGGAATTAAAAGGAAAACACATTTTGGCTGTAAACAAAATGTGCACACACTACTATATACACTGGGATTTACTTAAAAGACAGAATGGAGGATCAAAAAATAATTTAAAAAAAACTATTAGTTCGGTGAACAAGTGACTTGTGTCTCGGACTCGGACTCGAGGCTTGTGACTCGAGACTTGGACTCGGACTCGGACTCGATGTTGGTAACTCGACTACAACACTGGTACTTGGTCACAGAGTCCACTGTACCTACCAGGTAATTCTGAGTTGACCACCCCAGGGTAGACAGGCAAAGGCCCCCATGAGGTGACGACATGAAGCTTGTCCCTCAGCTCAGGATGGCCCTTCATCTGTAAGGCCAGGGTGTTGGAGTTGATGCCTGTACCGTCTGCCGTCTTATTAAGGATCATCTGGATGGACTTCAGATGGGAACCTGGGCAGGAAAAAAAAAATTATGAGATGTAAATTAGCCTTTTTTATATTTGATTTTTTGTTTGCCCTTCGCTGACATATTTTGTAAACACTGTGCACTTAGTGTTGTCCGAAGGCTTAGGTGGGACTCAAACTAATGACCTCCTACACAAACAAAGTTGGGTTAAGCGCAAGCTCAGTGGTCGAGTGGTTAATGCGTCTGCACTAGGAAGCAGAAGGTTGGGGGTTTGTGTCCAAGCAGAAGTAAGCTTGTTGATTTTTTTTCTTGCAAACCTTCGGACAAAACTCAATGTGTACAGTGTTTGTAAAATACTTCAGGGAAGGGCAACAAAAAAAATACATATATGAAAAAGAAGATCAATAATTATATGGATGAAATTGAATAAAGTTGATTCCTACTTTCTAATTCACAATTTCGAATTTCACAACTATTCACATAGAATTGAGATGCAGACCAATTGCAAAGGAGTCTTCACAGATGTTTGTGTTACCCGACTGGATAATTTTACCGAAGAAACTGGCCTTGTTCTCTCCTATCTTTTCGAGTCCTCGATGGGTAATCCCGAATCCGCTCAGTGAATGGACGTCATTGTAGGCCCAAACAGATCCACGTAGGTCCTCAAACACTTTATATCTATCAATGAAATATATTCAATACAATTATGATTAGCATTGAAATATTTACATAGAATCAGGGGGGGGGGGATGTCAGGGGAAGAAAAGGGGATGGGGATTATATTCCCCCCCCCCAACAAAAATGGACAAACACACTTTCCCCTTCCCAATTGTCACATTTGTGGAAGACAGTGTTCTAGTGAAGGTTTGCAGTTTGCAGTAACACCATGTAGGCATGTAGAGTCTCTTTTGGGAAGATGTGTGGTTCTGAAAAGAACCACACATCTTCCCAAAAAAGACTTCTACATGGTGGTACTGCAAACTTTTACTAAACCATGCCACCACGTAATTAGACCAAGTAGTTAGCCCTTGCAAATTGTCTTGCAAAGATGTTCAATCAACAAAACTGAGAACATGACAACATCAACTTGATCGTAAGGCAAGGCAGAGACTGATTTCAAATAATATAATAATAATAACGTAAATTTATACTGCGCCATTATCCGCCATAAATGACACTCATGGCGCAAACAAACATTATATCAAATCAGAAATAACAAAACAATTAAATGTAACTAAACCAGAACATTCTGAGTGTTCTGAAACACATAGGTCTTTAGGGCAACTTTAAATTCAGAAAGCGATGAGATATTGCGAATGGCGAGGGGTAGTTTGTTCCAAAGATGAGGACCTGCGTGAGAAAATGATCGATCACCCCAAGATTTGTGAGTGTGAGGGACAACCAGCAAAGAAGCATCAGAAGATCTCAATCGCCTGGATGGATTGTAAGGAGTTAATAGGTCTATGTTGTATTCAGGAGCTGAATCATGAAGGCAATGAAAAACCAAGGGCGGATCCAGAACACAATTTTGGGGGGGCCAAAAAAAAATTTGGTCCCCCCCAAAAAAGTGAGTCTCAAAAATTACGGCGTGGGGTTCGGGGCCCGTGAGGGCCCCGAAAATTTTTTGGATTCTAGATGCTCTGTGGTGCGATCTGAGGCAATTTCTGACCACTTTAACCAATTTTTTTTGAGGAAAAGATGGTGGTGTACTCATTGCCTGCCTTTATTGCAATGTCACATTAAAAAAAAAAAAAAAATTGGTTTCGTTTTGGGGGGGCCATGGCCCCCTTTGGCCCCCTCCTGGATCCGCCCTTGTGAAAAACAAACAGTAACAGTTTGTACTTAATCCGGTCAGCAATGACAACAACCCCAGAAAGTGAAGAAGAAACTCTGATCAGATGACAACCAACATTTGCCCAGGAAAAAAGAAAGGCAACTGATGAACAGAAATCAAATTGTGAATTGTGAATAAAAACTTCCATTTGACTTCATTCCTTATCAGATCAAATTGAATATCAAACAGAAGGGAATTACAGAATTGTTGTATGGGTAAATAAATCAACATCCAGGGGAAGAACACAATTCATTATGGGGAAAAGACAAGAAGGATTGATAGAAAAGAAAATCTCCTCCTTTTTTGCTGTTGTCTACATCTACATATACCTTTGTACAAAGTAATATTAGTGCTTAAAGATGTTTTGAGTGAATGTTACTTTCCGTCATCAGTAACATGACCAAATTGAAACCAACTACCAACTACCTGCTCCTCCGTCCAATCACATCCATATACTGTCATTATCCCCAAAGCCATTTTCAGGATGTATTCATCAAGTTTATTCCCATGTGAACGGTTGAACCAACTACAGGATGAGTCAAAAAGAAAGTGACCGAATTTGAAAAAAATGTTTCAAAAATTTGGCTCGTTCTATGTTAATAAAAAAACATGGATAAAGTACATCTTATCAGACTTGTATGACTCGTGACTCAGACTCGGACTCAAGTCCAACTCGAGTCACATTTTTAATGACTCGGACTGGGACTCGAGTCACTTTGATTTACGACTCTGACTCGGACTCGGGGCTACGGACTCGGACTTGGACTTGAACTGACTTGTGACTCGATGGAAATTACCGCACTGCACACGCGCACATATATAATTCGATCGTTTTCTTTACTGTGCAATACATGTACAGGGCGCTCGATGTGGTGCGTGCGTGGCCGTGGCCGGTTACCGATATATTGACTTATAGAAATCAATGCACTGAAACTTGTACCCCGCCATCAACACGCAATACTGCATTGGTGCAAGATTGATAGGGTAAGGTACCAGACTTTTCTTGTCAGACGTCGTGTCGTTCACACGTGTATTGCTGTCGCATCGCGATAACGCGATATGAATAGTCTGCTGATCTGCCCGTTTCGGTAACGTTACATGCAAGTTGCAACGTACGTAGATCATGATGGCATCCACTTCAAAAATTGTCAATTTTGGATATCTTAACATCAAGAGAAATGCCAATGGAAGATCAAGTGCAGAATGCAAGTTCTGCAGGAAGAAAATAGAGGAGAAAACCGGCACTACGCGTACATGTACGTCCAACTTCAATCGCTACCTTTCACGACGTCTATAGAACTTAGAAGTCTAAAAAAAGATATTTGAAACGCCTGAACTTCAAATGCAAAAGTTAGGCCAATACCAGTTTTGTCTGAATTGCCTTTATAACTGTTTTTGCAAATGAACTCCTCATTTCCAGAGAAAATTAGAGAAAAGCTGTGGGGAAAAATGAAAATGTACAGCACCTGAAATGTACGTATTTCCATACTATATCAAAGGTGACTCTGAATCTCTGAATTCCCTAAAATGTACGTTTTTTGATACAAAGAGGTGACTCGTGACTTGGACTTGGACTCAACCTTTGTGACTCTCTGACTCGGACTTGAACTGGAGGACTCGGGACTCGGACTTAGACTCGAGAAATGTGACTCGAATACAAGTCTGCATCTTATTGACTATTAACTGTGAAAATTTCACTTAAATTGCAAACTCTATTCCCAATTCATGTCTATTTCAATAAAACGATCGCAAAACTTGGCTGTCCACCAAAACTGTACCGTGCTGCAAACTGATAATACATCTCCCAATGAGGATAATGAAACATCAATTGTTTTCCCACCTCCATGAATGAACAAGAACTTGCAAAGGAAAAGATACAAAATCACCATCGATATTTCGAAGAAAAAAAGAGAGTTAACTTGCTTCTCATATTCAAAAAACACAACCTGATAGTAAAAATTCTCTTGATTTCAATTATTAAAATCTCATTTGTATTTGAATACTTGTGTGTAATCTGTAATTCTCACTTAGCTCATTTAGCTTTCAATATTATCGCATTCCTTGCACAGCTACACAAACAGGTTCTTTTTAGTAAAACATGCATAACTTTGGATGGCACGATCAAATTTAGTGATTGGGTTTTTTTCAGATGAGTGTAAGAACATGCTCTTTTAAGACATATTTCTTCGGGTGTATCTAATTTGATTGCTTAAGTAAAAAAACAATTCTTGAGTGCGGGTCACTTTTTTTTTAATCACCCTGTATAAACACAATGTGAACATGCATCTCTCATACACACTAAACTTAATTGTCTTCATTTTCTATCATCCTCTTTTTTTTCTGTCTTTTCTTCTTGTGCGGTAGCCCTCACATTGAGTGGCAGTTATGCCTTGTGAAGGAACGACTTGTATAAAAAGAACAATTACATGTACACAATACGCATGTTTAATCTGGAGCCAATCATTAAAACTGAAACAAATTCAATTCTCAGATTTCATGTCAGTGCAAGTAGTGAAACTGACTAACATGCATCTGCTTTGGTTACAGGAACTGATACCACAAGATAGTCACATGCATTAAAATCGGACAGAAATGTTGGGGGAAAAAGAAGGAAAAGAACAAGAAACTTTCTGTTTCAATTACACTTTGCTCAAGGTCTTACAATCCCTGTAAGTATAAATCTGGAGTGATCTTGAAATAGAGAAGAACATTCTTTGCTGCATCTGAACAACATGTGGCTCACGGAGCTCAATGCTACATTGTGCATGAACTATGGGTGATGACTACCAAAACAGCTCCACTCCATCAACTGGGTGGAAAACTGAAGTTGAAAAGCATCGTGAGAACTTTTACATGAGTGGAGAAAGAACTAAACAAATAACATGGTTAAGTGCTGAAATCATTGCACCAATCGGCCTCTGCTAAAACTTTGTCTTTCTATTCACAGTCATTCGAGTGAAGTCCATGCGTACAATCATCAACATCTACTTATCCAATCTGGCTGTGGCTGACTCCCTCTACCTTATGAATTACTTCATATTTGCACTGTCTTCACCTACAGAGTACAACTTGTTGGTCAACAATGCAATATCAAGTGGCCAATGCACGTTCATCGCTACTTCTAATTTCTTTGTGGTTACCATAGCAGCTGAGAGATTCTCTGCAGTGCGCAATCCTATAACGTTCAAAGAAAAGGCCTCTAAATCTCGAGCAGCAAAGATATCAGCAGGACTCTGGGTGCCAACAATTATTGTTGGTGTGATTCTGATTTTCGTACCATTAACAGAAGCTGTCTCCGATAAAGTCTACTTTTGGATTCTTTCCATTATCAACATTGTCTCTTTGATAGCAACTCTTGCTTTGTACATCTATGTAGTATTGAAAGTACGCAAGCAATCAGCCCTGTTGCCAAACCGTCCCAAGCAAGCAGGCAAGGTCCTCTGCATGGTTATCATCAACACTGCTGTTTTCTTCATTCTGAACTCACTGACCTTTGCAGCTGCAATTATGGCAATACATGCACGTGTAGTGTCATCCAATTATACTTCACCTGCTCAGATTGTTGCCAATCTGGAACTTGGAGAGACAATACATATTCTGACTATATGCATTGAAATTTTGCAACTGATCAATAGCTCAATAAATTCCCTGGTCTACAGTGCCACAAACGTTGACTATCGTGAAGCTGTAGTCAAGGCTTTCTCATTCCTGAAACTGTGCTGTCGTTGCTGCCCAAGACGGAATCCCAGCCGACCATCGCAGCCAGGAAAGCAGATTGAGCTTCGTGTGATTCCACAGGCAGAAAATGACCAAGAGCACCATGCTGCCAGGCCAAGCAGCAGCAAGCCACCAAGCACTGGACAGCTGTCACTGGACAGCTGTCAAGAACAATGTTCCAGGCAAAGCAGCAGCAAGGCATCCATGCACAGTCATCAGCATGTTCAAGTGCATGTTGAGGTACATGCAGAACCAGCAGGGACCCCAGCCCTTGCAAGTTCTCATCAGGAACAATGCTCTAGTCTGACTGACTGCAAGCTATCCATGCAAGGGGAACAGTGTGAACATCCAGAACCAGCAGAGAGCCAGCAGTCACTTGCAAGTACTCAGGAACAATGTCCTGGGCAGCAGTATGCACATCCAGAACCAGAAGGGATTTAATCTTTGGAAAGTTGTCAAGAACAATGTTCACTGGTACCTGATAAGTGCAAGCTGTCTTTAAGGGCAGCAGTGTGTAGAGTGAGTGCTGCTTTTGAACTTGCTGTGTTCAAAGTGTAGAGCAGATTTAAGGCCGTTTCATACATCTTCTTCATTGGAATGCCAAGTAGATTTGACATCGAGAAACATTAACAGCACATTATGCTGGAGTTGAAATGTGTTTTACTTCAGGGAATTGCCAATACATGTACGCACCATGACATCAGTAATGTGCAGGCCCGCCCAGAGCAGATTGCAACCAACTATCAGTAAAGGGAACAGCTGGTATTCATGCAATGTATGTATGTAAAAGGTTCAGAAATGAACAAATCCTAAATAGTTTAATTATTTGAATCAAACTTTTGTTCGTGTTTAAAGGTAGAGTAGATCATTTGCAGCTATCCAAAAAGTAACTGACAAAATTATTGCTAAAAGGCTTTTGGTTTTAATGGCACTAAACTCCCTGTGAAATCATTCTTTCTGGCATGCTGTCATTTTAAAGGAAACAATGAAAGAAAGCAATTTTTAACGATGCATCATGTTAGTTCATGTAGTTGGTTTGTAAATTCGGTGAATCCATGAATATGTGCACACAAGCGTCGACACGACGCACACTAGGTTGCTATTATTCGTCAGTTCAGTGCATGACATCGCGTAGCTGCAATTGACTGAATGAGAATGTGTCCCTGGGGCTGAATTCAGACACAATATAAAACATGACTCAGCAACTTTTGAATTGAACCTGAGATCCTAGAATATATGTTTGGAATATACTGCATTCACAGAGCTAAAACTTCATCATGTTAGTTGTTAAGCACCCGTTTTTAGATTTTGAGCACTTTTGTAGCTTCAAATGAAAAAAAAATGCACAAATGACAAATGACCTACCCTTCCTTTTAATGAGCAAGTTTGTTACTTTTTTCAGTGTGAAAATGTACAAGTAATGGTACTAACATATGGATAACCCTGAAAGTTCACTGGAAATAAAGAGGTTTTTTTTAAGTGCTTTTGAAACAGATTTGGAGGTTTTTGTTTTAGGAAATGCACCTCTGTATTCCAAGTCTTTGGATGTTTCAGGCTTTTACATATTTTTATGATGGTGCCAAGATGCATGTTCATGACAAATACAGTGATGTCATGAGCTGGAACTTCAGTGTCACTGCTGTTTGAGGGGACAAAATGTAACATAAGTGTTTTGATCAAGTTTGATGTGACTGTTGCATTCATTAGCACATAGCATGCAGCCAATGAGATACTTAAATGTACAAACCTTTACACAGTATGTACAATGCAATCAATTTTAGGTTCATAAATTATACAGAAAATCCCAAAGCTGTGAAGTGTAAAATACCTAAATCGACATCACAGCAATATTAGAAACAATTGTGAACATGTGCACGGGCATTGCAAAAAAGTGTGCATAAAATGTGGTCATTACTTTCATACAAACACAGGGCTAGGATATTTCATGTTTTAGTGAAATTCATTTTACAGCCTTTTGATTCTGTTATTAACAGACCTTGACAAATCCCAAGCATGGAGCACAATACATACATACTCCTATAAAAAGGCACAAACTGTATGGTTATTGTTATTGAGGGTTCAATGTTAGGGGAGCAAACTCACCGCAAATCCAAATTGTCTTGGGAGATTTTGGATCTCAATCTTGAAGATCTCTGAGGTGAAGTGCTGTAGTGTCCGATAGTGATTGGGATCCGTTATGGCAGCACCAGTCACTGGTACGTCAGAGGTGCTGGTGGAATGGTTATCTTGTGGGTCAAGACCTGATGCACAAATGAACAGATTAAAAGACCAACTCCGATTAGAGAGGAAGAAAAAAAGATTAAATTGGTATTTTTTGAGGTATATTAAAGTCTAAAATGGGCAAGATGAGATGTCTATGGCTATTGTCTAGGTCTTCACCCAAAACAATTACATAGGAACAATCTGACAATAGCCATAGCCATAGCTCTAGAAGCCTGTTTCAGACACAGCCTAAGTAACAGATCAACAAAGTTGCAAGTTATGCATTAGGAGCATCTGATTCCAAATACATTACACAAATGTATTTGGCTCAAGGTCTTACAATCCCTGTAAGTATAAATCTGGAGTGATCTTGAAATAGAGAAGAACATTCTTTGCTGCATCTGAACAACATGTGGCTCACGGAGCTCAATGCTACATTGTGCATGAACTATGGGTGATGACTACCAAAACAGCTCCACTCCATCAACTGGGTGGAAAACTGAAGTTGAAAAGCATCGTGAGAACTTTTACATGAGTGGAGAAAGAACTAAACAAATAACATGGTTAAGTGCTGAAATCATTGCACCAAACGGCCTCTGCTTAAACTTTGTCTTTCTATTCACAGTCATTCGAGTGAAGTCCATGCGTACAATCATCAACATCTACTTATCCAATCTGGCTGTGGCTGACTCCCTCTACCTTATGAATTACTTCATATTTGCACTGTCTTCACCTACAGAGTACAACTTGTTGGTCAACAATGCAATATCAAGTGGCCAATGCACGTTCATCGCTACTTCTAATTTCTTTGTGGTTACCATAGCAGCTGAGAGATTCTCTGCAGTGCGCAATCCTATAACGTTCAAAGAAAAGGCCTCTAAATCTCGAGCAGCAAAGATATCAGCAGGACTCTGGGTGCCAACAATTATTGTTGGTGTGATTCTGATTTTCTTACCATTAACTGATGCTGTCTTCAATAAAGTCTACTTTGGGATTCTTTCCATTATCAACATTGCCTCTTTGATAGCAACTCTTGCTTTGTACTTCTATGTAGTACTGAAAGTGTGCAAGCAATCAGCCCTGTTTCCGAACCATCCCAAGCAAGCAGGCAAGGTACTCTGCATGGTTATCATCAACACTGCTGTTTTCTTCATTCTGAATTCACTGTACACTGCAGCTGCAATTATGATAATACATGCACTTGCATCAAAGTATACTTCAACTGCTCAGATTGTTGCCAATCTGGAACTTGGAGAGACAATACTTATTCTGATTACATGCATTGACATTTTGCAACTGATCAATAGCTCAATTAATTCCATGGTCTACAGTGCCACAAACACTGACTTTCGTGAAGCTGTAGTCAAGGCTTTCTCATTCCTCATACTGTGCTGTCGTTGCTGCCCAAGACGGAATCCAAGCCGACCATTGCAGCCAGGGAAGCAGATTGAGCTTCATGTGATTCCACAGGCAGAAAATGACCAAGAGCACTGTGCTGCCAGGCCAAGCAACAGCAAGCCACCAAGCCAAGGGCATGCACAACACACAGCGAGTCAGCAGTCACTGGGCAGCTGTCAAGAATAATGTTCCAGGCCAAGCAGCAGCAAGGCATCCATGCACAGTCAGCAGCATGTTCAAGTGCATGTTGAGGTACATGCAGAACCAGCAGGGACCCCAGCGCTTGCAAGTTCTCATCAGGAACAATGCTCAAGTCTGACTAACTGCAAGCCATCCATGCAAGGGGAACAGTGTGTACATCCAGAACCAGCAGAGAGCCAGCAGTCACTTGCAAGTACTCAGGAACAATGTCCTGGGCTGACTGGCACCGAGCCATCAGCACAAGGGCAGCAGTATGCACATCCAGAACCAGAAAGGAGTCAATCGTTCGGAAGTTGTCAAGAACAATGTTTTTGGTAACTGATGAGTGCAAGCCATCCACGTAAGGGGAGCTGTGTAGTGTTTAAACTGTAGAGCAGATTTAAGGCTTTTTCATACATCTTCTTCACTGAAATGCCAAGTAGATTTGATGTCAAGAAATATTGAAAGCATAAGATGCTGGAGTTCAAATGTATTTTAGTTAAGCAGATTGCCAATACCTGAACCTGCCATGACATCAGTAATGTGCAGGCCCAGAGCAGATTGCAACCAACTGTCAGTGAAGCCAACAGCTGGAACTCATTCAATGCATGTATGCAAGTGGTTCAAAAATTACAAATCCCATTAGGGCCTATGTTAATTGTTACTTTAATGAGCTTTTCGTGTATGTTTAAAAGAACAAGTTTCTTTTATTACTTTTTCAGTGTGAAAATATACACATATTGGCACTAACATATATGATACACCGGACATTTTTCCACTGTAAATATGTAATTTTTTAGGTGCCTTTGAAACATATTTCAGTTTTTGATTTTATGAAATCCACCTCTGCGTTTTAAGTCTTAGGATGTTCCAGGCGATTAAATATTTTCACGAAACAGTGCAGTGATGTCATGAGCTGGAACTTCAGGGCCACTGCTGTTTGATGACAAAAAAATTACAAAAGTGTTTTGGTCGAGTTTGATGCGACTGTTGCGCTCATTTAGCACATGGCATGATGATGCAGCCAATGAGATGCTTTAATGTACAAACTGCTTTGAACATGTATAAATGCACAATGCAATGAATGTTAGGTTCATATTACACAGAAAAGCCCAAAGCTGTAAATGTGAAACAACTAGTTCAACTTCACAGCTACATTAGAAACAACTCTTAAAGTGTACTGGCATTGTAAAAAGTGAACTGGGGAAAAAAATGACCAAGTATCTAGTTGTTAACCATTACTTTCATATAAAGATGAGGCTAGTGAAATTCATTCAATGGCCTTTTAATCAGTTCTGATGCATAAAAAGACCTTAAGAAATCCCAACCATGGAGCACAATATGAACTCTTACAAGAGCACAAAACTGTATGATTATCGTTATCAAGGGTTGAATGCTTAGAGAGCAAACTCACCGCACATCCAAAGTGTCTTGGGAGGTTTTGGATCTCAATCTTGAAGATCTCTGAGGTGAAGTGCTGTTGCGTCAGATAGCGGTAAGGATCCGTTATGGCATCGCCAGTCACCGGTACGTCAGAGGTGCTGGTGGAATGGTTATCTTATGGGTCAAGACCTGATGCACAAATGAACAGATTAAAAAGACCAACTCCAATTAGAGAAGGAAAAAACGACTAAATTGCTATTTTATTTTAAAGTCTAATATGAGCAAGTGAGATGTCTATGGCTATTGTCTAGGTCTTCATCCATTACAGTTACATGTGAACAACCTGACAATAGCCGTAGCCATAGCTCTATAAGCCCGTTTCAGACACAGCCTAAGTAACAGATCAACAAAGTTGCAAGTTATGCATTAGGAGCATCTGATTCCAAATACAAACACCAAATACTTTTTGAAAACCAAATAAAGTGTAAAATATTTGTACAAACTTTCTTGAATTCTATCTTTAGCAACGAAAAATCAAACTGAATAGACGTTTTGCTGCAGAGGACATACGAGACCATTGTAGGCTTTAGATGTACAGTATGGAATTTAAGTCTGGTGTATCAAAGGTGTCTTCACAGCTACTAGCTGGTTGATAGTTAAAGTCAGCAATTTCGACTCCACTTCTGTCAATAGAGCATGCAACTTGCCCTCAAAAACCTAGGTGATTTTACTAGGTTTATCCAGTCAAGGGCAAAGAATGGGTTCTGAACAAGAAATCATCATTCCAATTTACAACACATTAAAACAATATTGCAAGTTGATTACTTGAGTAAATTGAAAAAATGTTGACCTCCACATCCGTTCACTGGTTGAATTCAAAAACGGGAGTCTGTGGCCAGACCAGTCAGTGTTTGGTACCAAGATGTTTACATAAAAAGTGAATGTGAACTGGCGAGACTTGCATGCTCTATAATTGTACATATTCTGTGTAGCACCACTAGTCTGTTGTATTACATTATGAGCTCCATGTCTGTATGATGTTAGAATGCAAAGCAATACTCTAATATTTCTTTTAGATGGACTCAAGGGTACTTCAAATTTGGGTAATTGAAAAATCAAAGCTGTAAAATATGAATGTTGTTGTAAAGTTAGCATCATACAAGATGTATCTTAATTTGCACAGTATCCAAGGAATTGCTGTTTTTTATATGTTCATTAAAGCTGCTATTTCCTTGTGTAATTTAACACTCTAACCACAAATAATACAGAAATATACTATCACCAAATTTGAGTTTGAGCTCTTACGTCTTTCTGATACCTAGTAATACTTGAAAAAACAAATTGCAGGGCAAACCATGTTTCTAAAAGTCACACACTTTTTAGAGGACAAACAAATTTTCGTGTAAAAGCAAGATCAGTGATAAAATAAATAAAAGTGTACACTAGTAACATTTAAACAAACAGTGATTTTCCTGAATTTTGTATTTAAAACCTAATTCTTGCTTGTACAAATGTAATTGTTGAAAAATCCCTACTGAGTAAAAGAGCTTGCTGGTCAATGTTGAAAGTACAAACATATACCCTCAATATTCATGCCAGAAAAGTAAGCCAACATATTGGTTAGCAAAGGGGATGACAAGGGTTAAAGTCTTTTGTGGCTTGTTTCTTTCTTCTCAATTAGTAATTCCTGACAGACATATTAGACAGTGCACAATATGTGAACCTATCAATCTTTCTGTGTGTTGCATTCTGATTGGTTGGAATTGATCAGTAGTAGCTACTAATAGGCCACGCCCCTCGACAGCCGATCCAATCAAACATGAAAGCTGATCTACGTCTTTTGCAAAAAGGAAACTTCTGAGGAAATACTTACCCTTGTAAGCGCCAAGCCGGAAACCAACAGTGTTATCTGTCAATGAAAATAATAAGACATGAAACTGAAACGTTTGCACAATTTATTCAGGCCCAAGTTTCATGAAGACCAACAAGAAATTAGGGAAAAAACTGAGAAAAAAAAATCCAGAAACTTTCTGTTGAGGTGTTCATAACAAGCACATTGTATGAAAATGCTATGTCCATTCCAGGTAATGTGCACTTTTAACTTAATGATGCAGTGCCTTGAGCACCAATACTGGTGGATAGGTGTGCTCTATCCTTAAAAAAAAACAAGAAAAGAAACACTTTTATGTCAAATTTTACTTTCATTTAAGATTGCCTAGAGTTACTCTTTGCTTATTTCAGAACTACTTCAACTTCTTTGTAAAGCCATGCTGACAGGATTCAATGAGCAGCATTTTCCCCAACACATGATAATGCCATTGCCCATTTCCCCACTGCCCTGGTCAAAACATGGGTAGGGATAAATCCATAGCTGCCAACATTTCAAAATCCCAATTAGTAATCAACCCGCACGGTCATTTTCAACTGCTCGTTTTATCAAAAGCTTTACCAACATCGAGTACAGGTACATGGTTTACATGTACACATAAGTAGTAAGGGAGGCGGGGGTGCTGGACTTTGTCATAGGTCTGTGGGTAGTACAGGGCCATTAATGAGAAGTCAGGGTACCAGACTTTGTCATAGGTCTGTGGGTAGTACAGGGCCAATGGGAAATCCCCCGATCTCAAAAAAAAAAAAAAATCTGACGCCGAGAGAGAGAGAGAAAAAAAAAATATCCTGACGCCGGGAGAGAGAAAAAAAAAGAATACAAAATATCTGACGCCGGGAGAGAAAAAAAAAAAAAAAATCCTGACGCCGGGAGAGAGAGAGAGAAAAAAAAAAAAATCCTGACGCCGGGAGAAAAAAAAAAAAAAAAAAAAAAATCCTGTCACCGAGAGAGAGAGAGAGAGAAAAAAAAATATATCTCTGACGCCGGGAGAAAAAAAAAAAAAAAAAAAAAATCCTGACGCCGAGAGAGAGAGAGAAAAAAAAAAAATCTGTCGTCGCTAAAATGAGGTGATGTCACCACCACGTGACCTTGAAAAATATGTGAGTCACCATCACGTGCCCTTGAAACGTGTTGAGGCATGATAAAAATTTGGCGTAAACAACGCGACCTTGAAACGTGTTGAGGCACGAATGAGGGGAGTCTAATTATTTATAAATCTAAAAGTCTAACCTCAAAAAAAATGAAGAAAAAATATTATATTTCCTATAATAAAATGGAGAGTAATATGTTTAGACCGACCGTCAAAGGATATTCTAAATGGAACAAAGCCACGCTGCGTGATTACGTACAGCGGTATAATATACCGCACAATGAAAATGTTTCTCTTACTCGTAAAGTTTACATCGAGGGGATAAAACATTATGAAAGTAAATTTAAAAACTTGAGGAAAAAGACACTACATGAGCTCAAACAGATTGTAGACGAACACAATCTAGAATACGTACCGACGGGTTATAAAGGACGAGTTTTGAAAAAAGATTTAATCTCGGCGATTAAAACATACAGACAACCCGAATACTTTACAGAGTCAGCTTTTAGAGAAACGAGAAGGTTTAGAAATTACTACAGAAACTGGGAATTAAACCCCAGACTTTATAACCATGATTTAATCAAGTTTTTTGATTCGCACAAGGAACAAATAGTCAATAAAATCAAGTCTGAATTGAGAGAGCTGAGAGGTTTAAAAATGGAGCTCACAATCAAAATAAAATACGAAAAAACCAAACCGGATGGTACGATCGAAACGATCGAAGCTATTCATTATAGCAAGCAAAAAGCCGTTTTAAATCAAAGTCAAATAAAACAGGCTTTAAAAGAAGAGATCGAAGAGCTATTCAAAAAGGATGAAAGGTATACGAATCAAGGATCGGGTTGGGTTTTAAAAAAGATAATGGCGTTATACATCAACATCAACAGATATAATCCAGCGAGAGGTAGTTCCTACATAGACCTACCCGAATATCTTAAAATTAAGAAGGCGATGATCAACATCAAAAACAAAGACGATGAGTGTTTGAGATGGTGTTTGAGAGCTGCTCTTGAGTTGTATACGGATAAAGTAAAAAATCAAATAAGAAATAATCCTAATTATAAAATTCATAAAGAAGAACCTGTTGTATACACCAAAGACGACGGACTCAGTTTTAAAGGCGTTGACTTTCCGACACCGGTCGATCAGATACCCAAGATAGAAAGACAAAATAATTTATCGATAAACGTATACGGTTATGAGGGTGAGATATATCCATTATACGTGTCTAAAAACTATGGGTCACGAGAGATTGATCTGCTTTTGATTTCTAAAGGTGACAAGCATCACTATTGTTGGATAAAATATTTTACGAGGTTAATGTACGACGTTACGAAACATAAATGTAAGAAATATTTTTGTCGAAGATGTCTATGTCATTTTACCAATCAAAACAAATTAGACAGACATATCGCCGATTGTAAGGGTATAGATGCGCATCCATCAAAGATTGTATTTCCTCTGGGTAAACCAAAATATATAGACGGGCAACCAGGCGAAAGAGACGTACCGATATTAGAATTTAAAAACTATAGGCACAAACAAAAAGCACCATTTGTCATTTATGCTGACTTTGAATCCATATTACAAACAACAACATCCACAGACAAAGAGACAAACACAAAAAAGATTAACGTTCACAAAGCTAGCGGTTATTCGCTAGTTGTCGTCCGATGCGACGGTAAAAATGTGTATCAAGAGACTTATAGAGGCAAAGACGCTTCAACTAGATTTATAACGACGCTGTTACAATTACAAAGCGATATTAATTGCATATTTGAAAAACCCCAAACCATGAAATTTAACGAGCGAGCTAAAGACCATCATGATAAAACAAACGCGTGTTGGATTTGCGAGAAACCAATTTATCCCAATTACTCGAGCAACTGTCAGTGCCAGAACCCCAGGGAACCCAAGACGATAAAACAAAAGAAAGAATATCAGTATAAAAATAGTAAGGGATTTATCGAGTCTAAATGTCTCGACTGCCAAAAGAGCATTAATAAATTTAGAAAGGTGAGAGATCACTGCCACGTCACTGGTAAGTATAGGGGTGCTGCACACGCTTATTGTAACCTCAAACTACAAATTAAACCCGGTTGTACACCGATACCAGTCTTTTTTCACAATTTACAAAATTACGACGCGCATTTAATCATGCAGGGAATGACAGAATACGATAGTCAAACAGAAATACAAGTGATCGCTAAAAATTCAGAAAAGTATATTTCGTTCTCGATAGGAAATCTACGATTTCTAGACTCGTTTAGTTTTATGGCATCGTCGTTGGATAAATTAGTGAAAGCTTGTCCAAAAGAGTCGTTTCAGCTACTCAAAAAGCATTTTAAACATTCTGACTTGCTATTACAAAAAGGAATTTATCCCTACGAATATATGAACTCGTTTGATAAGTTTCAAGAGACCAGCCTACCACCCATCAGCAAGTTTTATAGCAGACTAAAAGACGAACATATATCGCAACAAGACTACGACAGAGCTAAACGCGTGTGGAACGAGTTTAATATACACAATCTAGGAGAATATCACGACTTGTACGTGACCACCGATACGTTATTACTTGCAGGCGTATTTGAAAACTTTAGAAGAACGTGCATTACAAACTACGGGCTAGATCCAGCCAATTATTACACCGCACCCGGATTGTCCTGGGATGCTCTATTGAAACACTCGGAAATTAAACTCGAACTATTGCAAGACGTCGACAAACATTTATTTTTTGAAAAGGCAAAACGAGGAGGCATATCGAGCGTGGGTGGAATGAGACATCACAAAGCCAATAATCAATATCTCGATGACTACGATTCAAACAAACCCTCGAGTTATATCGCTTATCTGGATGCCAACAATCTGTACGGTTGGGCTATGAGTCAATATCTACCGTACAGCGATTTTAAATGGACACCCTCGAAACCGTTTACCGAAGAAAGAATATTAACGCTGAAGAAAACGTCTAATACCGGTTACTTTTTTGAAGTAGACCTCGATTACCCGCACGATCTACACGTCAAGCATAACGATTATCCACTAGCACCCGAAAATATGGTCATACCCCAAGAGTGGATGTCTGATTATCAAAACGAGTTATTGGATACCGAACCTAGTAGCGACGTACAAAAATTAACGTGTACGCTTAATCCAAAACAAAAATACGTGTTGCACTACGTTACGTTGCAGTCATACCTCAATCTAGGTTTGAAATTAAAAAAGGTACATCGCGTGTTAAAATTTAAACAAGCGCCTTGGATGAAATCTTACATCGATAAAAACACGCAACTCCGAACCAAAGCGTCCTCTGATTTTGAGAAAGACTTTTTTAAACTGATGAATAACAGCGTGTTTGGTAAGACGATGGAAAACGTTAGAAACCGGATTGACGGTTACCTACTGAGAGACAATAATGAGAGCGATCAAGAAAAATACAAAAAAATAATTCAAAGACCGAGCTATAAAACAACAACGCCGTTTCCAGAATGTGACCTGTCGTTTGTCGAAACATATAAAACGACAACCGTGTTAAACAAACCCATTTACTGCGGAGTGAGCATCTTAGATCTCTCAAAGACGCTGATGTACGATTTTTATTACAACCGATTGAAAGACAAGTACGGAGATCAAATCAGGTTGATGTATACGGATACGGACAGTCTGTTGATTGTCGTTTACACGGATGACATATACAAAGACATGCAATCTCACGGGCAACACTACGACTTTTCGAATTACAATCTGGATCACGAGTTATACGATCCAACCAATAAGAAAGTGATTGGTAAATTTAAAGACGAATTTGGAGGTAAGGTCATTCAAGAAGCAGTTTGCATAAGACCTAAGATGTATTCGATTTTAGCGGATGACAACAACATCACTCTTAAAAAAGCCAAGGGGGTCACAAAATCGGTCACTGACAAAAAATTAAAACACCGACACTACTACGACTGCATCTTTAAAAATAAATCTAAAACAGAAACGATGACTCACATTCGATCTGAAAAACACATCCTTTACACCATATCGCTAGATAAATTGTCGTTGAGTCCGTTGGACACAAAGAGGTACATTTTACCGGATGGAATACACACGCTCGCTTATGGTCACCGTAATCTAGATATTAATTAGGCGGTAATTGCGTGTCCTCGGGTACGACTTGAAGCTCTTGTCTCACAAAACTCCTTTTTGGACCGTTTTGAAGGTAATAAAGAGTAGGACCCGTCGTGACTTTTTTACCGTTAATCATTTTAAATTGACTCGTTCTTTTTTCCACGTAATAAATGTCTACGCTCCAAATGGGATCCGTGGCTCTTTTCGAGGTTCCACCCTCTTGCTCACCCGGGTAATATAAATATCTAACCATGGCGTCTTGCGGTAATTGTTGCTCTTTTGTTTTAACGGGGTTAGCCGGCGATTGCCGGACCTGTTCTAGTTTAACCGCCTCTGACGGTGCTTTAGCTATTAATCTCGTCGTTTCATCGTTTATAGCTTTGATCACGCTGGGTAATCGCGCGACCCATTGCGTGTTTCTACTCTCGGGATTTAACATTTCTTGAGCGTACTGATGACCAAACAGTCTCTCGGCTAGCGTTCGATTAAATCTTTCTACGATACCCTGCGATCGGTGGTTTCCGGGTTCGCCTACGATAATCTCGACGTTTTTTGAAGCCATCCATTTTTTAAATGCACCTTTAAATTCGGTACCGGCGTCTACTCTCAACGTTTTAGGGTAACTCAAAGGCGATCTCGCGTAAATCTTGACGATAGCATCCTGGGTAGAATCCGCCGTTTTAGAAACCAAAGGTTCTGCTTCGTGGTATCGACTCGCAACGTCGACAACCGTCAAAGCGTATTTATAAGTCTTGCGTTTTACTTTATCCCAGGGTAGGTATAGCACATCCATTTGGTGAAAATCGTTTGGTGTTTCAAACTCTCGCGATGTACTCGTAGGTCTGGGTACATACGCGGGACCCGGTAGATAAATTTGCCAGATCGCTTGTTTTTTAAGCCAATCTCTGATTACCTTTTTATCGAATTTGGTTTTATCGTGTAAATGGTCGACGGCGCTTTCACCTCTCCAATAACCGCTCGGGCTATAATACAGTTTTTGAAGTTTATCCATCATTTACTATAATAATAATTTTAAAAGGCTTTATACATTAAATAGATGGCGTCAGCTGTTGCTATGATGGTTGGAGGTGCGATCATAAACGCCTTAGCTTTTACAGGTTCAAACTTTTTATTTTCAAGTCTAAGGGATGATGGCAGCAAAGAGCGTAAGAGACACGATTTAGCGACAGAACAACTCTCGGCCGCCAAATATCAGTGGCAACGAGAACGAACAAAACGACTCGATTTTCTCAACGAACGTATCAGAAAACAAAATGCCTCTAAAGAAACATTTTCCAACGTAGACCAAGCGTTGCGTTACTACAACGAAATGACCGGAGAAAACGTCGAGTTACCCCGCGAACCCAAACTCGAAGATTTTTACGAGCCTAGCGACCAACAAATAGAAAAAGAACTGGCGTTTATCGCGGGAGGAACGCTATTGGTGGGCTTCTTGGCTTACAGATATCTTTAAATTTAAAACTCGTATAAATAAAATGAATGCGTACGGAAAAAAGCTCAATCCCAGCAGGCTATTAAAAATACCCAGATCTATCAAGGGTGAGAGAAAAGAGGTGGTCATTACCCACAATCCTAGTAGTATATCGGCGGGGCAAACGCTGAGAGTTAAGTTTCCTCAATTGGGCGTAGACGACGTGATCGTACCCGGCACTTGTAAATTAGCTTTTAGTTTAGAACTCGACGGTGGAAGCGACGACAATAGAACCATTTTTGGTAATTTAGCCAGAAATTTAGTCAGCGAAATCAGCGTCAGGCTTCAAGGTCACGAAATTATAAGTTATCGTAACGCCGACGTGTATCACAACTTTAAAGACAATTGGATCAACAGCTCGGCAACTCGAAACATGGCGTACTCGGGCATAGAAAAAGAAAACGTGTCTAAACTAAGAATGGGAGCTGGAGATGCTAACGCGGGCGCCAACAACGGTAAAGATCAGGCTATCGCGGATGCCTATGGTAACAGATATTGTATCCCCCTAGACATTGACATACTGACTTCGCATCACCCTTTTTACCCCAGTGGTTTAAACCAACCTCTGACGTACGAGATAAAGTTTAACGATCACGAAAAAGTAGTCAACAGTTCAGATACGGCGGCGATGTATTCTATCTCAGACTTGTCTCTCGAATACGAAGTGGTGACCAACAGAGACCTAGCTATCACCATCAGGAATAAACACAAGGGGTTAATGCAATATCTGTTTGATAAAATCCACTCGCTAGAAGTTAGATCCGTCAACAAATCGGACACGCTTTGGAACGTCAGCGTCAATCAACCCATCAGGAGTCTCAAGGGTATTTTGTTTTTGTTTAAAGATCCCGCGGTCAAAAATCCGCAGCGATTTTACAATCCAAAAATAACCAAAACATCGGTGACCGTAGAAGGTAAACCCAATCAACTCTACAGTCAAGGCATGTTTCAGTATCAACACTGGAATGAAATCAACAAGTTCTTTGGAGACAGCGATACCGAAAGCGGGCGCGGAGTAGCTAAAGACTTGAATTTGACGGGTTTTGACCTCGGAGACTACCTAAAAGACAAGTACGGTCTGTGGCTCGATTTTAGAAGTAACGACGACAACTCCGCTCACGGATCCGGTAGGAAACTCGGAGACGGAGGAGGCATCAACATTCAATTTAACAGAGAAGCCGAAAGTCAAGGTGACCTCACGATGTACGTATTTTTGGTCATGGATGCTCAATTGAACTTGGAAGACGGGAATTTTAAATCTCTGTTAAGTTAAAATGACACAACCGCATTGCGCTTTAATCGTCGGCAAAACAAATTCGGGTAAAACCAAATGGATTTTGGATCTGTTAGAGTCAGACTATAAAAATACATTTGAAGCGATAGTCATCATTTGCCCTACCATATTTAAAAACAAAACGTACATCGAAAGAAAGTGGATTCAAGCAGATCCCGAGGTATACCTCTGCGATCCGGATTTGTACAAGATGACGCTCAACGAAGCGATCGATTTTTACAGTAAAATATTCGAAGGTGTTGCCACGCTGTTTATCGTGGACGATTGCTCTTCGGATCAAGAGATTAAATATCGTAAAAAGACGTGCGCGCTAAGCAAGATGGCGTTTAGCGGAAGACACATAAATCACAGCTGTTGGTTACTGACCCAAAAGTACAACAGCGTTTTAAAAGATTATAGAGAAAACACGGCTTGGTTGGCGTTATTTTACTGCAAAGATAAAACATCGTTTGATCAAGCGTTAGACGAAAATGACGTCGTACCCATTGAAGAACGAGATTATATAAAACGACGTTTAAGAGATGTGAAATATAGTAAATTGGTCGTATACACCGAACCTCCAGTTAGTTACGAGCTACTTGAGTAGGTTAGTAACTTAACTATTGAGTTGTTGACAACTAACTATTGAGTTGTTGACAACTAACTATTGAGTTGTTGACAACTAACTATTGAGTTGTTTACAACTAACTATTGAGTTGATTACAGCTAACTATTGAGTTGTTTACAGCTAACTATTGAGTTGTTTACAGCTAACTATTGAGTTGATTACAGCTAACTATTGAGTTGATTACAGCTAACTATTGAGTTGTTTACAGCTAACTATTGAGTTGATTACAGCTAACTATTGAGTTGATTACAGCAACCTACTCAACAAACTACACAAGCATAACAATTTGTTAATCAACAAACGTCAACAAAATACATTTTGCTGTTAGTAAATGATAGCAATATTCGAGTATTTGCAGTTTTTGGCTATTATCGTCATATCGATTAATCTATCGTTTTACACCTACGAATACCTTTGCTTTTGTAACAAAGTTGCAACAGCTACAACAAAATTAAATTCGTTTCTAATTAAATGGAAGACCTAAAACTGACTTTAACGAACGAACAAGATCACAACGCAGAACATAAAGATCGTTTGTGCGGTGTCGTAGCAGCCGGAAACTCTAGAAAGTACTTGGGAAAGGAATACACCGTTAAACACATCGAAGCTCTTGACAGTAAAGAACTCGACAAATTATATCATCTGTACGAAACTAAATTTGGAAATGAAATTGTTAAAACCGTTGGTAAATACACTTTGAGTTTATTTTCGAGAGTGTTAGCTGTGGTTACACCCGTACAAGTTTTAGGCTATAACGTCACTATAGATTCTGAAGAAGAACTCACCAACGACTTGAGTTCTGATCCTATTATAAGCGCGAGTATGGCTGGTATGTTGAGCGACGTTTGTTACAAGTACGGAACTTTAATATCGCCCCTTGTTGCTACGATTATCACAACAAAACATTTGAAATTTAATAAACCTAATATAATAAATGGAAGATCAACAAGCAGCGATCACAGCTCAACCAGCAGAGACAGAGACGCCCCAACCGATAAAAACAACGTCGTCACCGACGGTAACGAGAGTGACCAAGACTAAAAATCCTAAACGAATTCAGCAGGGTAAAGCTTTAGCCGAGCACAATAGACAGATGAAATTAAAATTAGCAAAAATGAACGTAACATCGGACGAAGCTACGAGCTCACCGGACTACAACTCTTGGGTGATGTGGGGGGCTATAGCGTCTATAATAGGAGTGGGGTTGCTGGTACTAACAAGAAAGACAACTGCGCCGGTTGTACAGCCAGTGCCGATAGTCACGCAACCCACTACACCCATCGCCCCCAAAACGCTAGACATGGAATAGATCAGACCCTTTAGGTCTGTAGCTAAACCAGCAATTTAAAAATTGTTATATTAAAAACGATGAGTAACTTTGACACCAACGGAATAGCGAATACGATTTATCACGGAGCCGTCATATCGGGTCTGGTGATGGGATACGCCATGGTAGGAACTAAACTACTCAAAATGAAATCGCCGGATTTAAACAAACTAAGCGTAGAAGATGCGGCTAAATTGACGGGCATTATAAGTGGAGCTCTGGCCACGCAAAATTGGTTGGTGACCCAGGGTATATTACCGGGCAGTATAATGAAAACGGCATAATTTAAATAGGTTTATTAAATAAATGGATGAGGGAGGATTTGACTTTGACCCTGTTGATGATTACGATTATGACGATGATGATGATGTAGCAGAGACCAATGTAGATGACGACTTTGATACTACTACACCACCGGTAGACACAGAAAGCGTCCTCGGCACGGGAACAATAAGCAGATTATCTATAAAAGTAATAAAAGAAGATGTTGATTCATTTTACAAACAAAATAATATAGACCCCGCGTTTATCGACCCCAACGATTTTGAAATTGGTAAAGACAGAAATCTATACGTTAAAACATATAAAGGTCGAGAACCATTATCTTATAGACGAGGTGGTCAAAGAATATATTACAAATTAAGTACCTTACAAAATAAATATGGTGCCGCATTTATTCGCGACACCCTCAAAATCGCTGACTATAAACCAACACTAGCTACCAAACTAAAAGAAAAACTCAAACAAGTACAACCCGAGAGTATCCCCATGACAGAACTACCCAGAGCCACCGATGAGGTAACCGAGATTATAGACGATTTACAACGCGACACCGGCGCTCAAACGGAGGGGTTAAATTACAGAGAACTCCAGGGTTTAGACAAAAGTCTTCAGACGTTGAGAGGTAACCTAGAACTTAATTTAGCGCGTCTCACAGAACTAGACCAAGAGATATTTGATGCCGAACATGAATTAGGTGATCATAGGATCAGCGAAGAAGAACGACGAGAGTTAAACGATAAATTGAGCGACTTAGACGTTGAAAGATCCGCCAGATTAGAAACCGCAAAAACCAACGAACGAGGGCTCAAAAGTCAGATCGCTAGAATCAAAGAAACAATTAATAAAATATTAGGCGACGACACGACTCTGGCGGAAAAGATTAGAACTCTGTTTAGAGAACAAGGTGTGACCGTAGTGAGTATTTTAGCCGCTTTGAGTTTAGCCATCAGCACGATAGTGAGTAGCATCGTCGCTAGCGTGAGAGGTGCGGGTGCCCCACCCGCACCATCGCCAACACCAACACCAACACCAAAAGGTGGTATCAAAGAGTGGATTTCAAAACAACTCGCTAATTTTGCATCTGCTCTTCAAAAACTCGGAGTGAGCGCGTTGGGTGCTCTGCCGGGTATCATAGGCAGCGTACTGAGTTGGCTATTTAACGCGCTGAGTAAGTCCGTGTCGTGGTTGGCCGAACACGTGTGGGCTTTGTTTTTGGGTGTGGGAGCCTTGGTGTTTGCGTACCTGCAAAAACGATGGTAGTTGTAATCAAGTTTAAACAAAAAAATAAGCCTTACCAACTTTGTGCTGGTAAGGCTTTTTTTTTTGTGTTGTGAGATTAGAGTGTGACTTATCGCGTTGCCTCATAAGCTAAAATACCCATGCCAACGATAGCTAATATTCCTACCGTCAACGATAATTTTTCGTCTTGGTGAGTTTGTAGTTTCGTGGGTTGGGTTAAAACTGTTGGTGCTGGTGTTAGTGTTGGTGTTGGTGTAGGTGCTGGTGTTGGTGTTAGTGTTGGTGTTGGTGTTGGTGTTGGTGTTGGTGTTGGTGTTGGTGTTGGTGTTGGTGCTGGTGATACAACATCGGTCATAAGCTCTAGGGGTGTTGGTGGCGCGACGTCATCGGTGTCATCAAAAGAGTCGTCCGGCTGAGGTTGTGAGTTTAAATCTGGCACCAAACCAGTGTTCATACTCTGGGTAGCGATTTGAAGATTGTTGTTATAGCCGTCGTGCGTTCCAACCCTCAAGTTCATATCCGATGGAATTAAATATAACCCCGGTTTTACGACAAAATTTAAAGGTGTTCTGGCATACTGCAGCGAGTCTTGAAATTGATCGATACTCGTTTCCATGTCGTCTACTGCATTGATGATATCTTCAACGATGACGTTAAATTGTCTCTGAGCGTCTAATCCGGTGCCCGGTGATAATACGCTCGTTTTTGTTTGAGCCTGCGCACCGAGTAAAGCGTACACGTAAGATCTGATCGATTCGTTGATCTTTATGATTCCCGCGGAGGTGAACGAACTCGTGTCGGGTATAAAATCTAACCAAGCCATTTTGACGATGTCGTCTTGTTCGAGATAACCCTTCCAATGCTTAAAAAAAGCATCGTGTTTTTTTGGATCGTCTAAACCCCAATTTTTATCACCCGTGGGGTTGATAAAATCGTCGAGTGTGGTCGTGTTTTTATCATAGTCTAACGGCAAGAGTAAAAACGATTTTGTTTTTTCGTTCCAAAGAA
Organism: Patiria miniata; assembly: GCF_015706575.1. NCBI lineage: Eukaryota > Metazoa > Echinodermata > Asteroidea > Valvatida > Asterinidae > Patiria > Patiria miniata. Next base: position 27,785,544 of record NW_024037047.1, on the reverse strand, counting down.
AAAGCCGACCTAAGCCATAAGTCTTTTGATCTCTCGTCTGTTTAAAAGACTTATTTTGATCGATGGCAAACGTCCGACAGATGTTGGTAAATGCTCCACGATCATAGGTGTTGCTGAGAGCGTCAAACGAGTCTTCTCCCGGTATTGCTACGGCCATGTCGTTTAATATCCTTCTCACCGTAAAGTATAGATGAAAATTAAATAAGGCTTTAACGTAACGGTTGTTCGAGTTTAAAATATCGATTCCAACACCACAACCCGTTGTAGCGCAATAGATCGCAAAGTTTAACTGATTTTGATAAAAAGACATGGGGTCTATTTTCCAACGAAGTACAGCATCGTTGGTATTGAGGCGAGATATTTTATAGTCCGAGATTAAGTCGGGAAACGGGGTTAAAAACGTGTTAGACGCGTTGACCGTAATCTCGAGTTCGCCAGTGAGATACGGACTGTCTAGTACATGCGCTGGGGTGGTAGCTTGTCGTTTAGCTACATTTTGATTTACTTGTTGCGTTACCTGATCAGCTATCGATTGTATCTGCTTTTTTAACGACTCAAAATCACTCATTATTTTAGTTTCAGTTTTAATATAAAAAGACTTTAAAATAAATGCATTCGTTTCACTTGTTTCAAAATGAGCAGACGTTTAAATTAGAAGACGTCGTAGATAATTTAAACGGTCAAAAATCTATACGCGTAAAAAGGGTGTTGTTTAACGCAGGATATTTTAATATTTCCAGCGCCACGGAGATTGATTGGTTTACGCAAATAGATGGGAGACCCGCGTTTACCACAGATAAACCTCCCCCCATACCCGCGGAGTTTCTTTCAGATGTACACATAAGAACGCCGGATAGAGATTTTATAGAGCGATTGTTACCCGATATACCATACCACTTTTTAATTAACGATGAAAATGTTTTACAAAAAACTATAAACGATCTTATAAAAGCGTACGAAGACGATAGACTAGAATCCGTTTTAGAATCAAACAAAAGAAAAAGAGCTATTATAGCTGAACGGCGAGGGTTGATTTTAGCCGCCATGAATTCAGAAATACCAAAAACTGAATTAGAACTTAATACGCTTCAATCTTTAGTAAGAATATTATTTGTTAGAGAAAGAAAAATCTTTGAAGGTGAGGAATTGGCTTTAAAGTTTATTGAAGGAGAAATGGGTGCGAGCGAATTGAGCGAGTTGAGAGATAGTAGGGAAGCAGGGGTAATTATCAGGGGAAGTCTTATCGTGACGGGTGAGGATTTAGATTTTATTCCTCCGAGTCATTTAGAGCCGTTGCCACTCGGAGTCACCGGTTCGGTCATCATAGCACCGGGGTGGTACGACGTCGATTGGTTCGATTTCATTTTAAATTCTATACCCGGGGTAAGTTTTCGAATATTTAGAGAATCTAAAAAGGTGACATTGGTGATAACCGACGTAAATCTCAAATTGCGCTTGAACAGAGAAGTCTCTCGATTACTCAATTTACCCAAAGGAAGACTGGTACCCAAAGTGGTGTATACGGGGTCTTACGACGTTAATCCGTTTAAATTTTTGTTTATTCACTGCCCGCAATTAAGTACGAGTGAAAACTTTTTTAATGGTCGTCCTTCTGACATCTTAAAAATCGTACCCGTGGCTACGCGCAAACCCGATATTGATAGAGCCGAGGGATTCAAAAATCTTAAAAACGGTATAATCGACAAACTGACATTTTCTATCAGCGGTGAAAAAGGACAGGTATTCAACAATAAGGGTGAGGGTATCATTATCGAGTTGGAGATCTTTTAATTTTAAAATCTTTTTATATTAAAAACATGAGTATAGATGGTAAGGCGTTATACCCCGATATTTCTGGAGATGTACTCCGATTAAATAGTAACGAAGAAACAAAAGTGTACAGACTTAAAAAGATTGAAGAGATTCGATCTTTAATCTTAAAAGAGAGAGACCACCGAGAGCACACTTATAAAAAAATAAAGAGAATGATCGACACTATTAATTACGTAGAGATAGGATTAGAAGGATTGGGGGCTATAGCGGGGGCTGTTGGTATTCCCGCTCTCTTGGGTGTTATATCAGCCCCCGTTGGATTGGTGTTAGAAGGAACGTTTATAGGCGCTTTTGGTGTAGATATTCTGCTTAGAATCGCGTCTAGGCGATTATCCGCCAAGCTGAAAAAGCACGACCAGATTAAAATATTAGCAGACTCCAAACTTAACACGATTGAAGAATACGTATCTCAAGCCATCAACGACGGAGATATATCACACGAAGAGTTCTTATTGATTACGAGAGAGCTCGCCAAATTTAACGAGCTTAAGCAAAAAATTAGAACAAAGACCAGCACAAAGCTTCAAAAAATTAAAAACGATATAGACTTTGAAAAAGAAGTTAATAAACGGGTAGACGAACGGCTGGCAAAAGAAAAAAAATCTCTTATCGAAAAACTTACAAGTTCAAATTCTCGGTAAATAAACATTATGAAAGCGAACCACCGAGTTATACCTCTATTTCACCTCTTAGGGCTACGCCCTCGGCCCCGCCTTTATTGTAGTGGTCATCGTATATTTTTAGTGCCTTATTAAATTGATTTTGAGTCACTTTAAATAAATCTCTAACTCGTTCTTTGTCTAATCCAACGACGTGATGATAACACGCCGCTATTAATGACCGTTTGACGCAACCATTTCCCCTCAATGTTTTGTAATTAACGAGCTCGTTATATTTATTGATTGTTTCTTGGACATCTTCTGAGTCTTGCTCTGGACAAACAGACAAAATAAGTTTCTCCACAGTTTTTCTTTTGTTTCTCTTTAAAGTTGACCAATTGATACGATCTTCTTGCGCATTTTCTGCCGAAAAATCAAAATAACGTGAAACTATTTCACCGCACGTTTCACAAATTAAAAAACCATTCTCGATGATTATATGATGATCGCACTTATCCCCAAGTTGTGACGTCCCAAAGTATTCCATCTATTTAATAAAAACCGATATTATTTTTTATTCATTTTTCAAATACTCGTCGGTCTAAACATATTACTCTCCATTTTTATATTAAAAAACAGCTCCTCACCTTTTACAGGGTAAGGAGCTAATTTTTTTTGTCTCGAGTTTCAAGGTCACGTGGTGGTGACTCACATATTTTTCAAGGTCACGTGGTGGTGACATCACCTCATTTTAGCGATGACAGATTTTTTTTTTTTTCTCTCTCTCTCTCGGCGTCAGATTTTTTTTTTTTTTTTTTTTTTCCCGGCGTCAGAGATATATTTTTTTTTCTCTCTCTCTCTCTCTCGGTGACAGGATTTTTTTTTTTTTTTTTTTTTTTCTCCCGGCGTCAGGATTTTTTTTTTTTTTCTCTCTCTCTCTCCCGGCGTCAGGATTTTTTTTTTTTTTTCTCTCCCGGCGTCAGATATTTTGTATTCTTTTTTTTTCTCTCTCCCGGCGTCAGGATATTTTTTTTTTCTCTCTCTCTCTCGGCGTCAGATTTTTTTTTTTTTTTGAGATCGGGGGATTTCCCATTGGCCCTGTACTACCCACAGACCTATGACAAAGTCTGGTACCCTGACTTCTCATTAATGGCCCTGTACTACCCACAGACCTATGACAAAGTCCAGCACCCCCGCCTCCCTTACTACTACATACATGTGCATACCCTTCTTCTTGTGAATAATAATGTAATGTAGGCCAAAAGATAATTAAATTTTTTTTTTTTTTTTAATTAATTTTTTTTAATGTCTGTATTTGTTTGTTGGAGTCAAATAAATAATAACAATAATAAAATATGCGCATATTTTTTTGGACATGCATGCTATCGATGTGGAGTTTCGAGTTCGTATCAATGTTTTTACACACAATGATTTAGGGCCACCGTCATGACCGTATGCAATAGAAATATCCCGCCAACATACCTTGCAAACGCATGCTGATTTATCTTTTCTGGACGTTGTGACAAACTCAAACTGTAATACCAATTATTCCAACCATACTCTTATTAAATTCCATGATTAAATTGTCGCACTGATGGGTCTTAACCCGGCAAAAAGCGACCAAATGTGCTCACGATCGTCACTGAAAAGTACTCACATACAGTACACACAACCACACATCCACGAGATGCACACAAATGACACACCATTGAAAAATAGTTTTAGTCTGGTCCTCAAGTACTCCACTGCGCACACTGCATTGATGTCTATCTGGTGCTTGACTGCATTCTTATTAGACTTGTCACCAGTCCATCCATTATCGCGACATTTCGCCAGAAGTTTTCGGTCAAAAACGATACTTTACATTTTTTTTTTTCATTAGGTAGAAAATGGGAAATTTGTAATGTTTTAGTGGCAAATCGTATTTTCGTAATTTAACAAACAATTCGTAATAATTACGAAAAAATCATACTAGTTGGCAGCTATGTAAATCCCCCACCCCCTGGTGTTTATGCCGTGATGAGACCCAGTTTTCCAGTAGGTCCACGGACAGTTGGTCTCAATCTACTTCTGAATGAGAGAGTTTCTATAAGCAGGGGCATGGGGTTCACATCCCACCAATGACACTTCAGAGTTGCCCAGAAATCATCAAATCAAAAGGATGCAGAACAAACATGAAAAGATTGGATATAAATAAAAATGAATGTCAGTTTAACTCACCGATGCCATCTACACTCTTGCCCATGGTAAACTCACACTTGTTGCATATAATACTGGCTGTGAGTGGGGACACAAAAATGAAAATGAAGGAACAAATGCAGCCTGACTTTTATTCAGTTCTCATGTGGTTGACTGTTTCCCACCGCTATCAGAATATACAATGACCAGGAACCAGTCTACTCAGCAGGAGGGTCTCATAGTGTGCAAATACAACCAAAAAGAACTTTTTTCAGAGGGTTGCATACAGATGACTAAAATGGCAAAACAAGTACAAGTACTTTTCCCTTAAAATAAAACCTAGCAGTTGAACAATTCATCAGCAGAAGAAAACATTGTTGAGGATAGGCAGCACTGACTTTCAAAAATGAAAATTGTCTTTTTGTTTTTATCTACCATACAAAGATCTGCATACATGAACAATGTGAATTCTACTTTCCATAATCAGTAACATGAACAAATTTAAACCAACTGGTTGGTGATTTTTGTGATTTAAAAAAAAAAAAAATTAAACAAAAATCAGATTTATTTGATTTAAATCAGATTTTTGAGTGGTTGGGCACAACCCGACCACTCTTTGGATTTGTTGCGAATAATCTTTCTTTTTGGGGGGGGGGGGGGGGGGCAATACTTCTCCGTGGGTTTTCTCTTAAACAGTATATGGTATGAACTATGATTGGAGACTCGGACTTGGACTTGACGTTGGTGACCTGACTACAACACTGGTACTTGGTCACAGAGTCCACTGTACCTACCAGGTAATTCTGAGTTGACCACCCCAGGGTAGACAGGCAAAGGCCCCCATGAGGTGACGACATGAAGCTTGTCCCTCAGCTCAGGATGGCCCTTCATCTGTAAGGCCAGGGTGTTGGAGTTGATGCCTGTACCGTCTGCTGTCTTATTAAGGATCATCTGGATGGGAACCTGGGCAGGAAAACAAAATTACGAGATGTAAATTATCTTTTTTATATTGGATTTTGTTTGCCCTTCACAGACATATTTTGTAAACACTGTACACTTAGCGTTGTCCGAAGGCTTAGGTGGGACTCAAACTAATGACCTCCTACACAAACAAAGTTGGGTTAAGCGCTGCTACATCAGACTCCAAACGGCCAGCTGGCCACAGCAAGCTCAGTGGTCAAGTGGTTAATGCATTTGCACTAGGAAGCAGAAGATTGTGGGTTTGTGTCCAACCCGAAGAAAGCTTGTGTCTTTGCTCCGTGCAAGCCCTAGGACTACACTCGAGTGTACAGTGTTTGTAAAATACTTCGGCCAGGGCAACAAAAAGTACGTATATGAAAAAGAATAGCAATAATTAAATGGATGAAAACCAATTGTACTGAAGTTGATTCCTTCTTTCTGATTCACATTTTCAAATTTCACAATCATTCACATAGAATTGAGATGTGGACCAATGCAAATGAGTCTTCACAGATGTTTGTCTTACCTGACTGGATAATTTTACCAAAGAAACTGGCCTTGGTCTCTCCTATCTTTTCGAGTTCTCGATGGGTAATCCCAAATCTAATCCCGAATCCGCTCAGTGAATGGGAGTCGTTGTAGGCCCAAATAGATCCATGTAGGTCCTCAAACACTTTATATTTATCACTGAAACATAAACAATGCAATTATTGAAACATTAACATCGTATCAGGGGCGGGGGAGGGGGGGGGGGCGGATGTCAGGCGAAGAAAAGGGGTTGGGGATTACATTCCCCTCCCCCAATAAAAAATAGACAAGCACACTTTTCCCTTCCCAATTGTCACATTTGTGGAAGACATTGTTCTAGTGAATGTTTGCAGTTTGCAGTAACACCATGTAGACATGTAGAGTCTCTTTTGGGAAGATGTGTGGTTCTGAAAAGAACCAACCGGTTCTTTTCAGAGCCACACATCTTCCCAAAAGAGACTTCTACATGGTGGTACCGCAAACCTTTACTAGTTCATGTCACCACGTAGTTAGGACCAAGTAGTTAGCCCTTGCAAATTGCCTTGCAAAGATGTTCCATCAACAAAACTGAGAATATGACAACATCAACTTGATTGTCAGGCAAGGCAGAGACTGATTTCAAATGACAACAACCCCAGAAAGTGAAAAAAAACATAACCCTCTTATCAGATGACAATCAACATTCGCCCAGGAGAGAAAAAAAAAGCAACAGATAAAAGAGATCAACTTGTGATTTGTGAATAAAAACTTCCATTTGACTTCATTCCTTATCAGATCAAAATTGAATATCAAACAGAAGGGAAGTACAGAATTGTTGTATGGGTAAATAAATCAACATCCAAGGGAAGAACACAATTCACTTTGGGGAAAAAAGACAGCATGGATTGAGAGAAAAGAAAATCTCCTCTTTTTTGCTGTTGTCTACATCTATACACCTTTGCACAAAGTAAAATTAGTGCTTAAAGATGTTTTGAGTGAATGTTACTTTCCGTCGTCAGTAACATGACCAAATTGAAACCAACTACCAACTACCTGCTCCTCTGTCCAATCATCCATATACTGTCATTATCCCCAAAACCATTTCAGGAGGTATTCATCAAGTATATTCCCACGTAACCGGTTGAACCAACTACAGGATGAGTCAAAAAGAAAGTGACAGAATTTGAAAAATGTTTAAAATATTTGGCTTGTTCTATGTTAAAAAAAACACGGATAAAGTACATCTTATTGACTATTAACTGTGAAAATTTCACTTAAATTGCATACTCTATTCCCAATTTATGTCTATTTCTATAAAATGATCACAAAACTTGGCTGTCCACCACTTATCAATTACCGTGCTGCGAACTGATAATACATGTACCCATTGAGGACAATGAAACATCCATCGTTTTCCCACCTCCGTGAATGAACCAGAACTTGCAAAGGAAAAGATACAAAAATTACCAACCATATTTCAAAGAAAGAGAGAGTTGACTTGTTTCTCATATTCAAAACACACAACCTGATAGTGAATATTTCAATCATTAAACTCTCACTTGTATTTGAATACTTGTGTGTAATCTGTAATTCTCACTTAGCTCATTTAGCTTTTAATATTATCACATTCCTTGGATAGCTACACAAATGGGTTCTTTTTATGTATGCATAACTTTGGATGGCATGGATCAATGTTAGTAATTGTGTTTTTTCAGATGAATGGAAGAACATGCTCTTTTAAGACATACTTCTTCGGTGTATCTAATTTGATTGCTTTTAAAGAAAAAAAATCTTGAGTGCGGGTCACTTTCTTTTTGACTCGCCCACTTTAAACACAATGTGAACATGCATCTCTCACATGCTAAACTTAATTGTCTTCCTTTTCTATCGTCCTCTTTTTTTTCTGTCTTTTCTTTTTGTACGGTAGCACTCACATTGAGTGGCATTTATGTCTTATGAAGGGCCGACTTGCATACAAACAACAATTACATGTACACAATATGCATGTTTAATCTGGAGTAAATAATTTAAAGTGAAACAAATTCAATGCTCAGATTTCATGTCAGTGCAAGTAGTGAAACTGACTCACATGTACATGCATCTGCTTTGGTTTTTATACAGGAACTGATACCACAAGATAGTCACATGCATTAAAATCGGACAGAAATGTGGGGGGGGGGGGGGGGGGGGAAGGAGAGAAAAGAAAAAGAAACTTTCTGTTTCAATTACACTTTGTTTAAAGTCTTGCAATCCCTGTAAGTATAAATCTGGAGTGATCTTGAAATAGAGCAGAACATTCTTTGCTGCATCTGAATAATATGTAGCTCACGGAGCTCAATGCTACATTGTGCATGAACTATGGGTGATGGCTACCAAAACAGCTCCACTCCATCAACTGGGTGGAAAACTGAAGTTGAAAAGCACCTCGAGAACTTTTACATGAGTGAAGAAAGAGCTTATCAAATGATATGGTTAAGTACTGAAATCATCGCACCAATTGGCCTCTGCTTAAACTTTGTCTTTCTCTTCACAGTCATTCGAGTGAAGTCCATGCATACAATCATCAACATCTACTTATCCAATCTGGCTGTGGCTGACTCCCTCCTTCTTATGACTCACTTCATATTTGCAGTGTTTCCACCTATAGAGTCCAACTTATTGGTCAAAAAGGCAATAACAAGTGTCCAATACACGTTCTTTGCTACTTCTAATTTCTTTGTGATTACAATAGCGGCTGAGAGATTCTCCGCAGTACGCAATCCTTTGACATTCAAGGAAAAAGCCTCTAAATCTCGGGCAGCAAAGATATCAGCAGGACTCTGGGTGCCAACAATTATTGTTGGTGTGATTCTGATTTTCTTACCATTAACAGATGCTGTCTCCACTAAAGTCTACTTTGGGATTCTTTCTATTATCAACATTGCCTCTTTGATAGCAACTCTTGCTTTGTACATCTATGTAGTATTGAAAGTGTGCAAGCAATCAGCCCTGTTGCCGAACCGTCCCAAGCGAGCAGGCAAGGTCCTCTGCATGGTTATCATCAACACTGCTGTTTTCTTCATTCTGAACTCACTGTACACTGCAGCTGCAATTATGACCATTCATGGACTTGTAGTGGCATCAAAGTATACTTTAACTGCTAAGATTGTTGCCAATGTGGAACTTGCAGAGACAATACATATTCTGACAACATGCATTACAATTTTGCAACTGATCAATAGCTCCATTAATTCCATGGTCTACAGTGCCACAAACACTGACTTTCGTGAAGCTGTAGTCAAGGCTTTCTCATTCCTCAAACTGTGCTGTCGTTGCTGCCCGAGACGGAATCCCAGCCGACCATCGCAGTCAGGGAAGCAGATTGAGCTTCGTGTGATTCCACAGGAAGAAAATGACCAAGAGCACCATGCTGCCAGGCCAAGCAGCAGCAAGCCACCAGGCCAAGGGCATGCACAACACACAGAGAGTCAGCAGTCACTGGACAGCTGTCAAGAACAATGTTGCATGCAATGCGGCAGCAAGGCATCCATGCACAGTCAGCAGCATGTTCAAGTGCATGTTGATGTACATGCAGAACCAGCGCGGACCCCAGCCCTTGCAAGTTCTCATCAGGAACAATGCTCTAGTCTGACTGACTGCAAGCTATCCATGCAAGGGGAACAGTGTGAACATCTAGAACCAGCAGAAAGCCAGCAGTCACTTGCAAGTTCTCAGGAACAATGTCCTGGGCTGACTGGCACTGAGCCTTCAGCACAAGGGCAGCAGTATGCACATCCAGAACCAGAAGGGATTTAATCTTTGGAAAGTTGTCAAGAACAATGTTCACTGGTACCTGATAAGTGCAAGCTGTCTTTAAGGGCAGCAGTGTGTAGAGTGAGTGCTGCTTTTGAACTTGCTGTGTTCAAAGTGTAGAGCAGATTTAAGGCCGTTTCATACATCTTCTTCATTGGAATGCCAATGAAGTAGATTTGACATCGAGAAACATTAACAACACAATATGCTGGAGTTGAAATGTGTTTTACTTCAGCGAATTGCCAATACATGTACGCACCATGACATCAGTAATGTGCAGGCCTGCCCAGAGCAGATTGCAACCAACTATCAGTAAAGGGAACAGCTGGTATTCATGCAATGTATGTATGTAAAAGGTTCAGAAATGAACAAATCCCAAATAGTTTAATTATTTGAATCAAACATTTGTTCGTGTTTAAAGGTAGAGTAGATCATTTGCAGCTACCCAAAAAGTAACTGACAAAATTACTGTTAAAAGGCTTTTGGTTTTAATGGCACTAAACTCCCTGTGAAATCTTTCTTTCTGGCATGCTGTCATTTTGAAGGAAACAATGAGAGACAGCAATTTTCAACGATGCATCATGTTAGTTCATGTAGTTGGTTTGTAAATTTGGTGAATCCATGAATATGTGCGCAAGCGTCGACACGACGTACACGCACACTAGGTTGGTATTATATGTCAGTTCAGTGCATGACATCGCGTAGCTGTAATTGACTGAATGAGAATGTGTCCCTGGGGCTGAATTCAGACGCAATATAAAACATGACTCAGCAACTTTTGAATTGAACCTGAGATCTTAGAGTATATGTTTGGAATATACTGCATTCACAGAGCTTCATCATGTTAGTTGTTAAGCACCCGTTTTTAGATTTTGAACACTTTTGTAGCTTCAAATGAAAAAAAAAATGCACAAATGACAAATGATCTACCTTTCCTTTAAATGAGCAAGTTTGTTACTTTTTTCAGTATGAAAATGTACATGTATTGGTACTAACATATGGATAACCCTGAAAGTTCACTGTAAATAAAGATTTTTTTTTTAAGTGCTTTTGAAACAGATTTGGAGGTTTTTATTTTAGGAAATGCACCTCTGTATTCCAAGTCTTTGGATGTTTCAGGCTTTTACATATTTTCATGATGGTGCCAAGATGTATGTTCATGAGAAATACAGTGATGTCATGAGCTGGAACTTCAGTGTCACTGCTGTTTGAGGGGAAAATAATGTTAACAAAAGTGTTTTGATCAAGTTTGATGTGACTGTTACGTTCATTAGCACATACCATGCAGCCAATGAGATATTTAAATGTACAAACTTTTAGACATGAACAATGCAACTAATTTTAGGTTCATTTAGGTGCATTGCAAAAAAGTGTACGTTAAATGTGGTCAAACAAACACAGGGCTTGGATATTTCATGTTTTAGTGAAATTCATTTTACAGCCTTTTGATTCTGTTATTAACAGACCTTGACAAATCCCAAGCATGGAGCACAATACATACATACTCCTAAAAAGGCACAAACTGTATGGTTATTGTTATTGAGGGTTCAATATTTAGGGAGCAAACTCACCGCAAATCCAAAGTGTCTTGGGAGGATTTGGATCTCAATCTTGAAGATCTCTGAGGTGAAATGCTGTTGTGTCCGATAGTGATAAGGGTCCGTTATGGCAGCACCAGTCACTGGTACGTCAGAGGTGCTGCTGGAATGGTGAGTCAAGACCTGATGCACAAATGAACAGATTAAAAAATTGATATGGCTAGAGCTATATTGTCTAGGTCTTCACCCATAACAATTACATGGGAACAATCTGACAATAGCCGTAGCCATAGCGCCAGAAGCCCGTTTCAGACACAGCCTAAGTAACAGATCAACAAAGTTGCAAGTTATGCATTAGGAGCATCTGATTCCAAATACATTACACCAATCTTTGTGCATACATGTACATGTAGCACAACGTGGAAAATACTTTTTGCAGACCAAATAAAGTGCAGAATTTTTGTTCAAACTTTCTTGAATTCTATCTTTAGCAAGGAGAAATCCAATTGAATAGATGTTTTGCTGCAGAGCACAGATATATGATATACGAGACCATTGTAGGCTTTAGATGTACAGTATGGGATTTAAGTCTGGTGTATTAAAGGTGTCTTCACGGCTACTATCTGGAAAAAAAATGTAGTTGACAGTTGAAGTCAACAATTTGTACTCCACTTCTGTCAATAGAGCGTGCAAGTTGACCTCAAAAACCTAGGTGATTTTACTAGGTTTATCCAGTCAAGGGCAAAGAATGGGTTCTGAACAAGAAATCATCATTCCAATTTACAACACATTAAAACAATATTGCAAGTTGATTACTTTAGTAAACTGAAAAAATGTTGACCTCCACATCCCTGCATTGGTTGAATTCAAAGACAGGAGTCTGTGGCTAGACTAGTCAGTGTTTAGTACCAAGATGTTCACATGAAACGTGAATGTGAACTGGCGAGACTTGCATGCTCTATAATTGTACATATAATCTGTGTAGCACCACTAGTCTGTTGTATTACATTATGAGCTCCATGTCTGTATGATGTTTAAATGCAAAGCAATATTCTGATATTTCTCTTAGATGGACTCAAGGGTACTTCAAATTTGGGAAATTGAAAAATCAATGCCGTGAAATATGAATGTCGTTGTAAAGTTAGCATCGTACAAGATGTATCTTAATTTGCACAGTATCCAAGGAATTGCTGCTTTTTATATGTTCATTAAAGCTGCAATTTCCTTGTGTAATTTAAAACTCTAAACACAAATAATACAGAAATGTACTATCACCAAATCAGTGTTTGAGCTCTTACGTCTTTCAAATACCTAGTAATACTTGGAAAAAAAATTGAAGGGCAAACCATGTTTCTAAAAGTCACATACTTTTTATAGGGCAAACAAATTTGCGTGTAAAAGCAAGATCAGTGATAAGATAAATAAAAGTGTACACAAGCAACATTTAAACAGACAGTGATTTTCCTGATTTTTTTTATTTAAAACCTAATTCTTGCTTGTACAAATGTAATTGTTGAAAAATCCCTACTGAGTAAAAGAGCTTGCTGGACAATGTTGGAATTACAAACATATACCCTCAATATTCATGCCACATAAGTAAGCCAACATATTGGTCAGCAAAGGGGATGACAAGGGTTTAAGTCTTTTGTGGCTTGTTTCTTTCTTTCCAATAATTAATTCCTGACAGACATAATAGACAATGCACAATATGTACACCTGTCAATCTTTCTGTGTGTTGCATTCTGATTGGTTGGAATTGATCAGCATTAGCTACTAATAGGCCACGCCCCTCGACAGCCGATCCAATCAAACATGAAAGCTGATTGATGTCTTTTGCAAAATGTCATTTTTTGATCTGCATCTAATTTTATTCAGTTATAGATAATTCAAGCGCTACGTTATGTCTGTGATCTTTTATGAGCTGTAAAACTCTACATGTAAAAAGTGCAGAGTGCCATTTCACTTTTTTTTTAAGTAACCTAGATCTGAGCAAAACCTTAATGACAGACTAAACAATTTACACGTAAAAAAAGTCTTGAAGAGAAAATAAAAATTTATTCTGAAGCACATCTATGCCAAAGTCAACTGTGAAACTCTATTGTCTACTTTGGTTTAGTTTCTTTCAAAACAAGGAACAAAGAACTTATCCTTACAAATCTTAGAGATAAAAAAACACTAAGGGGAAAAAATGCAGAAGCTTTTTGTTTCAACTACACATTGGATAGATTTTTGTCTGCAGAGCACAGACATATTGTGGGCTTTAGATGTACCGTATGGGATTTAAGTCTGGTGGATCAAAGGTGTCTACACAGCTACTAGCTGGGAAAAAATATGGTTAATTATCAATATCAAGGGTTGAAGGTTTAGGGAGCAAACTCACCGCAAATCCAAAATGTCTGGGAGGTTTTGGATCTCAATCTTGAAAATCTCTGAGGTGAAGTGCTGTTGCGTCAGATAGTGATAAGGATCTGTTATGGCAGCGCCAGTCACCGGTACGTCAGAGGTGCTGGTGGAATGGTTATCTTGTGGGTCAAGACCTGATAGACAAACAAAAAGATTAAAAGACCAACTTTAATTAAAGAAGAAAATACATTGAATTTGCTATTTTTTAAAGGCATTTTAAAGTCTAATTGGAGCAAGTGAGATGTCTATGGCTACTGTCATAGAGCGTGCAAGTTGACCTCAAAAACATACAATCCTGGCCAAATCTCGCTGGGCCCCCAACCTCCCAGCCCCCGCTCAATGTTGTCTCTCATTGCGCGGTGTGTGCTCCATCCGCTGGAGAGAACAACATTGACCGGGGGAGCCGGGGAGTTGGTGACCGTTGGAGGCTAAGGTTGTTTCCAAGTGTCCCAACCATTTTGGCCGGGATTGTCTGAATGTACAATAGCCTTGATATTGGATTCGGATATTGCGCGTAGTACGCGCTCAAATAATAATACACACACGCACGCGCTGGTAACATGGTCAATGCACACGATTCACCATGACGGTGCACCATGTCATTTTGACCGATATTTTTACAAAATACAGATTGTGTTCGACGTGAAAGCCGTATTAGGATACACAAACAACGTATCACCTTCTTCAATTTGTTTTTAATCCCTCATTTGGACGAAAAATCCAACCATACCATAGTGTAACCACGGTTCACTACTGTAAATTATATAACAAGCAGAGTCACTCAATTCCTTTATATTTTGGTTTGGATGGATCACAAATGGATTTTTCGGCAAATTAACGGAATGAGTGAATACAAACAAATTGACAAGGATTGTATATTGTTTGTGTATCATAATGAGCCTTTCAAGTTAAACACAAACTGTATTTTGTACAGTTGTTGGCCAAAATGGCATGGTGAACCGTCATGGCGACCGTTACGATAAACGCAAGAATAAAGTTATGATTTTAAAGAATTGGAACATTTGTATTTTTAATTTCCATTTTTGTATTACTATCAATCATTATTATCTGGCCAAAATATATGATTTCTTTCATTCAACCTTCGGCCGCCATTTCATATTTTGGAAACAAAACTCAAGAAAACAGCTCCCCAAACGGCAAGTCATGCATATTTTAAAAAATGAACAAATCCAGACAATCCTGGCCAAATCTCGTTCATTGGGTGTATTGGGTGAGTTCAAAGACGGGAGTCTGTGGCTAGACTAGTCAGTGTTTGGTACCAAGATGTTCACATGAAAAGTGAATGTGAACTGGTGAGACTTGCATGCTCTATAATTGTACATAATCTGTGTAGCACCACTAGTCTGTTGTATTACATTATGAGCTCCATGTCTGTATGATGTTTAAATGCAAAGTAATATTCTAATATCTCTTATAGATGGACTCAAAGGTACTTTGAATTTGGATGATTGAAAAATCAATGCTGTAAAATATGAATGTCGTTGTAAAGTTGGCATCCTACGAGATGTATCTTAATTTGCACAGTATTCGAGGAATTGCAGCTTTTTATATGTTCATTAAAGCTGCAATTTCATTGCGTTTAAAACTCTTAACACAAATAATACAGAAATGTACTATCACCAAATTGGTGTTTGAGCTCTTGCATCTTTCTGACACCTAGTAATATTTGAGAAAAAAAATTGCAGGTCAAACCATGTTTCTAAAAGTCACATACTTTTTACAGGACAAACAAATCTGCGTGTAAAAGCAAGATCAGTGATGAAATAAATAAAAGTGTACACTAGCAACATTTAAACAAACAGCGATTTTCCTGAATTATTTTTTATTTAATATCTAATTCTTGCTTGTACAAATGTAATATTTGAAAAATCCCTATTGAGTAAAAGAGCTTGCTAGTCAATGTTGAAAGTACAAACATATACCCTCAATATTCATGCCACAAAAGTAAGCCAACATATTGGTCAGCAAAGGGGATGACAAGGGTTTAAGTCTTTTGTGGCTTGTTTCTTTCTTTTCAATAATTAATTCCTGACAAACATATTAGACAATGCACAATATGTACACCTGTCAATCTTTTTGTGTGTTGCATTCTGATTGGTTGGAATTGATCAGCAGTAGCTACTAATAGGCCACGCCCCTTGACAGCCGATCCAATCAAACATAAACGCTGATCTACGTCTTTTGCAAAAAGGAAACTTCAGAGGAAATACTTACCTTTGTAAGCGCCAAGCCGGAAACCAACAGTGTTATCTGTCAATGAAAATAATAAGACATGATACTGAAACTATTGCACAATTTATCCAGGGCCAAGTTTCATGAAGACCTGACAAGAAATTAGGGGAATTACTGAGAATTTTTTTCTGTAACTTTCTGTTGCAGTGTTCATGACAGGCACATCACATTCACATCTACATGTGTGCACACTTTATGTCCATTCCAGGCAATTTGCACTTTTAACTTAATGAAGTAGTGTCTTGAGCACCAATATTAGTGGATAGGTGTGCTCTATCTCCAAAAAAGAAAACAAAAAAAGAAATGCTATGATTTGAAATTTGACTTTCAATTTAGAGTGCCTAGGGTTGCTCTTTGCTTCTCTCAGAACTACTCTATTTTCTTTGCAAAGTCATGTTGACAGGATTCAATGAGCAGTTTTTTTCCAGTTTGCCAGTAAGTCCAGGGACAGTTGGTCTCAATCTGCCCCTGAATGAGAGAGTCTCTCTAAGCAGGGGCTTGAGGTTCACCTCAACTCTCATTGGTTGCCGGTGCGAGTCCCACTCAAGCAGCTGTGAATTGATTGGCTTTGGGTTGGGTTTTCCTGGGGGTTTTTTTGGTGACTTTTGTGTGTAGGGAAGACAGCTCATTTCAGAAAATTGGGTAAAACATCTTCTGGGGCTTTAACAATATTCAGGGCAGCTGTACAGTATGTAAGTCCACTGGCCAGAGAACTATGTCTGGAAACATTTTGTCAAGGGAGATTACATTTCCATTCTGGCCCACAACCATCCCATGTCTTTGGCGGGTAGCTCACCTTTGTTGCTTCAGCCACGGAGACATCTCCCCAATGTTCTGTTGCAGCATCTTGGATAAATTCCTCAGAAACTCCCTGGTGTTGGTCTGTCTGGTGGATAGCTGGTCCTCATACGGCTGGTTCCACAGTGGAGTCACCGTGTTGTTTAACCTGCAGATTGGGAGAAGAGCGAAAAGCACACTCAGTATTTCAGAGTCTTAAGAATTTTCATATTATGAACGCTTCAACTGCTATTACCCTTTTTGAGATATGGCGGACACAATCAGAAGGCGACATTTGATTGGGGTAAATTTGGGGTAAATCCAAATATCTTGACCTAAACCAAATAGCGCCTTGTATCATGCCCACCATATCTCATAAAGGATAATGGATTGTGTGAGTAACTTGTGATCTGTCTTCATACATTAAACCATTCTCATAACTTCAGTTTGTAGTTTAAGTGGTGCATGCGCAATGTAAATTTTAGACTTGAAACATCAAGAGAAATGTGGTCAACTTACTCTACACAGACATGCAAGCTTTGATGCTGTCCCTTCAAGGAAAACAAATAGCAAGGAAGAGTAAACTGACCACGTAACAGTTTCACTCAACAAATTTCATGTTCACAATGTCAACTGGCCTTTGAAACTGACAAGTTTGGTTCATAAAATAGTAATCTTGGATGTAAGAATGGTTTTCTTGTGCTGATCATGAACTACAGGGTGAGTCAAAAAAGCAGAACCCAAACCCCCAAAATTAGTTTTCAAATTAAAAAAAAATATGTAGCACCAAACATAATAATGACTGGAAAGCCTATTTCATAAGCTACTTTTAGATGAAAAAAAAATTGCTCAATCCATTCAAAGACTATCACCATTTAAAGACAATGACCACAAAACCTCTTTTGTCCAAAAATGCAATTTCAGGAATCATCACAATTGTCTTCCAACATTACCAGCAATAAAACCTCAGCTTAAAAGTTAAAAATATTTAACAAAGTCCTTTTGAGGCCCGTCTTTTAAAAAAACAGTAGATCTTAGCAATCAGAATACAATATTAACTGTTTTTTTGTTTTGACGAAACAGGTTTTAGGGTCATTATGTTTAAATGGTGATATTCTTTAAGCGAATTGAGCAAATTTCATCTAAAAGTAGCCTATGAAATTGGCTTTCCAGTCATTATTATGTTTGGTGCTACATATATTTTAAATATGAAATACATTTTGGGGGTTTGGGTTCCACTTTTTTGACTCGCCCTGTACTTGAGGTAACACATTTCCTTTCCCTTCCTCAAAAAAATCTACCACAGTGAAGGCAATCACATTCTTTGCACTTCAACTTTCAAGGGGTATCAAACCTTATAAATGGTATTATTGGCTGGGGTCTACCTTCCTATATCCGACAAAATCATCCCCCCAAAAAATTCATGAATTTCCATAAAATGAGCCATTTGTTTGTACCCTTGCATGAAAGAAGAAATGAGTGTTGTGATGATTTTGGTTGGTTGAGAACCGGAGTACTTTTCTAATGGATGGTGGTTCAAATCCAGCCCAACCCTGCATTCTATCCCAATGTCTTCACCTCTCTTCTACTGGTAAGCTGTCCTCCTCCTTCCTCCTCTTAGTTTCTTGGGTATTTCCATCAGATTCCTCTTGGCTTCTCTTCAGAGCGAGGCTCTTAGTGTCCGGGTCCTCAACTGGCTTGGCAAGCTACGGAGAGTCACTGCGGGAATGTGAACCTGTAACCACAGCAATAGCAGCCACTAGACCCTTTGCACTGGTAGCCAATACTAAGACTGTTGATTAGTTATGTAAATTCATTGAAAGTGCCAACAGAAGCAAGTGCCAATAGTAAAAACCACGAGTGACTTTGTGAATACCTTGGCTTTGAGCACTTGTCCTTTCCATTTGTGTCCGTTGAGTACTTTCAATGCCTCCTCCTTATCTTCTTGGCAGCTGAGGGATGAAACAAACAATTGGATTTCCATCAGTTAATCCATTGCAAGCAATCAAATGTAACAGGAAAGGAGATGAATATTTGTAAGATGGAATGTTTGTGTTGGGGGGGGATTTAAAGTTCTGTTCCCTTCGCTAGTTTCAAGTTTCATCCCAAAATTACATTTCTTTTCTAAATTAATATTTGGTTTTGCCCTTCACTGACATATAAACACTGTATACTCAAGGTGTTACCTCCACAATCAGTATCGGATAATGCATGGGCCTGGAACCAGTCTGCTAGCAAAGTGGATCAATTTGTCCCCAAACCAAGAAGAAGTTCACGGATGCTTTCTAAGTATATCAATTGAAAACAAAAGTCCAAGTGCACTTTCCATTTCAAGGAGGAGAGTGTGGTTTCAATGCTATGTTGATGCAGTGACTATTTATACCTGTACTTTAATTTTCTTTCTTGATTATCCAAACATCAAAACTAAAACTTGCGTCAAGTTTCCCTGTGCTCTTATTTGTGTTTCATTGCATCAGCCCACTCAACTTTCACTCTTTAAGAAGCTCCCATGTCACTCACTCCTGACTAGGATTTTCTGGCGCCAGTTTTTCTTTCATGTCTCAAACATTCATCCCTATCTTGTTGGTTATTTGTGCTAGCAAGTTTCCCAAACACTCCAAATTCGAACTCTGGGTAGTAAACCCACGGCACAGTCTTTGCAATAATCATCATTAAATGAAAGAAAAAGTAAGAGATTCCCTTTCTGCTGGGGAGTTCAAAAACAAAACCTTTTTATCAAGAACAGAAGAACATTTTGTCAGAACTCGTCAGAACAAAAAGAAATACACACATGGGCAATTCTAGCATTATGAAAGGAAGTGTAACGTCCTAGACAGAGCCAGTTAACCGTGATTTATCACTACCATTGCTTTTATCTTCCAAATGTTCAATGTCAAGCTCGACTGCATTAAAGTTGAGAATGAAATGTTTACTATTATTTAGTCACCAATTTGCAATAGTTTCAGTGTTGGGTTTTTGCCCGTCACGGACGTACTATAGACACTGTGTACTCCCGAGTATTGTCCCAGTGCTTGTGAAAGAAAAATGCACATTCTATACTCGGTTGAGACTCGAACCCAGGACCACCTGCTTACTACATGTAGTGCACACAGCTTACCACTCGACCACACAGCCTGCCGGGGTTTTGCTGGCTGGTTTGAATCTGACCTAGCAGCAGGTACTGCAACCCAACTATTTATAAGATGACATTTTGGATTGGGTGATATGAATTCAATAGTGTTGTACAGGGCGAGTAAAATAAGAAAGTGACCTAGATTCAAATTTGTTTCCTTAGAAAGCAATCAAATTTGATACACAAATGTATGTCTTACACGAGCATGTTCATTAACTCAACGTAAAAAAAGTTACTGAAATTGATCCATGCCATCTGAAGTTAAATGCATGTTTTACTCAAAAGAACCTATTTTTAGCTGTCCATGGAATCAGGACCACTGGTATCGGTACATGTAGCTATTGAGCTTTAGTGAGAATTACAGATGACACACAAGCATTCAAAAACAAATGAGATTTTAATAATTGAAATAAAGACTGAAGCATTATTGATACGATTAGATTTTGTGTTGTGAAAAAGAAGAACAAGTCCACTCTTTTTTTTCCAGAACTATTGATAGCGAATATTTTTAAAATTTGGTCACTTTCTTTTTGCCTCACCCTGTACATGTATATTCATGTATTTCAAAATTTCCAAATTTGTATTTTTTTCTTATTACAGAACCCATTTACTACTCTTGACAGGATAAGCTGAATCAGGAAACAAAAAAAATGCAAAATAAAGGACTACTAGGGCTGTGCATTGGAACCGGGTACCCGAGTACCCGACCGTCGATGTCAGGAACCGGTTCTTGATTAGGCCGAAAAAATACTTCTGCTTCCGATAACATGCCTTTCAAAAAAAGGGTCGGTTGGTTGGAATATTTTTTTTTTTGGCCAATTTTTTTTTAATGCAGATTGAATGAGGTGTTCAATTATATGCTTAGTTTTAGCCTGAACTATTTCCATTGCACTATGAATTAAAAAGCTATACACAAAATGGCCACAAAAAGTGAAAAAACCTACATTAATTATTGTCAATATATTTACCTTCAATAATTCTCAAAAAAATAATGGAAAATTCAGGTCGTTCGCATCATATGCAAGAGGCTAGTCAAGACGGGAAGCTGGCCAAAACTCCAAAGTGTGATGCACTGTGCATGTGTGGCCCGCGGCCAATAGACCTCGTTTTTACGTTCAAAAATTTAGGGAAACACGCTGCATTGTATCACTCCAAATACGGGTAAAAGTAGTGCGATCTCCAAATGAACTCTTGAACACAGAAAATAAGCGAGATCAATTCTGTGAATTAACTTGCAAAAATTTGTGCTTTCTCCATCGGTGTTTTCTTGGCATTTTTACGATGTCGAATCCAACCAGTTGACAGTGCACAGGCCTGCAATGCATAGCCATGCTAGCGCTATCGATTGCATAGCCATGCACAGACTTGTTACAGCATTTTCATCATGTCTTGTAAATTGGTCCCTGCGTGGCGTGGCGGGGAACCAGTTGTTGCTGCATTGAGCTAGGTTTACGCACGTGATTATAGTCACCGTGACATCGAATTGCGAAGCAAATTTTTTAAAATAACGGTTCCTTTTAAAAAAAATAGCGAACATAATTAAGAAAACTAAATACAAGCATTTTTTGACGCAAAAGGGTTGTTGAGAGGTATTTTGAGAAGACAGAAAAAACAACAAGATTTTATTTTTATTTATTCAATAATTCTTTTTTTTGGAACTGCCGATAAAATGTTTAGGGTCGCAGACTAAAAATAGGGTGGATCGGGTAACCAGGAGCAGAAGTATTTTTTTTTGGCCTTATGGTATCGGGTACCCATAACCAACTTTCAAATTACTTAATTACAGTAATTACTAAGCTGCAATTTACAAAACCGTAAAACTATAAAGTTCACTGTACTTGTATCTTGCTGTACTGATGTGCCGATGCGGTTGTAGTTAACAATCTCAACAGCATCTTCCGAGATTTGAATTTTGGCATGTTTGGCATTGGGTTTCCTTAATGGGTACCCAGGAACCCGTGTTTTTTTTCAATCGGGTACCTGGTTCCTGTATTAATCGTATGTGCACACCCCTAAAAAATACATTGCACAGGTTATACCACCGACATGTAGAGCTGTAAAATACTGCCAGTGTTTTTTAACATTACTCTTTTAATTTTATGCTTTCTTGAGACTTTACCCTCCGAAATCCGTCACAATCCAACAGTTGGTGTTGCATGATATTTAGGGCTCAGATGCAGAGCTTCACCTATTTAACCTATTAAATTCCCTAGGCATTTTGCAAGAATGCAACCTCAATCCTGCAACATACTCCAATTGCCTCAATGTAAAACTTGCTTAGCAGCCTCAATCCTGCAAAATTATCAATTATTTCTATAATGTGGTCCTTGGAGGGGTAACCACTGCCTCAATCCTGCAAAATCCTATAGCAGTCACTGTCATTATGTTGAGACAGAGCCAGTGACATCCTGAAGCAGTGCAGAGGATTTCAAGTATAATCTAGGCCTAAATTTATGTACGGCCGAGCATAAATAACACAAGGTCTGGCCCAAGACCTTGATACAGTGCATCCTTAAAAATACCAACCAAGTGCACTTTTTCTTGCCATAAAGCCTCAATCCTGCAAATCCTCCATTTTGCAAACAAAATTTTGAAGTATTTGGGAAAGGTTAGGGTTAATCAAAGATTTAACTCTTTAACTCCAAGGAAGCTTTATCAATTCTCCAAAATCCCAACAAGACTAAACTAATATCACATTATCTGTTCATCTAAAGCTACGGAAAAACATGTGTTCTGAAATTCTGAATCCATCAAAGTACAATTTTATTCAGGGGCTGGGATTTTGTGGTTTCGGGATAGTTTGGGTTGGAGAACAAGGCGCACATGTGTATGCAATGTATGGGAGGGAAAGACACTGAACTAAAAGGATGTATACACAAACTTAAACAAAAATGGCAACTATCATGCCAATGTCAATTATGAAACTGTGTTGATTATTTTTGTAACACGGCTGTTAAAACAAAACCAAAATAAAAAGATTAAAAATCCGGACAAATACGAACGAGCTTTAGTTTTCAACTTAATTTCTCATAAACGCACAGTGTACATTCTCTGTTAAAGGCAAAACAGGAGTGATCTTCCAATAGAATGCACTAAATGTTCGGCATGACGATCAATACAACACTGTAAATGAACTATGGGTGATGACTATCAAAACAGCTCCACTCCATCAACTGGTAGGGAAAGTGACATTGACAAGCTTCGTGACAACTTTCACGAGATTAAACACGGACTTCTTCAAATAAAATGGTTAAGTATTGAAATCATTGCACCGATCGGCATCCTCCTCAACATACATGTAGTCTTTCTCTTCACAGTCATTTGAGTGAAGTTCATGCGTACAATCATCAACATCTACTTGTCCAATCTGGCCGTGGCTGACTTGCTCTTCCTTACATATAACCTTCTCAGCCATTCCATGTAAGGGTCATCACCAAACTCAAAAATTGAAGTGAAAGGAATAAATTTTTGTCAGTTATATTTGATAAGAGGAATATTGAAACCATCTAAATCTCAAAAGATTTTTTAAAATAAATCATTTGAATTAAAATTTCAGCCTCCTGAACATAGATGAATTTTGTGGGCGAAACGGAGGGTCAGGGGTATAAATCACAAACTGAGGAAGTAATTGAAGCTCATTCATAAGATTGTGCTTTATCTGCATACATTTGGTAGCTATTCCAGTCTATTTGATAAAACATTGAGAATTTTTCGAAATGTCTTCAGTATTTTCCCACTATTTCATCGTGAAAACACCCTCAAAAATATGTCACGCGAGTCACAAAAAAGGACTTTTTTTCAGATTACTTAATAACTAGAGAGGGATTCAACTAGTGTTTGATATTTGTAAATGAAATAGTGGTGGTCTATCAATAAAAGTATGAATATTCTTATTTGCTCTACATTCCTTGTAGAAAAAACTATCTCAAGAATGTCACGCGAGTCACACATGATGTATGTCACGCGAGTCACCAGGGGTGGATCCAGGAAT
Source organism: Patiria miniata (assembly GCF_015706575.1). Lineage (NCBI taxonomy): Eukaryota > Metazoa > Echinodermata > Asteroidea > Valvatida > Asterinidae > Patiria > Patiria miniata. The sequence goes on along the minus strand of NW_024037047.1, from coordinate 27,761,580 downwards.
TTTCGCAGGGGGGGGGGGGTTTCATCAGCCAAAAAATTTGAAAATGTACACACGTTTTTTTCTCTGGACACTCGCTTCCGTAAAATAAAAAACTGGGGGGGGGGTTGGGGGGGGCTGGTACCAATTTCAATCGGGGGCGCTGTTCAAATTCGACGATTATTAACACATTACAGAATGGTGTACCGTATTTTGAACAGGCGGACATTAGACCAGTATAATGTTTTTGGGGGTGTCACGCGGGGTTGGGGGGGGGTTCAACTTATTCTTCAGGAATATGTATGAGAATTTTTTTTTTGACAGAGCTGGGGGGTTGACCCCCCAAAAAAACCTCTGGATCCGCGCCTGGTCACAAGCCAGGAATGTTTCATTTACATGTAATACAAAGAAACAATGCCATAGGCCCTATTAAATTATAGAATTCGAATTAAGTCTTTAAAAGCATTAGTTACACTGATGTAACAAGAAATTGAATCAGTTTTTCACAAATGTATATACAGTCGAGTCTCGTTAATACAAACTCGTTCGGACCTAGCCAAATTGTTTGTTATATCAGAATTTTGTACTAAGAGGAACATCAGTCCCATTCATTGTGCACATAAATGCACAGTCGGGACTAAGGCTTTATGTTTATTATAACCAGAATTTTGTATTAACAGAGTTTGTACAAACGAGATTCGACTGTACTGTATACATTCCGATACAACTGCATCATTAATTGCAGCTCTTATCCTCTAAGGAAACTGTGACTCTACATGACCAAGATTTACAACTGTTTTCCTGAAATAATCACCCGTGGATTGATGACATCACTTCGTAACTAAAATTCCAAAACATTTTCTTCTCTCTGTGTCATTGTTAAGGATATTGTGTTTAAACCAGATTTCCACCCCCAACATTTGCCAAAGTAAAGGGATAAATATCAGTGTTCACACTCTTTCATAAGGTATTCACAGGTAAATCATTTTTATTAATATAATATTATGATTTGATTCGTTATACTAAAATTACAGTTATAATGTGAAAGTGAAAAGCTACTGTGTCATGCGAGTCACGCATTTGTGTCACGCGAGTCACATTTTCTTCAGGCCATTTCTTACAACAAGGGATATTTGGCACAATACAACTTATGCATGTATTGGGTGAGGGTATTAAGTTCTAAGTTCTGTAAGAATAATTTTTAGAACACTGGTAGATCCATAGGAAAAGCTATTTGAATCAAGGGATGTCAAAAATCCCTTTTTCTATCCTGTCATGCGAGTCACGTCAAAGAAACTGTGATACATGAAAAAATAGCGATTTTAAAGTAATCATATAAAGACTAAACCATAAATTCACAATGCCCTGACTCAAATACATGCTAATTTGAGTTGAATAAATGCCAGGTTAACAACAGTAATGCATTAAAACTTTACATTTTGTTCAAATGTCACGCGAGTCACCATGGAATGGCTGTTCTATATGTACTGTTTATTCAACCAATAGACTCCTTGCAAGTTGCAGCCCGGGGCGTTTGTTATATGTTTCTCATGGTTTGTAATTTATTTGTGGTTACCATAGCAGCTGAGAGATTCTCTGCTGTGCGAAATCCTCTGACACACAAAGAAAAAGCCTCTATATCTCGAGCAGCAAAGATATCAGCAGGACTCTGGGTGCCAACAGTTATCGTTGCTGTGATTCTCATATTCTTACCAATAACAGACACTGTCTTCTATGAAATATTGTTTTGGATTCCTCACATTATGAACGTTGTCTGTTTAATAGCAACTCTTGCTTTGTACATCTATGTAGTAGTGAAATTGCGCAGACAATCATCCCTGTTGCCAAACCGTCCCAAGCAAGCAAGCAAGGTCCTTCATTTGATAATCATAAATACTGCTGTATTCTTCATTTTGAACTCATTGCAGCTGCAACTATGAGCATCGTTTGTGGCAGTTATACTAGGCCGGCCCAAGAGGTTGAATATCTAGAACTTGCAGACAAACTATATGCTCTGACTATATGTCAAGACATTCTGCAACTTATCAATAGCTCAATCAATTCCCTGGTCTACAATGCCACAAATGCTGACTATCGTGATGCTGTAGTCGAGGCTTTCTCATTCCTGAAACTGTGCTGTCGTTGCTGCCCAAGACGGAAGCTTTGTGTGATTCCACAGGCCGAAAATGACCAAGAGCACCGTGCTGCCAGGCCAAGCAGCAGCAAGCCGCCAAGCCAAGGGCATGCAAAACACACAGAGAGCCAGCAGTCACTGGACAGCTGTCAAGAACAATGTTCCAGGCAAACCAGCAGCAAGGCATCCATGTACATTCAGCAGCATGTTCAAGTGCATGTTGAGGTACATCAGAACCAACGTGGACCCCAGCGCCTGTAAGTTCTCATTGGGAACAATGCTCTAGTCTGACTGACTGCAAGCCATCCATGCAAGGGGAACAGTGGGTACATCCAGAATCAGCAGAGAGCCAGAAGTCACTTGCAAGTACTCAGGAACAATGTCCTGGGCTGACTGGCACCAAGCCAAGGGTAGCAGTACACAATGTATGCATGTATCAGAACCAGACAGGAGTCAATCATTTGAAAGTTGTCATGAATAATGTTCTCTGGTGATTGATGAGTGCAAGCCATCCATATAAGGGCACAGTTTGCAGAGTCGGCATATATACATGTACATGTAGTCAACAATCACTTGAAAGTAACTCTGATGAAGCAGTGTGCCATAGCAGCAGTATGTGCATCAAGAACCAGCAGAGTCAATCACTCAAGGGGAACAGCAGTCTCAAGAGTGCCAGCAACACTTGCAAGTTGTCAGTAACAATGATCCAGGATGGACTGATGCTGCGATTCCAATGCAAGGAAGCAGTGTACATGTACGCATTCACAACTTGCTGGGTATCAGCTTCACCAATGAAGGTATGAACACAATGTTCCCCAGCCATGGAAAATAGTAGGAGGCAACCTCCACAAAGTTGTCTAGAACAATGCTCAAGTTTAAATGACATCCTGCATCAGAATCCACAGTGTGTCATTTGGGACAATGTGCCCTTTCTAGAGCACATAATGGCCAACTTGGACTGACAAGTTTTAGTTCATGTAAATAAACATGATGAATTTTGGAAATACGAATAAACATCTACAAAAAAAAATCACTTCAGTTATTTTGAGCCTTGACTTGATTCGCACCTCATTTTTCTCACAGCCATGGTAAACTAAAAGAAATGAGATTTTAAAGTTACTCAAGTGAGCGTCAAAGTTGGAACATAATGTATGTACAAATAACTGTAAAAAATAAATAAACAAACAAATAAATGAATTTGGGCCAAAGTAGTTTTAACGATGTCAAGGTGCAGGATTTTTGTTGTGTGAATTGTTGTTTTGAGTTAAAATGCCCATAAGGGAATTGTTACTTGAATGGGATTAGGCCTACTGGGTGTCTTAAAAGAAAATGACATAATTTACAAAATATACATTTCATGAAAGCATATGCTAAAAACTCTGAATTTAACTTGGCTAGATTTGAATCATGATTCCCCACGACCAGTGGCAAGATCTACAATTTGAAATGTCCACAAAAAGGCCGAGTTAGAATTTCAATTACAAACAGCCCTGCAAGGAAAACTACAGAAAGCATACTGATCCAGTAACCAACAAGATCATTTCCACTTCACTCAACTTCAGATTGACATAATTGAATGTAATTTAGTAAGTTCCCATTTATGCGTCCAAAGAAAACTATCGAAAATGATTTCAAAATATACTTGTATTAAAGTGTTTGTGTACCAGCAATATATTTTGTAATAACAAAAACTTTCAAAGGATTCTTTAAAAATGTACTGAAATTACAGATTAAAAATATTTGAGTTTAAATTTGGAAGAATAAATCCTTGCTTGGAGAAATCTACAGCCACTGATGGGTTTCAAGAACTAATGACAGTGCATATAAAAATATTCTAATAAACTATTTCATATTCAGATGATAATCAAGGACCATTATATTACAGAAACCTTCTTTGGCCCATCAAAATCCAAGCAAACAGTGGCAAAACATTTCACAATGCATACTAAATTCTACAAATTTACATGAAACACAATAAAGGCTGGCCATCCTTTATCCATCAAATTCAGTCAAAATTGGAATGTTGGATTTCGGAAGATTTGAGAGGGTTTTAAGATAAAGGGAAATAAAAAGTAATCAAAAAATTTACAAAAAAAGTTACTACATTGCAAAAGTTGTTTGATAGTAGGCCATGGATTGTAGTAGACCCGATGCATAGAGCGCCCTCACTAAGGACAGGTCCTTGTTCCTGTGTAACACATGAGCAGAAACTTTGTACTTGTACTTTCATTGTCACTGTGCAAAGGGTCTATTGCAAGATACACTCAACCAAAAAAGAAAGTCCCCCCTTAATACTTGTTTGCGTAACTCAAAAACTACTTGTCACATCTTGCACAAACTGGCACAAATTAAGACTGATCAGTACAGAAATTCCTTAGCAATCCAACCATACTATTTGTTTGGCCCAAAACAGTGATAATGTATACAAAATTACGCAATTTTATGACAAATGGTACCGAAAAAAAGTTGTACTTTTGTATGATACGTGCAAGGTGAGTGTGAACAACAACTTGGTCGTATACAAAAGTGCATCTGTTTTCAGTATCATTTGTTATAAATTGCATAATTTCATACACACAATCACTGTTTTGGGCCAAACAAAGAGTATGGCTGGATTGCAAAGGAATTTCTGTACTGATTAGTCGTTATTTGAGCGAGAGGTGCTCAGTAGTTTTTGAGTTACATGTAGACAAAAAAGAACTTTCTTTTTTGTTTGAGTGTAGGAGGCCCTGGAATGTAGTAGACCCCATGCATAGAGCGCCCTCACTGAGGACAAGTCTTTGTTCCTGTGTAACACATGAGTAGAAACTTTGTACTGTCATTGTCACTGGGTTTATAATAACATGTTATCAGGGAGGGCGCTCTGTGCAACGAGTCTATTGCATTCCCTCATTTACATTTTTTCCACTAACATTGTTTGGGGAAAAATGCAATGTTTGTGACACAGCCAATTAATTAATGATTCAGAAAAATGGTCCAAAACTCCTAGTGCATTATCAGAAATTGTCTGATTTATAGTGTTTGTGACAATTGAATTGCCCATACTATAGGAAAGACTTGCTTATTTTCAAAACATTCTTTATATTAATTTATCTTGTTGGCAAAAAGTGGCAATACAAAGTTTTGAGGTCAGCGATTTGGCCACAAAACAGGAGGTACATGCACCAGGGCTCACGAAAATGGCTGCCCAACATCTCGGGACAACCAAAATATTTTGTCGGACAACCAAAAGTTCCAGGTTCCAACCACTTTTTTTTTTACCAATACTCACACATTTTTACACTTTAAGTCCATGGGATTTTCGAAAGTTTCAGAATCCCATACAAGTGCACAGCGTCGAACAATGATCATGAAAATATGTATCAACATTTTGACTCCTGGTGCAACATTTTGACTCCTGGTGCAGTGCTATAGCCATTTGATGTTGGTTAAATCTACGCATAAACCAATAACATGTACCAGCCAAAACAGAACAGCGGTCAATCTCAATCTGTTCGTACGGTCCGGCTACATCATGCAATGACATTTCTGTTATGTAATTTGTGTAGGCAGCGAATGTAATCCTGTGTGTATGTGTGTTTCCAATAATATTATGACTGGACCACTGCACTTAATGTACCAGCGTGGCGCAGAGCGTGGGCACCGTACATACGCACGCAGCCACGGTCAGCCACTGCCGGCCACGGAGGCTTGCAAAATGGTGATAGTGCAGCAGCTGAGTACAAACTATTTTGGTTGTCCCGGGATGTCGGACAGCAAAGTTTGCAATATTAAAAGTTCTTTATTGAGCAACTGAAAATGAAATTTGGGCAACCAGATTTCAAGCGCCCCTGCCTGAAGGGCAACTACATTTTAAAACATTTTGTGAGGCGTGACTGTACATACATGTAGGTCGGGTTACCATATACACACCATTTTTTCAGCTTTAACAAATTTTGATATTCAGAAGTGTAGACTGCAATTTCACTTTCTTAACTTGTGATAAATGAACAAAACCAAAACAAAAGGATTACACAATGCATTTATAAGTTAAGCCTGTCCTGGAGAAAATAAAAAGTTAGAACCTGAAACAACACAACTGTGAAACTCTATTGTCTGCTTTGGTTTTGTATGCTGTCAAAACAAGGAAGAAAAAATGTAACCTAAAACATCTAATAGATACATGTACATGTACACAAAAAAGAGTGAAACTGGAGAGAAAATATGAAGAAGCGTTTAGCTTCAAGTACACATTTCTCAAGATCTTCCCTGTTAGTATAAAACTGGAGTGATCTTGAAATAGGGCAGAACACTCTTTGCTGCATCTGAATAAAATGTTGGACATGGAGATCAATGCTACACTATACACGAACTATGGGTGATGGCTACCAAAACAGCTCCACTCCATCAAATGAAGTAGAAAAGTATCTTGAGAACTTATACAAGACTAAAGACAGAAGTCTACACATAACATCATTATGTACTGACATCATTGCACCAATCGGCATCCTACTCAACATGGTCTTTCTCTTCACAGTCATTCGAGTGAAGTCCATGCGTACAATCATCAACATCTACTTATCCAATCTGGCTGTACGCTGACTCACTCTTCCTAACAAATGACTTACTATATGCACTGTTTATTCAACATATAGACTCCTTGCACAGGGCAGCCACAGGTGTTCGTTATATGTTTTTAGCAGTTTCTAATTTCTTTGTGGTCACCATAGCAGCTGAGAGATTCTCTGCAGTGCGCAATCCTCTGCCATTCAAGGAAAAAGCCTCTAAATCTCGAGCAGCAAAGATATCAGCAGGACTCTGGGTGCCAACAATTATTGTTGGTGTGATTCTGATATTTGTTCCAACAACAGACACTGTCTTCGCTGACATCTTCTTTTGGATTCCTTCCATCATCAACACTGTCTGTTTTATAGCAACTCTTGCTTTGTACATCTATTTAGTAGTGAAAGTACGCAATCAATCAGCCCTGTTGCCAAACCGTCCCAAGCTAACTGGCAAGGTCCTCCGTATGGTTATCATCAATACTGCTGTTTTCTTCATTTTGCACTTACTGGATATTGCAGCTGTAATTGCTACATGTACCATTGTGGCAAGCAATCTTTCAACACTTACGCTTTCCCAGAATGTTGAAAATCTAAAACTTGGAGAAAAACTTGTTATTCGAGCTCGTTGTACAGACATCTTGCAACTTATCAATAGCTCAATCAATTCCCTAGTCTACAGTGCCACAAATGCTGACTATCGTGAAGCTGTAGTCAAGGCTTTCTCAGTCCTTAAACTGTGCTGTCGTTGCTGCCCAAGACGGAATCCCAGCCGACCATCGCAGCCAGGGAAGCAGATTGAGCTTCATGTGATTCCACATGCAGGCAGAAAATGACCAAGAGCACCGTGCTGCCAGGCCAAGCAGCAGCAAGCCAAGCCAAGGGCATGCACAACACAAAAAGAGTCAGCAGTCACTGGACAGCCATCAAGAACAATGTTCCAAGCCAAGCAGCAGCAAGGCATCCATGCACAGTCAGCAGCATGTTCAAGTGCATGTTGAGGTTCATGTACATGTAGAACCAGCAGGAACCCCAGCGCTTGCAAGTTCTCATGTGGGACAATGCTCTAGTCTGACTGACTGCAAGCCATCCATGCAAGGGGAACAGTGGGTGCATCCAGAACCAGCAGTGAGCCAACAGTCACTTGCAAGTACTCAGGAACAATGTCCTGGGCTGACTGGCACCGAGCCATCAGCACAAGGGCAGCAGTATGCACATCTAGAACCAGAAGGGAGTAAATCTTTGGAAAGTTGTCAAGAACAATGTTCTCTGGTAACTGATGAGTGCAAGCAATCCATGTAAGGGCAGCAGTGTGTACAGTCAGCAGATAGTCAGCAGTGTTTGCCAAGTTAGTGTACAGCTATAAAGTGTTGTCTATATATATAAGAGAGAAGTTTACTCGCCCCCGAGACGATGTTTGCTCATGAAAGGATCCGAGACCGCTGGCTCACGCGGCGCCAAAATCACTCCACGTCCGTGGAAAAATGCGGAGGGTGTCTTCCGCCGGGTCGGACACTTCGGGTCGTCCTAATTTTCCCGTACGGACCGGCGATCCGTTTCGTCGATTTTTCATGACTGCGTTTTGCGCAGGAATTTGCCGTCGTGTGCGCTTTCACGTTGACTGCCTGGCCGCCCCCTGTGTTGGCTTTTCTGCGAGTCTAGACTGTGCGAGGTCAGCAAGGTCAACGTAGGGGTTTTGTTTACGTGTTCTACTCAGCCGTTCTGCAAAAGTGTTCACCAAATGTTAGTTTGGGGTGACCTTGGCAAAATATTTTTTCCCCATGGTGCGTGGCCACCAAGTGTCCCTATTGTTTCCTGTGCTTTGCTTGCCGCCCCTGCGCCGAGTGCAACAAATACTCAGAAGGACTACACATTAGTATGCCTTGCGCGGTCTGACCAATCGAAAGTCTACACTGCATAGTATATCCGGGCTATGCAAAACTGTCGATGGCAACGCGTACTGCAGCCTGCTCCACACCCTGCAAACGAGGTTGGGTCTACGGTGCTCGCTATTTGAAGCGCAAGCATGTGACGTCGCGTGATAGAGTGCTGTTGCTTCCATAATGTGTTTACAGCTCCATGCTTCCACCTCCAAGGCTGAGCGTTGTGAGTTCGCTGCCCGCCACGTATAATTCAGTGTCGCGTTATAATTTCGGGGGCCTGTTAGTTTGGGGTCAACGAAGGGTCGATGCATTGCTTCAAATATTGCGATCTTCAACGAAGTCACAAAAAAATCAATGAAAAAGTGTCCGACCCGGCGGAAGACACCCACATTTTTCCACGGACGTGAAGCCGCGGTCTCGGATCCTTTCAGAAGCAAACATTTCTCGGAGGCCGAGTAAAACTTGCTCTTATATATAGATGGTTGAACCAACTTGAATAAAAGTTGAATCGCAGACGGTCTCGCAAATTGTAAGAAGTTCAAGTTTATACGTTTGTTGAAGAGTCCAATACTGAAACTTATTTATGACCTTCCTCCATGATTCGGACCGTTTGTAATTTTTTGGTAACACTCAACATTTTCATTTTAAATGACACCTTCACGTTTTATTGCATTATGATTTATTGTCAAACTGTACAACCAGCCTTCGCCTGTGTACTACTGTAACCTTTTCACTACGTTTTCCAAATGCGACTGCCTCACAAAAAGCCAATTTAACAGACCAATGGCAACATTTACAGACGGTTGCCATGGCACATTTTAATTATCATGTGCGTAAATCGACGGGGGACAGGGGGACCCCCCCCCCCCCCACACACACACACACACATTTTGAGGGGGGACATTGTTTGGTCTCCCCCCCCCCACACACACACTTTTTCTTCCCCGAATAAAAATATTGTAGCCTACAATAATGATTCTATTGCTCAGAATACATGTAGCTGATTCAATTACTCAAAACTCAAAACTTTCACAGATGATCTTTTCCTCAAATTGGTTTTAGTGATCAGAAATTGCCTCAGATCACACGACAGAAATTGCTATTCTTTAACTGCATGTCTCCCCAACTATATCCCCCATTTACATTTAACTCCCCACATTTTCATCCCCAACACTACGCCCTACCCGATCTATGATCGGGTAAACCAGCTTGTACGTATATAATTTTCAAACTCTACATGTAGTTGGTACATAAGGTGTTTCACAGTAATATACGCTATCTTGCCCGTGGGGCAATTTTACATGCGTTGCTGTGTATGCATCGTCATTGGAAAGCTTTGGCACTTCCAAGTTATCGTGCGTTCATTCTAAAATGTGCCCGCGTCTAGCAACGGATGTTCTTTTTGTCCTGTGAACAAGATGGCGAGTCCCATCCCCGAGTGATGTTTTTCCAACTTTCACTCAGGAGGTAACACACTGAGTATACAGTGTATATACGTCGGTGAAGGGCAAAACCTAATTTGATTTCATCACCCCGACGCAAAAATTCCATCTTATGATTGGTGCATATTACTGTGAAACACCTTATTGGGGACGAGAAACGTTAACAGCATATTATCAAGAATTGTAACGTGTTTTATTAAGTAGGGAATTGTCAATACATCCTGTGTTATTAGTAATGTGCAGGCTCAGCACAGATTGCCACCAACTATCAGTATCAGCTACATGTACATGCACATGAAAAACTTACATGCAAGTGGTTCAAAAATACTTGAAAATGATTGTCTAGGCAAATGGATTACAAAATTGCATACTTACATGTATGTACATGTTAACTGTTACTTGAATGAGGTTTTTGTGAGCGTTTAAATGAGCAAGTTTGTTTTTAAACTTTGTCTGTGTGAAAATCTACATGAATTGGCACAAACGTCTACATTTGTACATCTACATTTTCCACTGCAGATACTTAAGAGCGTTTGAAACAGATCTTGAGGTTTTTTCAGTTGATGAAGGGTCATGATGCTCCAGGCTTTAAAATATTTTTAAGAAAAGTGCCAAGTTCCATATTCATGAGCAATACAGTGATGTCATGAGCTGGAACATCAGTGTCACTGCTGTTTGAGGACGAAAAGTTACAAAGTGTTTTGGTTGAGGTTGATGTGACTGTTTGTTCATTGTGCACGAGGCACAGGCAGTCAGTCAGATACTTGAACAACAAACTGCTACGTGTACATGTACATTTTCAATGCAATGAATTTTAGTTTCACAAGTTACACAGAAAATCACAAAGCTGTCATTGTGAAATACCTAAAGCGATATCACAGCAACAGAAGAAACAACTATTAAAGTGTACAGGCATTGTAAAAAGTGCGCTGGAAAAAAGATTACAACTTTCTACATGCAGTTTACCATTACTTTCATATTGACATGAGGCTAGGATATTTCCACGTTTTAGTGAAATTCATCCCATTGCCTTTAAATTCTGTTATACAAAATTACAAAAAGACCCTGAGAAATCTTCAGTAAAAGTTCACCATGGAGAACATCGTGAATTCTTAATAGAGCACAAACTGTATTATCATTATCGAGACTTGAATGCATAGAGAGCAAACTCACCGCAAATCCAAATTGTCTTGGGAGGTTTTGGATCTCAATCTTGAAGATCTCTGAGGTGAAGTGCTGTTGCGTCAGATAGTGATAAGGATCCGTTGTGGCAGCCCCAGTCACCGGAACGTCGGAGGAGCTGGCGCAATGGTTATCTTGTGGGTCAAGACCTGATGCACAAAAACAAACAAATTAAAAGACCAACTCCAATCAGAGAAAATAAGTTTACTTTGATTTTTTTTTAAGCATGAGATATTTGTAAGTTTAATTATGAGTTTTCAAGTGAGACACTGCACAACAAAATCAGTTCACACTGACAAACAGATCAATGAATTGCAAATTTTGAATAAGAAACATCCCAAAGTTGAATACTGTTAATATAGATGTACAACAATTGTACACAGTACCTGAAAAAAAAATAATGCTTTAAAATATGAACCTCATTGTAAAGTTAGAGATAAACCTATATATAAATATCTTAATTTGGACGGTTCCCAAAAATGACCAATTTCTACAAGCTGCTGTTTTTGTGTGCGTAATTCAAAACTGCCAAGCACAAATAATGCTATGTACTATCACCATTCTGGTAATTGAACTAGTATGCTTTTCTGATACTTGATACTTTATTGATGCCTCATAATATTTTGATATATTTATTTGCCTTTTTTAATGGGCTTTGTATTAATCAACAAAAGAATGAATCAAATTAGGTTTCGCTCTGCATCGACGTATAAACACTGTATACTCAGTGTGGTAGCTCCCGAGTGAAATTTGGAAAAAAAATCACTCACGACGCAAAATTCCATCTTAAGCCGTGTCCGCACTGGACTTTTTTTTTGGAAGGTTTTACCGAGACGATGGTAAAATGAGAAATGGTCAAATGTGACCACTGTCCGCACTTGGACTTTCGACACAGGAAATTTTACCCAGACCGTGTGGGAGAAGTGACTGAGCTGTCACAGTCCCGTGCACAGGAAATAAAATACTGATCACATTTTTTTTCAGCCCCCGATACGCACAGTATAATATTACACACACCATTAAAATGCACAATATAATCGTAACATACGATGTTATTTCATCTTGACACGATAAATCTTGATGAAAATGCCTACTATTCTGACGCATTTGTGATGGACGACATCGAAGCCATGCAGCAGCAGTTCCATCGGTAATCACTGGTTCCCACCGCATGCTAACAGAATCAAAGCTATTATGTAGGACCGGAACCAGGGACTGCAGCCTACGTACGGTGCCATGCAGACTACACGGCGTAACAGGACGTATTTGGATCGTAGAAAATACAAAACAAACATTGGTGGAGAAAACGAATAACTGCAAAGTACCCTATTTCCCAGAACGTGATCTTAATATTTTCTGTGAATGTATTCTCCTTTAAAATATATTTATAACGAGATTTTACAGCTCGGACTTGACACCCGCAGCGTACGTGTTTCCACAAAATGTTCGGCCACATCACGTGTGGGATCGTGCGGTTTCTGTATGCATGATACTCGCGCTCAGGCCAGATGTCACTTTCCTCAGCTGCTTTTACCGACTCGCACTGTCCGCACTGGACTTATCGTCTCGGGAAAAGTGACCTGGTTAATTTTCCTGGGCACGTGGTCAGTTTTCTTGGGCAGCAGTTGGCCAGTAAAAGTAACCGCTGGACTCAGCAAAAGTAACTGAGAGGAAAATGTCCCAGGCTGTCCGCACTGGACTTAAAATGGGAAACGTACCCATAATCTCGGTAAGTTTGACCAAAAAAGTCCAGTGCGGACAGGGCTTTATAAAAGAATGAATGTTTTAAGATATGAATGGCTTTGTAAACTTTGCATTCATTCATCAGAAATTCACAAGTTTGACAGTTGAACAAAGGTTCAAGGACAGAGGAAACGACAGACGTGGCGGAGGTGTCTTTATCTTGGTTAAGGATGGTTTCTCAGCAATTGAACTTTCTGAAGATGGTTGTGAATTACTCTGGTGCCAACTACTGCTCAAGCCGAAAGGAGAGGACATCTTCATCTCTGCATATTATAGAGCCCCCGACTCCTACAGGCCAGAATCTCTAGAAAACCTAGACAGAAGTCTGAGTAAATTGCAGGCTCAGGTAAACTCCCCATTCATCATTCTTGGAGGAGACTTCAACATCCCGGGCATGCTTGGAACTCAAGGACTGGTACATTTACTTTATCGGCAAACGGTATTCGATCCAAAATTATCAACATCGCAGATGACTACAATCTCGAACAAAAGGCAAATTTTACTACAAGGAGAGACCCAGTTACAGGAACAGATAACATCTTAGTTTTGGTCTTTACCACACGTCCAACTCTGGTTTGTAATGTATACAGCAACTCCGGAATTAGCGATCACGCAACAGTGTTAGCTGACATAAACATCACCGCACCAAATTCAAATTGATATGTCAGGCTCGTACGCGACCAGACGTGTTCTATTTTGCTCTCCAAAATCTACAAGTAAATTGAGATAAAAGCAAGTTACCATCGTGAAAACAGTTGCAATACTAAAAGTCATCACAGTAAGTCATCCGGATCAGAAAAAATTACCCAAAAAAACCCTGTGTTTCGTTAGAAACAAGACAAAAACCCAACAGCAAAATCAGCGTACTTCAATGGCGACATACGCTACAGTTACGAGCACGGGGGGTGGCACCCCTAACACCACTCGACCAGTGTTCTTCCAACAGAAATCATTGACGCAGGCGGAAGGGTCCAGTAAATTAGACACCTACAAAATCTGTATGGCCACAGAAAAAGTATCAGGCTACAACACCCTGAAAGGAGCACAGCTCATTAGGGGATTATGGCGCATCTACCCCACCAATAAGGAGGCCAGAATTACCCTACTAACAACCAGTATCTCCCTTCGACAGCAACATATACGACTCCAATACAACAACCCCTACCTGTCAAAAGATGATCAGTCTACCAAGGTCATCGTATCCGATCTACCCCTATCAGTCTCCAATGAAGATATTGCACCCGAATTGGAACAAAATGGAGCCAAGCTTCTGTGCCCCGCCGGAGGGGGGGGGGGCCCAAAAATCAATTCCGTTCAAAAAAACATTGCATTAGAAAAAACAAAGATTGTGATGTACATGCGAACAGTCTACCCCTAAAGAAATAGTCGTGAAAAGGGTGCATTAGTTAATATAGTGTGAATGATTTTAGGATTTTATTGGCGCTCCCAATTGAAAATATTGCATGAGCCCCCCCCCCCCCCCTACCTATTGATTTACGGGGGTCTAAGTGTCAGAAAAAAATAAATGGTCTACATTTCAGCACGCCTCCCTGAAAAAATTCTGGATCTACCGTGCTAACCCCCCCCCCCCCCCCCCCCCCAAATATTGGTTCTAGAACCGCGCCTGTGGTTGACATATCACCGAACACAGCTGATGCAATCCGGGTCATTGAATCGGCATTTCAAAGTCACATAGAGCGACAACCACTTACAGCTCATCCAGCCGAGACCACCAACACTCCCAAACGACCTCGACCAAGCCCCACAACCCCGATCGAGAAAACAGACGACGGAACAAGACAAACGAGACGCAGGAAACGCAGGAAGCGTCACAGCAAGCAGCAAACAGCGACACACCAAGATATCCAAAAGAAACAAGCTACAGCAACATATGACACCGACGAAGAGGAGTTCATCAGGTACAAAACGAGCTGAATCTTCTCAACAACCAAAAATATAAAATAAACAAGTAATGAAGTAAATAAATAAACCAATAATGATTAAATCGATGAAATAATGAAAATCTAATCAAAGCTCCTAATTGTTTGGCACAGCTTCTCTCCACATCATTAGTTTGAATGTTCGAGGTTTGAGGGATAGAGGCAAACGCCTGGCAACATATAAATGGTTCCAGGATCAAAAAGCCGACATCCTATTTATACAAGAAACACACTTCACAGAAGATACAGCAAATACTCATGATATATACGACTGGCAAAATGGGAAAAGCTATCACTCATATGGCGACTCTTATAGTCGAGGTACCAGTATTTTAATTAGAGATTCAGCTAACATTGAGGTAAAAGATTCACATTGTGATTCGTTTGGAAGAATATGTTTAATTAATGCAATCCATGAAAATGCATCTCATTTATGAATATTTATGCCCCCAACACTTGCAAGGAAAGAGTTCAGTTCTTAAAAAAATTGGAGAAGTGGATTTTTAAATACATCCCCAATACCAATGAGTTAATTTTAGGAGGTGATTTTAATTGCATACTTAACCACAGATGTGATAAAGAGGGAGGGATTAAATTACGAAAACAGAATACAATTTCACTGATAGATGTGTGTAAAAAGAAACCTTTAACAGGTATATGGAGAAATCAACATCCAGATACTTACCAGAACTTTTAGAATAAAGAATCCCAGTGTAAAAACACGGATTGATTACTTTCTTATTTCAACCTATCTCTGTTGATGCAGTTACTTCGAGCGACATACATACATAAGACCAAGTATTAAAACCGATCACCAAGCGATTTCAGTCAAATTAGCTAGCAGCAAAGCTCGACAAGGGCCAGGCTATTGGAAATTCAACAGTTCCCTTCTTAACAATAAACCTTTGTAGATAAAATGAAGTCATATTTGCATGAGTTCATGAATAACTTAGTAACGGAATTTGAAGATCAAAGATTCTGCTGGGAAATATTGTAAATTAAAACTTAAAGAGTATGCCATATAGCCTATTATTCAAAAAAGAAGAAAAGGGTGGAAGATACAGTGAAAGAATTATTAATAACAAAGCTGAAAAACATGAATGACCGTGAAGAAGAATCAGAAGAGCAAAACAAACTTCAAACAACTTTAGAGATAATGTACGAGAAAGAAATAGCAGGACAAATGGTTCGGTCTCGAGAACAGTGGTACGAAGAGGGTGAACGAAACAGGAAATACTTTTTGGGACTTAAAAAAGCGTAACGCATTGACAAAAACTATTACAGAATTAAAGAATGAAAATAATAAAATAATCAGAGATGAAGTTGGCATACTCAATGAACAAAAAAAATTCTACCAAAGTCTGTACTCTTCAAACAGTGTAGAAATAAATGAAGTAAACCAATACTTAGATGATACTCAGTTTGATTTTGTGTTAAACGAAGAACAGAAAGAGGAATGTGAAGAGGTTATTACCGAAGCAGAATATGAGAAAGCACTACAAAGTTTGAAAAAGAACAAAAGTCCCGGAACAGACGGTTTAACAGTAGAATTTTACCTTGCATTCTGGAAGCAACTAAAAAACCTCTTTGTGAATTCAATGAATAGAAGTTACCAAGAAGGGGAACTTCCGATATCCCAACGCCGTGCTATAATATCATTACTGTATAAAAAAGGTGAGCGAAACAATTAAAAAAATTGGAAACCAATCAGCCTTCTAAACATTGACTACAAAATAGCTGCCAAAGCATTAGCAAATCGACTGTCAGGCGTAATTGGAGATATCATTCAAGATGACCAGTCAGGCTACATCAAAGGATGATTTATCAGAAATTGTGTCCAAAGGTTTAATAATCGATAATGTTATTCATTTTAGCCAAGAGGGTACATGTACATGTAATAAAAATACTGCAATTCTCTTTTTAGATTACGAAAAGGCTCTTGACACTGTAGAATGGAGCTTCCTGATAAAAACACTAAAAAAGTTTAATTTTGGAGATAGCTTTATCAGTTGGATTTATAAGAACAATGTATAAAAACATTCAAAGTACAATTATGTCTGAATTTTTCACATTGAAACGTGGGCTTAGACAAGGTTGCTCTCTCTCAGCCTCGTTGTTCCTAATCGTAGCAGAAGTTCTCGCAAACAGAATAAGAACAAACCATGAAATACACGGGGTACAATTACCAAACAAAACAAACCTTCCTATCTCTATGTACGCAGATGATACCACTCTTTTTATGTCAGACGCTAAATCAATCAACAATGCTCTTGACGTTGTTAAAGAATTTGGAAGAATAGCAGGTCCAAAACTGAACCATCAAAAAACAACAGGACTTGTTATTTGCGATAATAATCTGGACCAGAATCTCCAAGAAACAATCAATTGGCAGCAAAGACCAATCAAAACACTAAGCGTTTACTTTGAAAAGAACATGTATGAATGCTATGAATTAATCTGGGAAGAAAAAATAACTAATTGTGCAAATTTAATCAACCAGTGGAAAAGACGCAACCCGACACTACCAGGTAAAGTAACCATTGTAAACAACTTGGCAATACCAATATTTACCTTTCTAGCATCAGTTATTCCAACCCCACAAAAACAAATTACAAAAATAGAAAATCTGATTTTTCCTTTCATCTGGCAAGGGAAAATAGATAAGATTTCAAGAAAAACTTTGATTCGTGGTTTAGATGAAGGAGGTCTAAATCTAATTGACTTTGAATCACACCATGCAGCGCTAAAATGCAACTGGATCATTATTAAACTGATTAACAAAAAAGCTGGTAAATGGACAAGCTTATGTGACTACTTCCTTAATCTATGTTGCCCTGATTTAGCTGTCCTAAATATGAACCTTAAAAATGCAAAACGTTTTTCAAATCTTCCAGGTAAATTACCACAATTTTACAAAGAGATAATACTCTGCTGGCAGAAACTGAACAAACAAAAGAAAATGCAAGCAGATTTATCCCGAACTGAGATAAAGACACAAATACTTTGGGGTATTCAACACATAAAGTATAACGACAAACCTCTGTTCTTCAGAAATTGGATCAAATCCAATATCATTTATGTAATGACATTTTGAATGAAAAGGGCAAACTCTCCATCAGGTATGTGAGTGGTAAACTAATTAGCAAACAGAACTGGCTAGTTGAAATGTATATACTAAAGAAGGCCCTACCCAAAGAATGGTTGACAAAACTCTTAAATAACGATAACATTCTAACTGAAAGGCATGTTCATATCAGTGAAAAACTTGGTAAGTTGGAAAATATAAACACAAAAAAAAAGTAGAAGATTTTACTTGAGTATAAAAGTAAAACACCTGTCGCACAAGAGCGTTGGAACGAAATATTGCAGACTGAAGGACTCAATTGGAATTCAGTGTGGAAACAAAAAGTTATGAATGTAAAAGAAGCCAAATTAAGGAATTTTAACTTCAAGTTAATACACTGCCTTGTGCCAACCAAATACTTACTGTATAAATGGAAAATCAAAGATAGCCCACTATGCAGCCTGTGTAATACCGTAGATGATTATGAACACGTATTTATTTCTTATGCATACACAGTTAAATTTTGGAATCAATTTATTAAGTATTATCAATCAGTAACAAAGCATTGTTATAACTTTCCATCAATGTCAGATTTAGTACTAAACCCGGACTTTGACCTTGAAACAAATTTGATTACTACAATAGCAATGTATTCTATATTAAAGGTTAGACTGAAAGCATACCAGAACAATACGTGGAATAGCACTTTTTACATTTTTTTGATGGAATGTACAAAAATGTAAGTGCCCCTTTCTTAAAGCTATTAGATCATATTTAATTTAGAATAATACAGGTGTGTATTTTGTTGTAATGTAAAGCGGAATAATAAAAAATATAAAAAATAATAAAAAACCATCACCGCACCTCGCTCTGTCAAGCCCCCTAGGACCATCTTCAAGTGGAATGACGTGGATGAATCCAAGCTGAAAAAATCTGTCCTCGAGCTTAAGACCGAATTCATGCAGTCATCTCCAGAAACCAGAACAGTTGAGGCAAATTGGAGTATTTTTAGGGACAGGCTGAAAACTAACGAATTAGTACCACAAAAACCAGTCCAGGGACATTCTAGACCCTCATGGCTCACTACTGTCCTAATCCGTTGCTGCAGGAAGAAAGAGCGCAGCTATGTGAAGGCAGTAACAAGCGGTCTACATTCAAACTTTTGCAAAAGCAAGTGAACAGCGAAATCCGAAGGGCTAAACGCACACATTTACAAGAAACTACATCTACAGGTAACCCCCAGAAATGTTGGCGCTACATAAACAGCACTCGTAAAGACAACACAGGGGTTCAGATTCTAAAACTCAACGGGAAAAATATCACATCTGACCAAGAAAAAGCTGAAACCCTACAAGATTAATTCTGTAGTGTTTTCAGCAGGGATGACACCGATGTGCAGCCAGTTCTACCACCGAGTCCCTACCCAGACTTGACAAACATCACCGTGTCTGTTAGAGGAGTCCTCAAGTTACTGACGTCGCTCAACTTGAAACTAGCTGCCAATGAAGTTGCCCCAGTACTCGCATTCATATTCAACAATCACTTGACCTGGGTTCCCTTCCATCTGACTGGAAGAAAGCCAACGTAACACCCATTTTTAAGAAAGGCTCTCGTGCAGACCCGGCAAACTACAGACCTGTGTCGTTGACCTCTGTTTGCTTTAAGTTATTAGAGCACATCATTGATAGCCAATAAATGAAACACCTCCAGGAACACGACATCCTGAACGAAAATCGGCATGCTTTTCGTAAAGGCCTGTCCTGCAAATCCCAACTCGTAACAAATCACCACAGACATGGCAGTACTTGACTTCTCCAAAGCATTCGACATAGTTTCTCATCAAAAACTGGTCCAAACATTAGACTACTACGGGATAAGGGGAAAAACACAGAGATGGATCAGGGAATTCTTAACCAACAGGTCACAAAGAGTTGTGGTAAATGGAAAATCTTTGAAATGGCAAAGTGTCGACAGTGGCATACCACAAGGCACCGTGCTTGGCCCCCACCTGTTTTTACTTTTCATCAACAACATCGGCAAATCGGTGACTGGCACAACTCGCCTTTTCGCTGACGACTGCCTGTTATATCGGAAGATCTGCTCATCAACTGATGAACTGATGTTCCAAAAAGACCTGGACAACTTGGCTCACTGGGTGCAAACCTGGGGAATGAAATTTAACTCCAGCAAATGTAACATCATGTGAATCTCCGGGAAGCGGGCCCCCGGCAAAACTAACGACACCATGTTAGGATCCAACCTCGTAGAGAAAACCAACATGACATATTTGGGAATAATCATTCAGAATAACCTAAGTTGGAATCACCAAGCAGCACATGCCACTTCCAAAGCAAGTCGTATATTGAACTTCATCAAAATAAATTTTCATTCTGCATCCAGATCAGTCAAAGAAAAGCTGTACTTAGCAGTAGTCAGACCACACCTAGAATATGGCAGCATTGCTTGGAACCCTCACATAGCTAATAACATAACATTCCTGGAAAAAGTGCAACTGATGAGGGCTGCTCATTTCGTAATGCGAGATTGTTCCAGACTGAGCAGTGTGACCAACATGTTGACAACCCTAGGCTGGTCTTCACTGGAAGAGAGAAGGAAAATTAACGAACTTACCTACTTACCTACTAAAATAATACACAACATAGTTCACATTAACTCATCATCCATAGTCCCCAAACCAGCACCAGCTCGTAGAATTCACAACTACCAGTTCACAGAAATTGCAGCAAAGACAGACATCTATATGCAGTCATTCCTACCCAGAACTATCCGGAAATGGAACAAGCTCCCTCAAGACACCATAGACGCCCCAAACCACAACACCTTTACGGATTTAATTTAGTTCCACTTCCCCAAGGCCTCCTTGCTAGACTTCCACATGGAGTATTCAGGATAACCACCAAGTACCAAGTACCAAGTAAAGGTGCAATTTTTTTTATGAAATTGAACCCTCATTCCCCCAATTTAAAAAACTTACCTGGAAAGCAACTAAACTATTTTGCAGCAAAATTAATTTCACTGGGTTAAAGTGTTAAGTTTCCAATAAGCAAGAATGGACAAAATCACATGAATGGGATTACACTTAGCTGACCTGGCAAAGGAGCAAACGTCTTCACCAAGTAAAAGAATAACAAGTCACCTTTGGATTTGTCCTCCTCATCTTCATTGGGAATGGCATCCATAGTGATGGCCACATCTGTTGGCATCTTGACAACATCACCCTCTGTAACTGTGGTTGACGTTACCTCCCCAGTTGGGACATCATCAGAAGTTGGTCCCTGCTTCTCATCCATTTTGGTGTTATTACGTTGGACCAAAAACACACTGGAAATATAAAGAAACTGCACATAAAGCAGTTGTATTTGAAGTTGAAATCACAACGTGCACCTGAAAATAGTATGGTAACCATATCGTGTACATGTCTCTACATGTATGCAGTGCGATGTATATGTGGATACCATACCAGTATGAGATTCGAGCTGTAAATGTCGCCACAACACGGCTGCGACGCGACGGTTCTATCTGAAAAGCCACCAAAATCATCATTGTTTCCTCATATTTTAGCCAGTGTAGTTCTGTTTCAAGTCGATCCTCTGCTTTGTGATGACTGCTGCATGGTATTTAGGTGAGTTTAATCTCAACTAGGTTTGGATCAGGGAAAAGGACAATTTCAGTTGAGGCAATTTTTCATGGCCTCCGTCATTTTCTGACTGCTGGGGAAAAAATAGTTGGGGAAGAATTCCATACATTTTGCATGCACATCACTAATATTTCCCCACAGTGACCTATCAGCCATCAGAAACGGATGACATGTTTAAAAGTCAAATTTAGCAGGGAAAATATTGAAACGTTAACGAAGAAAACACTTCAAATTTTTCAGACCAGTCTCTTAGGGTTTGTGCACCGGGTGTCAAGTGATGTCCAGGTGTGGAACTCTTTCCAATAGTTGTCCAAACATTTGGGACTCTCAATACTGTCTATGAGAGTCCCAAATTTTAAGGTATTGAAAACTTGCAATACAAGATGGAGATGAGAAACTCCAGCTCCAATGCTCATCACGAATTTGACATGTAGAGCTGGAGGCACATCTAGTTTTTGTCCAGCAGTTGAAAATTGGCGGAGGCCTTGAAATTTGGCAAATACTAAAGTTTTCCCTTTTCCCCTATTATCCAAACCCAGATGAGATTAAGCTTACTTCACACCATGCAGCAATCATTTACGAAGCATTTGGTCGACTTGAAACAGAATTATGCTTTCTAAGTAAGAGTTGAGGCTTTGCATGGTGGAGATACTAAATAATGAAAGGTTTGCAGAAACACCATGGGAGAATAATTTCTCAACTAAGAGAATGGTTCTGAAAAGCACCAGAGGTATCAACTCGATGTTCCGGTCAGTATGCTCTGACTGTCTTCAGGAGAGACATTTCATTATTTATGCTTTATACTAAAATATGAAAAAAATTATGATTTTGGTGGCTTTTCTACCTTGTATACTGCATTGGGGCTGCTATTGATGACATGTATACATTCTTATGTTGTTTTCAGAAGAAAAATAAGATATGGCTTGATATAGACCCATGAACGTGGCTATATACATGTACATACATGTATGCACTCAATATTTTGTTATTGCTGCCAAGAAGTTTAAGTGATCATTTAAAGCTACAGTCCATCATTTGCAGCTATCCAAAACTATATTTAGTGTTGAATAACTACTTGGTTGAAAGATAGTAAGGGCCCGGGACAAAAACTCCCTGTGAAATTATTTGTTCTGGCATGCTGTCATTGGGAAGAAATCAATGAAAGAAGGCCTTTCCAACGATGCATCTAAAGGCACATGGTTGGAAATTTCCGTTAGTAGTTCCTTTTTTTAGTTGGCGAAGTGCGCGCAAGCGTTGACACGATGCACACGCTCGCGCGGTTGTTGAAATTCATCAGATCAGTGCGTGACATTGCGTAGCTGCAATTAGCTCAGTGAGAACGTGTCTCCAACACTGAATTCAGGCCAAATTCAAAACAAGATTCAGCATCTTTTGATTTGAAATCGAAATCCTAGGATGTTGTTTTACTCGAAATGTAGGCCTACAGCTGAAGCTGAGCTGAAACTTCACCAAATTAGTTGTTCAGTACCCTTCTTTAGATTTTGAGCGTGTTTGTTGCTTCAAACGAATAAAATACACAATTTACAAATGATGGACTGTACCCTTTAGAGAATATTTTGAAACTTTTATTTTGTTTTCTTTAAGTACATTTTGGGGGGGGGGGGTGGGGTGGTCTTTTTTTGTAAACAGAAGGATTATTGCTGCCAAGAAGTGTTAGTTATTACTTCAAGAATATTTGGAAACTTTTTTTATAATGCTTCAGTGCCCGATGCGCATTCTGTGTGCACCAGTAGCAAGGTAGCAAGTTCAAAGCTTATGATGTTCTCATCCAGAGCTTTTAACAGAGACAAAATAAGAGAAAGCAAATTTAAAGATTTACTTTCTCTAAATTTACTTTTTTTCAGTTGTGTCTTTACATAATCATTAATCTCATATTTTTAACAAACAGTCGTTTCTTGACCTTTTTGTATAGTTACCTGGGAAAGATTTCCATATACGAAGTTCACTCAACACCCTGTGTACAAACCCTATGAGATTGGACTGAAAAACTTTAAGTGTTTTCTAAGAAAATGCTTGTATTTTTTCACTGCTCAAATTGACTTTGATGATATGAAATTGCTATCTGGGGGCTTGTTAGTCAATACAGAGGAAAATTAGTGAACTTCGTATATGGAAATCTTTCCGTTACCTGAATGTTCTTTGAAATATGGAAATAAATGTTGAGATGAATAGGAGAGAGTAACCATTTCATCTTCACATATGGTGACTGTCAAAGTATTTCCTGCATTCGTTTTCTTGCGAAGTCTAATAACCAAAATTAAAACACATATTGCAAGAGCAGTCTGTGCTTTTAATTGATTCAGTACGACTTGACTTACACGTAATGGAACGAGACGTCTTTATTGAAGGTACGAGTTGTCCAAGGTACGAGTTGGCATAATGATGTCACATTAAATGTATGAGTTGTCCAAGGTACGAGTTGCCCAAGGTACCAGATGACCTGTTTCCTTGCACATTGGAACAGCAATACTGGGTGATTTGGCAATAAATAGTTAATGCGGTACCCGCTGCTAAAGTTCAAATCGAACCGGCCAACAGATCCCGTTAGCTCGGTGGTCGAGTGGTAAGACACCTGCACTAGAAAGCACTGGACATCGTGGGTTCGAGTCCCACCGGCTTGATTTTTCCCAACTTTCACTCGGGAGGTAACAGACTGAGTATACAGTGTTTATACGTCGGTGAAGGGCAAAACCTAATTTGATCAATTCGAAAAGTTTACATTATCTTAAAGAAACCTAAAGGTTTTTTTTTTTTGGCCAGAGGTAAACTTTTGAAATCACTAAATCCGACTTTTTGCCATAGGTAAACTTTCGAAATCACCGACTATGACTTTTTGAAGTGACATCATCATCGATTCATGATGGACTGCAGACAAGCAATCGTTTCTCGGGCAGCGCAATGGTTCATCAGAAAACCGCAGGATCATCCGTAAAATCAAAAATAAAATAGCAAGAAATACACAGTTTGGTATGGAAATATATTTAGAGTGTAAAAATTCAGTTCGGTAATATTTGCAAGTAAGTCTCTTATGCCGTTGAAAAATGGCAATGTTGATTTTCGTCATTGATTAAGGTCTATAGGTCAGTCGAACTGCAACAATGTCACCGTGTACGGACGGCCACATTGGCCGGTCAGCACGGCACAGGAACCGTGTCACTTTGCAGTTTGCACAGTTGGCTAGGTTTACCATACGTACCGACCCATGAACCTGGCAATGTGAATAATTTTTACGAAAAATGCGTACCGAAGTTCCAGCGTTCCTTTCAGTAGAGCTAGGAAAATATTGAAGTATTAACTGAGAAAAACAAAAATTTTCAGACCAGTCTCATAGGGTTTGTGCACAGGGTGGCAAGTGATGGCCATATACAGTGTATGGGAATCTTTCCTTTGATGTTAATTGGGAAAGATTCCCATACCTGGCCATCATTTGTCACACTGTGCGCAAACCCTATGGGACTGCTCTGAAAATTTGTGTTTTCTCGGTAAAAATTCAAAATTTGACACTGCTAATTTTAGACTTTTTAGGACAAAATATCACTTTCAGATGGCTGATTTAGGTCATTTAGGGAAAAATTACGGCGATCATGAAGTGTAGGGCCCCTGTTTTGTTTTGATCATATTGGAGTCAAAAATGTTTTTTTATATTGCTCAAAAATCACCTTTACAATCAAAGCAGTTTTCCTCAATTATAATGACACCCGTTTTGCAATTTTGAACGGATTTTTGGGATAGAAACCACGATTTTTGTGCCTTGCGATTCAGCGCGCCTAGCCCCATAAATGTGGCCTATTTACTGGACTGCCTCCGTAAACATAGGCTAATCAGAAAGTGCTGCCTTTTTCAGATGTCTAATTTTTGTGAAATTTCATGTTGAAATTTTGATACGCAAACGTGTAAAAATGAATCTGGAAATTTCACGAAAAATATACATCTGAAAAAGGCAGCACTTTCTGATTAGCCTGTAAAGAGGGTGAGTATGCTTCTAAAGCAAAAAAAACCCTACAAACTAAGCCTAAATGTGAAAATCAAAATTTGGCAAAGTCGACACGATTTTTGTACATGTATGTGGATGTGTGGCCTATGTTTACGGAGGCAGTCCAGTAAATAGGCCACATTTATGGGGCTACAGCGCGCCGTGCGTGGCTATGGATGCCACGCTATACAATACACGCACTGACGCAGTACGGCAGTACGTCTATGGCCACTTCTTGCAGTACGTTTCACTAAATACAATAATGCAGATTTCACCAATAGCTAATATAAACAACCAAATTAATGTTACCATTTATTAAATGGTTAAATAAAATTAGTAATACTGACGTACCAGTAATAAGAAAGTAGCAAAGGTAACAACAGGTACAGTTTCGGCCACTCGGAAGACAGCGCCGTACAGTCGCGTGTTTATGTTGTTGAATGCTGCCCTCATGTGTCGTTCGATGGGCATGCAAGCTCTTTCGAAACATCGGCCTCCATCGCAGTTCACAACTGCTTCAGGTTCATATACTGAACTAGCATCCTTCTTTTTTTTAACGAGACGCATACGTCTCCCGTAACGGAAGCCCAATAATACCTATTTGTCTATTCTTATTTGACAACTGACGCTTTCTGAGTAGCTGTGTGGAAATTTCATAATCTTCAAATAATTATAGTAGACAAAGCCGCATCTGGGAATGAATCGAATTTTCAGAAACCCTTTAAACCCATGTTTTCTTTTTTTCTGGAGGGCGCTGTTTACGCTGAACATGGGGATCAATGTTTTTGAGTTTTTCCCCTTGAATCCCCCCCCCCCCCGAATTTATGTGATTATTGAAGACAAAGGAGTTATTGAAAATGGCTATCAATGTGGTAGGTACCCAAGAGATTGTGGAAAATTGTTTGGTAATCCTTACTTTTAGGACACCTCTATTTTTTACGAGTTCTGTTCAAAACTGACTTTTGCAGATGACTGTCCAGTACCAATTGACTTTTGCAGGCTAAAGCAGTCTTTTTTTCTTCATATAAACTCATGTTAGTTGTTAGCCCCATAAATGTGGCCTATTTACTGGACTGCCTCCGTAAACATAGGCCACACGTCCACATGTACAAAAACGTGTCCACTTTGCCAAATTTTGATTTTCACATTTAGACTGACTTTATAGGTTTTTTTTGCTTTAATTAGAAGCATTCTCACCCTATAGGCTAATCAGAAAGTGCTGCCTTTTTCAGAAGTCCATTTTTCGTGAAATTTCCAGATACATTTGCACACGTTTGCGTATCAAAATTTCAACATGAAATTTCACAAAAATTAGACATCTGAAAAAGGCAGCACTTTCTGATTAGCCTATATAGAGGGTGAGAATGCTTCTAAAGCAAAAAAACCCTACAAAGTAAGCCAAAATGTGAAAATCAAAATTTGGCAAAGTCGACACGTTTTTCGTACATGTGGATGTGTGGCCTATGTTTACGGAGGCAGTCCAGTAAATAGGCCACATTTATGGGGCTAGTTAGTTGTAGTTTTGAAAGCACTTTCAAAAAAATGTGACTTTCCTACCTTTTTTCACAGTCAGACATGCATGTTGTAGTTCTAACACGCGTGAAAGCCCTACATAATGAAAGCCCGATGCTGATTGGCTGCTAAAAAAAATAATTAAGATGTTTATTTTTTGTCAGCCAATCAGCATCGAGCTTTCATTGCATCGAGCTTTCACGTTTGCCATCTTGGTTTTTGAGTCTGTTTTCTGGTTGTCATCGTCATCTTTTACCCCTCAATTTCCCTCTAAAATCAAAGCCCTGCCCTCTTTCCACAAACTTAAACCGGGAAAAGTTCCGTACTCGGACGCCAATTTATCTGCTGCCAAACATATTAAGTGTCATTTAGTCAGCTGTTTTGGTGAGTCTTTCCCTTCCTATATAGGAACGGGGTCCTAAAAGTAAGGATTACCAATTGTTTATATTCTTTAGTTGGACACCTCGTCGCAAAAGTAATTTTAAGAAAGCAAAATGTAAAATTGTCCAGTTTCCGGACACTTCACAATGAATATTGAATGGCTGCTGCTACGGTATTTGGTTACTCCTAGAACTATGATGCTCCGCGTGAACGGAGCCGCATAGACACAGAACCCCACAAAATGGTTAATTGCAGCACAATCCCTCATGACATATCGTCAGTCCACCAAAAACGACCAGGATATGTTTTGACGCACTCGCATTCAATTTGCGTTGGACAACACGCGCTATCTGCCTCAATTATGGTGAGTCGAGGATACTCGTGTAAGTTGCGCCTATCAAACATCGGTGGATTCTGTCGGTTTTTAGGCCAAAATGATGAAAAATATGCCCTTTCCGCACTGAGCCAACCTGACACTAGAAACGTGCACAAAGATAATGATCGATCACTGATTTTCGGTTCGCTCGGAGCACGCTGCGGGGGAGCGGTACTTGCACTTGTACGCATGAGCGTATCATTTGCTTGCGGCGTGCTCCGAGCGAACAGAAAATCATCAATCAATCAAATCTGCGTACACGTTTCAAGAGTCAGGTTGGCTCAGTGCGGAAAGGGCATATTTTTTCATCATTATGGCCTAAAAACCGACAGAATCCAGCGATGTTTGATAGGTGCAACTTACGTGCGTATGTCATGAGGTATTGTATGGAGTTTATGGGCAAATTGTGCAGCGGTTCTGTAGAAAATGTCTATGTTTTGATGAACGTTTTTGTACTTAGTTGGTGTGTTGTAGTAGCAAACAATTTTGCGAGGTTCTC
Organism: Patiria miniata; assembly: GCF_015706575.1. Classification (NCBI taxonomy): domain Eukaryota; kingdom Metazoa; phylum Echinodermata; class Asteroidea; order Valvatida; family Asterinidae; genus Patiria; species Patiria miniata. The sequence continues at coordinate 27,733,255 of NW_024037047.1, read as the reverse complement.
TGTCCATGAGGCTTCGCTACGCGGAGCATCATAGTTCTAGGAGTGACTGCTAGGGTAGTACTCAGTACTCCCTACTATTCTACATCACTTCCTTGTGTTGGTTCAGAATCAGAGGTGTTGGAAAGAATGTTGCAACCTGATGCTGCTTTTTCCCTCATATATCATCTCAATGAAGGTCAGTCATTGCAAAAATGATAAAACATGAATCTGGGACTGAGAAACATTTCCAATTTTGTTAGGAAATACTGAATTTTGTTTGACTCTCCATAGACTTTGTACACAACCGCTGAAGTAGCGTCAGGTTGCAACATTCTTTCCGAGGTGACTGTTGGCTCCCAACGAAAGCCTTCTAAAACCTCTTCCACCGCCTCAAAAGAGATCCCATCTGCGAGTGGTTTCTTTGTTAAATGTTTTATGCCTGGTTTTTATGAACTACCACTTTGAAAACTTATTCATTCATTAATTAGACATAGGCATTTGCCCGTGGTCTCCTCTTCAAATTATACACAGTTGGGATCACTGGCGCCGCTCCCACCACAGCCCGTCTTTCCAGTGCTGCTGCTTTCAGTTCGTTGGTGTCACACCCAGACCATTCAGGGATGTTGTCCACCCAGCGCATCTTTGGCCGGCCCACGGAGTGACGACATCCCACTGACATCCCATCCACAACAGCTGCCGCCATGCCGCCATGCCGGACCACATGGCCCAACCATGCTGCCTTTCGTTCCATCACAGTGCTATTGCTGAAGCACCACCGGTCGACGATCATCTCTATCAGTCTTTCATTTGTCACATGATCTTGCCACTTGATGTTGAGCAGGTGACGCCAAATGGTTCGGCCAAAACTGTCTAGGCGTTTGACGCCAGCTGCCTTCAACGACAGGGTGGTGGCACCATACAGTACCCTTGATATGACTAGGGCCCGAGCAAGCTGTACCTTTACCTCAAGGCTGACGCGGGGAGAGCGCAGATACTTGCACTGCCGAAGAGTGGATCTGCCCATACCTAACCGCATCCGAACCTCCTTGCTGTCCTTGTTGAAAACTGCTTTGAAGATTTGGATTTGAGTAGAAAATGAGATTTTCTACTGATTTTATTGACGTAGCCGTTTTATACATTCACATTTTTTTTTTTACATCATACATGTTTACTTGACAGTTTTTCTCATGTTTTTTTTTTCGCAACTATAGGCGCATCCATCAGTGCGGATGAAAGGCGCTGAGGCAGACTGGACACCCATACAATGCACAGACAGGGAGTGTAGCCACTCCTTGATGAAGGCTCCGCATCTGCACTGTCCATTCTGCTCCCAGGACAGTCTCTTCACTGATGAGATTCTCCTCAAGGCGCACTACAGGGTCAAGCACGTGGATAAAGGCATCAACTTTGGGGGTGAGTTTGCATTTGGGAACAAGACCAAGCGCTTGCATACATGTGACTGGATCCCAAGAAATATGTTTTAGGTTAAGCCAAAGGACAATGTTTTTCACTTTCTCTTCACAGGTCATGCTACAAGATGACTTTTAAGGTCCATGTGAGTTGAATGCAACACTTGTCTAAGTGACAAGCCTGCCGAGTGCAGCAAGATCCATCAGGTCAAAAGTCTGAAGGCCAAATTGCCTCTGAGTCTGTGGTCCTCGAACGCATCAGGATACAACTGAGGCATTGTTCAATGGGATTAGCTCTCATTGTTTCAGAACTGGCTGTTAATGCACTGGTGTTGATAGCTGAAATGCAGCAAAGTGCACCAGACTTTTCCACCTGATGCACTGTGCTGCATGTGGCAGAGGGTTAATTAAGATAAGTTGAAGGCAGTGGACAGCAGGACAAGATAGTGGCATTTGTTGAAGTTTTATGAAATTGACAGATACCTGGGCTGGTTATTCTTAGCAGATACCAGTGTTTGATAGACTCAATTGTCACAGGCCATGCCCAAGCGCCGGCTGTGTCTCAGGAAAAACTTTGCATCCGGCCTGCCTGAACAAGAGTCCTAACTCAGGTCAATAGCTTACTTGTGCCTGTTACAGCAAGAGAACCATATAAAAAGATCCACTGTTCATGTTTTGTCAAAGTGCATATAGCTGTCAGCTTTTGTCAAAATTGCCAAACCAATCCTCTACTGTATCCCTCCCCAGGTCTTAAAATATTGCGGTGATGTAGATCCTGCATCGTCCACGGCATCATTCACGAGCAGAAATACTTCAAGGGTGCCCACTCGCACTGCTACCACTGTCACAACGGGTTCAGCAGGAGGGACAAGGCTATGAAGCACTACCAGCAACACTTCCGTAATCCAGAGACCACAATACAGATAGTTATTACTCGGGTACAGTATGTCATGGTCAATTTTACAATCATGTACTTCATTTTATCCCAGTGGGCACATCAGACTGCACGTACAATACATGTAAACCACAATTCATAAATACCTATGGCAGTTTATCCATTCCTATTGGTCGAGAAGCTGCTATGTGGCCGGTCTTAAACGGATGATAAAGACATGGCTGGCTGGTCTTGAACTCTTTTCCAGTCTCACTTTAAATTTTGGCTCCTATGAAATCCAGTGCCTCTTTCCATTTTATTGGTCCTCACGTAGGCATGCGCAATGCTACCAGTGAGTCAGTATTTCATAGTCCTAAAATTCACAACGCAACGCCCCAGGTGCGTTTTGCATGACATCGCGCAGTATGTGCGACGCGTGTGCCTATCTCCAAAAAAGGAGATGTTAACATCTTACTCGCGAGCTGGACACTCCATTATTTAGCTATAGAGGGGTGTTAAAAAAACATGAAGTGAACTTGTTGAGCAAAATCAGGTTTTTTTACCAAAAGGTTTGGATTTTTTTGACCGAATAGGTATTTATGAATGGGAATAAATATGTGCTTGGTCGGTATTTAAGTTTAAGACCGCTTGGAGTCTGGGTCCTGATAAATACCATCGCCTTCGACTCCAAGCGGTTTTAAACAGAGTGATTAAAGGGAATGTACATCATTGGCTTTTGCTGTAATTTTCAGAAATGAACTATTTGAGGGGTAGGTATTATAGATCGAATATTGTTACACTGACATTTTGAAGTTTTGAGTTCGAAAAGGTTGGAAAAACCAAGAAAAACAAAAATGTTCAAGTAGTCTGGTTCCCTGACTCCACAAAAGATAAAATGGATCAATTTATTGATGGTGGAAAATTGTAAGGCAAGGGAACCAGTCTAGCTGGCCTGCACCCGTTCATGAACATGTAACCAATAGCAAACAAAATTTGGACTGAAAAAATGGTAAATTTGGAGCAGTAGTTGAAAAATGGTTAGGTTTTTCCAACGCTGATCGGCCGACCACCGTTGGAAATGTGTACAAAAATACAATTTTCTTGAAAATGACTTCACACCAGGTGCCATAATTTTACAAGATGCTTGAGACTGTCATTTACCAACATCCTAGTAAGGTATTTCGTAAAAACTTGGTAGTTTTATTTTTCGATGTTTGCAAATGTTGTATATTCCCTTTAAGACCTTCCAAGCATACTTTTATTCCCTTTAAACTGCATCAACAGTGATAAGCTATTAAACATTGGCACAGGTGGGTAAACTACCATGGTTCACTCAGAAAATGTTGTAAATTCCTGATGCTTGAATTCCGGAGCTCATTGGACTTATTTATAGCTTTAAAGACTCTCTGAAATAAATTTCACAATCAAACATTTGACTCAAGTATTTATTCTTTTGTGAATGATTAGAGACACCTTTTTTGCTCAAACTGTTTGAAAATGCACTTATTTTTTTAACCTTCGCAGTTTCAGTGCTGTTTCAAGACAACTGAGTATGCCGTTGCTGTAATGTAATGGTCCCCTTTGAAACAATGAAATAAATTTAATCAGTTGAAATTGATGTACCTTGTGAGCAGGTATGGTGGTTTACAAGGATTTTGGTGGATTTTATCAAATGCCAACACTTAGGGTCTTTTAAAATAATTAAGTTTGAACTTTAATTTTTCCTTGTACATTTGCGGTGTAAATTGAATCTTTTGCAACCCTGCAGGTTTTGTCTCATTTTATCATCGTCAACCACTTCACTTCACCATTTTACCCAGTATGTCAACTAGATCTTCACCACATACACTGACCCAGCACCCAACAGTGCCAGCCTGGTAACACACCTCATAGTCCCCCAGTCACAGCAGCCATCGGAGACAGACACATCATCCCCGGGGCTATGAGCAGACTGATGGGCAGCAGCCGCAAATCGAGTACCAGTATGCCTGCATCAATGATCCGAGCCAGAGCACTGCCAATGGGGAAGGTAAGATGGTAAGAATATTAACCCTGACCCTGCAAGAATCCTTCAGCATCTACGCAGAGGTTAAGGTGGATAATGCCACCAGCAGTGAAGGATAATTAGAAGAAGCTGACCAAAAAGCCAAGGGGCAGGCATTTGATGCAAGGAAGAACTCTTCCCCCCCCCCAAACCCCCCCCCCCCCCCCCCCCACTTTGTATTCAATTGATATATCGTGAATCCATATGGAAGAAGGGAATGGGTAGACAACAGCATGTTTAATACAGTTGTCTTCACTCCTGCACTTGTTTGGTCAATAAAATAAATAAAACAACAACCAAAAGTTCAGCATTTTTTTAGGGGGTTGGGGTGGATGAGGGCCAATATTGACAGTGGATTTTACAAATTGAAATTACAAGGTGCAAAGGGTGTGCCATTGGCGTTATTTAAGTTGATTGAATTTTGGAGGATTCAGGAAAAAAAAAAATCTAATAAGTCAGGGTGGCAGTACATTTTGAGAGCTGACTTCAACAATTAATGAAATATTGGCATTTGTCCTTCACCTTGCCCACCTAATGTTAGGAATACGGTTTGAAAAAGTGAGTGATTGCTTGCACCCAGTTACAAGGAATTACATGTTCTTGACACACTGCATCACTTTGGACTTTCTTGCCTGTATCCTGTTTTTACCGCTACATATCATCTGTCCCATTCAAGCGCAACATATATGTCGACCTTTCTACTCCATAAACTCCTCCCATCATTTCCCCTCTTTGTGTAGCCCACACCTGGAGTGACCTTTTGATGACCGACTTTCATTATTACAGGAATCATTATCCAGGATAATTACTCAACCTTTCCCTCTCGTAAACAGTTGTCCTTATTGAAATACCAGACGAAGGAAGCAAAGAGGATTTGGAGGACGAGACTTGCTACACAGAGCACAACTTGTCGCTGCTGCTGCAGGAGAAGGAAAGTCTGGAGAAGACTCTTGAGGAGGAGCAGACCACATTGGCCCAGACAGAGCACAGGATGAAAGGCACTATAGAAAGGCTTCGTACAAAGGTGAGTGGGCATTCCATCTGGTCTTGGTCTAAGAATGAGTTTGGATCTTGTTCCCTGAGTGCAACAGGTACCAAGGGCGTCAATCGCTTCTCAAAAGTGGGAGGGGGGACATACCTTGATCAGAACTAATGCAGGCACACTAATGCGACTGCGTTCTTTCAGTGGTCAGATTTCTGTTAGGATGCCAGCTGTCATGGCTGTGGGCGATCATGGTGTGCACTGTTGTTGTCATTGCTCTACATTTTCTACACGTTCTACGTTGTTCTATGCGCTGACGCTGCTTATGATAAATGCAGACAAACCGTTGCACACATTTTGTACACAAGCTCAGATGTGTAGTTTATCCTTGTGTAGAGGATTCGTGGTTTCACTCATACTCTCGTTGCACTAAATAACTGGGCAACAACACATGTGCCTTCTTAAGCATTCATGCTCCAACTGCACACATCATAAAGTGCATAAATGTCAGACTTTGGTGTGCGTTGTCATGGTTGTGATTGGTTACACATCATGGGGCAGAGCCTAATGGATTGGTCTATTAAAATTCCATCTGTAAGCAAATAATTTCTCTGCCCATCCTGCTTGCTCTCCAGGTTGGGTATTTGTCCAACACAAACACGTCACTCAATCAGCAGCTGTCCATGATTCACAAGTCCAGTTTGAAACGTCTAACCAACGACAGCGAGAACCAGTCCATTTTGCAAGAGTTACTGCAACACATATCTGAGCAGCACACCCAGCTGTTGCACCACCATCTAGCACAGCTACGGCTGTACGCTCAGGCCTGCGCATTATCCAAATCAGCCCCCGAGGAATCTGCAGCTGAATCTACAGTCTTGGTACCATACCTTGCTGACCAATCACAGGACATCTCACACATGTCCATGATGTCGTCCTCGGAGGGCACCCTTGGGAACATGGAGCAGACAGTTGTCATGACGATAACGTCTGAGGAGGATTCGGAGCCGCTCGGCAACACCGTGGATAACCCCGGAGATACTGTGGGACATGACTCCTTGACTTTGGATATAAAGGACGTTCACTTGTCACCAAATGACATTCTGTACCTACTGACAAGCGAGGGACTGTCACCAAGACATGCCACCTCTGAGTCGGGTCACGTTTATCAATCAGGTAGAACTCATTCACATCACAACACAGGCTGTGATGTCACGCAACAGGATTTTCACAAGAACAAAAGTTGAAAATTGATTCTTTCCAACAGCATGCCAAAAATATTCTGCCCCGATGGCTTTGACAAAAGAACGTTTGAAGACAAATGTCAAATGAGGGGCCACTATTAAAACGTGGGAGAACTAACAGCCTGAAAGCCACTTAACTAAATAAAACCGGACATATTTTGTAAACAGTGTACACTCAGTGTTGTCTTAGGGCTTAGTTGGGGGGGGGGGACTTGAACTAATGAGTTGAGTCTTCATGGAAGTTTGTCTTACCTGAATGAAAAATTTTACAAAAGCAACTGGCCTTGGTCTCTCCTATCTTTTCGAGTTCTCGATGGGCAATCCCGAATCCGCTCAGTGAATGGGCGTCGTTGTAGGCCCAAACAGATCCACGTAGGTCCTCAAACACTTTATATCTATTACTTAAACATATACGATGCAATTATGATTAACATTGAAACATTTGGTCGTATGTATTAAAACTAGCATTTGCTTCTTTTTTTTTATTACGTATTTTTCAGCATAACTTTTATTTGCATGAATAAAAATGAGAGCAAATGCTTTCACTATTTGCTTCAAGCTAAAAGTATTTGCTTTTTTACTTTTTGGCTTTTGCTAGACTAGAAGTGTGGACTGGTTTCAAACTTGAAAAAATATAAAGTTTCAATTGACCTCAAAATTAATAAAATTTTAAAATCTAAAACTCCAACTGTGGGACTTGAACCAGCAACCTTCAGAAGTTCAGATTTAGGGTCATCAGTCCGTATTACTTGATTAAGCACAACTTCACACTATTTTGTGGTTAGAAAATTAACTAAAGTTTCAATTGACCTAAAAAGTAGTAAAATTTTGAAATCTAAAATTCCCAGCGTGGGAATGAACCTGCAACCTTTAGATTTAGAGTCAGCAGTCTGAACAGCTGCACTAAGCATAATTTCATGCTTTTTAGTGGTTACGGAATTAACTATAACGTTTCAATTTACCCAAAAAGAAATAAAATTTTAAAATCTAAAATTTCCACCCTTGATTTGAACCCACAACCTTCAGATTTAGAGTCAGCAGTCCGTACCATTGGACTAAGCCTAATTTCACACTTTTTAGTGGTTACGAAATTAACTATGAAGTTTAAATTTACCCCAAAAGACATAAAATTTTAAAATCTAAAACTTCCACCCTGGATTTGAACCCACAACCTTCAGATTTCGAGTCAACAGTCAATACCATTGGACTAAGCATAATTTCACACTTTTTAGTGGTTACGAAATTAACTATCAAATTTATATTTACCAAAAAAGAAATACATTTTAAAATCTAAAATTTCCACCCTGAATTTGAACCCACAACCTTCAGATTTCGAGTCAGCAGTCCGTACCATTGGACTAAGCATAATTTCACACTTTTTAGTGGTTACGAAATTAACTATGAAGTTTAAATTTACCCAAAACGAAATAAAATTTTAAAATCTATAATTTCCCCCCTGGATTTGAACCCACAACCTTCAGATTTCGAGTCAACAGTCCATACCATTGGACTAAGCATAATTTCACACTTTTTAGTGGTTACGAAATTAACTATCAAATTTAAATTTACCAAAAAAGAAATAAATTTTAAAATCTAAAATTTCCACCCTGGATTTGAACCCACAACCTTCAGATTTCGAGTCAGCAGTCCGTACCATTGGACTAAGCATAATTTCACACTTTTTAGTGGTTACGAAATTAACTATGAAGTTTAAATTTACCCAAAAAGACATAAAATTTTAAAATCTAAAACTTCCACCCTGGATTTGAACCCGCAACCTTCAGATTTCGAGTCAGCAGTCCATACCATTGGACTAAGCATAATTTCACACATTTTAGTGGTTACGAAATTAACTATCAAGTTTCAATTTACCCCAAAAGAAATAAAATTTTAAAATCTATAATTTCCCCCCTGGATTTGAACCCACAACCTTCAGATTTCGAGTCAACAGTCCATACCATTGGACTAAGCATAATTTCACACTTTTTAGTGGTTATGAAATTAACTATGAAGTTTAAATTTACCCAAAAAGACATAACATTTTAAAATCTAAAACTTCCACCCTGGATTTGAACCCACAACCTTCAGATTTCGAGTCAGCAGTCCGTACCATTGGACTAAGCCTAATTTCACAATTTTTAAAGGTTACGAAATAACTATCAAGTTTCAATTTACCCAAAAAGAAATACATTTTAAAATCTAAAATTTCCACCCTGGATTTGAACCCACAACCTTCAGATTTTGAGTAAGCAGTCCATACCATTGGACTAAGCATAATTTCACACTTTTTAGTGGTTACAAAATTAACTATGAAGTTTAAATTTACCCAAAAAGAAATAAATTTTAAAATTTGAAATTTCCACCCTGGATTTGAACCCGCAACCTTCAGATTTCGAGTCAACAGTCCATACCATTGGACTAAGCATAATTTCCCACTTTTTAGTGGTTACGGAATTAACTATAAAGTTTCAATTTACCCAAAAAGAAATAAAATTTTAAAATCTATAATTTCCACCCTTGATTTGAACCCACAACCTTCAGATTTCGAGTCAACAGTCCATACCATTGGACTAAGCATAATTTCACACTTTTTAGTGGTTACGAAATTAATTATCAAATTTAAATTTACCCCAAAAGAAATACATTTTAAAATCTAAAATTTCCACCCTGGATTTGAACCCACAACCTTCAGATTTCGAGTCAGCAGTCCATACCATTGGACTAAGCATAATTTCACACTTTTTAGTGGTTACGAAATAAACTATCAAATTGAAATTCACCAAAAAAGAAATACATTTTAAAATCTAAAATTTCCACCCTGGATTTGAACCCACAACCTTCAGATTTCGAGTCAGCAGTCCATACCATTGGACTAAGCATAATTTCACACTTTTTAGTGGTTACGAAATTAACTATCAAATTGAAATTCACCAAAAAAGAAATACATTTTAAAATCTAAAATGTCCACCCTGGATTTGAACCCGCAACCTTCAGATTTAGAGTCAGCAGTCCATACCATTGGACTAAGCATAATTTCACACTTTTTAGTGGTTACGAAATTAACTATCAAGTTTCAATTTACCCAAAAAGACATAAAATTTTAAAATCCAAAACTTCCACCCTGGATTTGAACCCACAACCTTCAGATTTCGAGTCAGCAGTCCATACCATTGGACTAAGCATAATTTCACACTTTTTAGTGGTTACGAAATTAACTATCAAATTTAAATTCACCAAAAAAGAAATACATTTTAAAATCTAAAATTTCCACCCTGGCTTTGAACCCGCAACCTTCAGATTTAGAGTCAGCAGTCCATACCATTGGACTAATTGTAATTTCACAATTTTTAAAGGTTATGAAATTAACTATCAAGTTTCAATTTACCCAAAAAGAAAAAAACATTTAAAATCTAAAATTTAAAGCCTGGATTTGAACCCACAACCTTGAGATTTCGAGTCAGCAGTCCGTACCATTGGACTAAGCATCATTTCATACTTTTCAGTGGTTACGAAATTAACTATCAAATTTAAATTTACCAAAAAAGAAATAAATTTTAAAATTTGAAATTTCCACCCTGGATTTGAACCCACAACCTTCAGATTTCGAGTCAGCAGTCCGTACCATTGGACTAAGCATAATTTCACACTTAGTGGTTACGAAATTAACTATGAAGTTTAAATTTACCCCAAAAGACATAAAATTTTAAAATCTAAAACTTCCACCCTGGATTTGAACCCACAACCTTCAGATTTCGAGTCAGCAGTCCGTACCATTGGACTAAGCCTAATTTCACAATTTTTAAAAGTTACGAAATAACTATCAAGTTTCAATTTACCCAAAAAGAAATAAATTTTAAAATCTAAAATTTCCACCCTGGATTTGAACCCACAACCTTCAGATTTCGAGTAAGCAGTCCATACCATTGGACTAAGCATAATTTCACACTTTTCAGTGGTTACGAAATTAACTATGAAGTTTAAATTTACCCAAAAAGACATAAAATTTTGAAATCTAAAACTTCCACCCTGGATTTGAACCCGCAACCTTTAGATTTCGAGTCAACAGTCCGTACCATTGGACTAAGCATAATTTCACACTTTTTAGTGGTTACGGAATTAACTATAAAGTTTCAATTTACCCCAAAAGAAATAAAATTTTAAAATCTATAATTTCCCCCCTGGATTTGAACCCACAACCTTCAGATTTCGAGTCAGCAGTCCATACCATTGGACTAAACATAATTTCACACTTTTTAGTGGTTACGAAATTAACTATGAAGTTTAAATTTACCCAAAAAGACATAACATTTTAAAATCTAAAACTTCCACCCTGGATTTGAACCCGCAACCTTCAGATTTCGAGTCAACAGTCCATACCATTGGACTAAGCATAATTTCCCCCTTTTTAGTGGTTACGGAATTAACTTTGAAGTTTAAATTTACCCAAAAAGACATAACATTTTAAAATCTAAAACTTCCACCCTGGATTTGAACCCACAACCTTCAGATTTCGAGTCAGCAGTCCGTACCATTGGACTAAGCCTAATTTCACAATTTTTAAAGGTTACGAAATAACTATCAAGTTTCAATTTACCCAAAAAGAAATACATTTTAAAATCTAAAATTTCCACCCTGGATTTGAACCCACAACCTTCAGATTTCGAGTAAGCAGTCCATACATTGGACTAAGCATAATTTCACACTTTTTAGTGGTTACGAAATTAACTATGAAGTATAAATTTACCCCAAAAGACATAAAATTTAAAAATCTAAAACTTCCACCCTGGATTTGAACCCGCAACCTTCAGATTTCGAGTCAACAGTCTGTACCATTGGACTAAGCATCATTTTACACTTTTTAGTGGTTACGGAATTAACTATAAAGTTTCAATTTACCCAAAAAGACATAACATTTTAAAATCTAAAACTTCCACCCTGGATTTGAACCCGCAACCTTCAGATTTCGAGTCAACAGTCCATACCATTGGAATAAGCATAATTTCCACTTTTTAGTGGTTACGGAATTAACTATCAAGTTTCTATTTACCAAAAAAGAAATAAATATTAAAATCTAAAATTTCCACCCTGGATTTGACAACACAACCTTCAGATTTCGAGTCAGCAGTCCGTACCATTGGACTAAGCATAATTTCACACTTTTTAGTGGTTACGAAATTAACTATGAAGTTTAAATTTACCCAAAAAGACATAACATTTTAAAATCTAAAACTTCCACACTGGATTTGAACCCACAACCTTCAGATTTCGAGTCAGCAGTCCATACCATTGGACTTAGCATAATTTCACACATTTTAGTGGTTACGAAATTAACTATCAAGTTTCAATTTACCCAAAAAGAAATAAAATTTTAAAATCTATAATTTCCCCCTGGATTTGAACCCACAACCTTCAGATTTCGAGTCTACAGTCCATACCATTGGACAAAGCATAATTTCACACTTTTTAGTGGTTACGAAATTAACTATCAAATTTAAATTCACCCACAAAGAAATAAATTTTAAAATCTAAAATTTCCACCCTGGATTTGAACCCACAACCTTCAGATTTCGAGTCAGCAGTCCGTACCATTGGACTAAGCATAATTTCACACTTTTTAGTGGTTACGAAATTAACTATGAAGTTTAAATTTACCCAAAAAGACATAAAATTTTAAAATCTAAAACTTCCACCCTGGATTTGAACCCACAACCTTCAGATTTCGGGTCAGCAGTCCGTACCATTGGACTAAGCCTAATTTCACACATTTTAGTGGTTACGAAATTAACTATCAAGTTTCAATTTACCCAAAAAGAAATAAAATTTTAAAATCTATAATTTCCCCCCTGGATTTGAACCCACAACCTTCAGATTTCGAGTCAACAGTCCATACCATTGGACTAAGCATAATTTCACACTTTTTAGTGGTTACGAAATTAACTATGAAGTTCAAATTTACCCCAAAAGACATAAAATTTTAAAATCTAAAACTTCCACTCTGGATTTGAACCCACAACCTTCAGATTTCGGGTCAGCAGTCCATACCATTGGACTAAGCCTAATTTCACAATTTGTAAAGGTTATGAAATAACTATCAAGTTTCAATTTACCCAAAAAGAAATAAATTTTAAAATCTAAAATTTCCACCCTGGATTTGAACCTACAACCTTCAGATTTCGAGTCAGCAGTCCGTACCATTGGACTAAGCATAATTTCACACTTTTTAGTGGTTACGAAATTAACTATGAAGTTTAAATTTACCCAAAAAGACATAAAATTTTAAAATTTAAAACTTCCACTCTGGATTTGAACCCACAACCTTCAGATTTCGGGTCAGCAGTCCATACCATTGGACTAAGCCTAATTTCACAATTTGTAAAGGTTATGAAATAACTATCAAGTTTCAATTTACCCAAAAAGAAATAAATTTTAAAATCTAAAATTTCCACCCTGGATTTGAACCTACAACCTTCAGATTTCGAGTCAGCAGTCCGTACCATTGGACTAAGCATAATTTCACACTTTTTAGTGGTTACGAAATTAACTATGAAGTTTAAATTTACCCAAAAAGACATAAAATTTTAAAATCTAAAAATTCCACCCTGGATTTGAACCCACAACCTTCAGATTTCGAGTCAGCAGTCCATACCATTGGACTTAGTATAATTTCACACATTTTAGTGGTTACGAAATTAACTATCAAGTTTCAATTTACCCAAAAGAAATAAAATTTTAAAATCTATAATTTCCCCCTGGATTTGAACCCACAACCTTCAGATTTCGAGTCAACAGTCCATACCATTGGACTAAGCATAATTTCACACTTTTTACAGGTTACGAAATTAACTATGAAGTTTAAATTTACCCAAAAAGACATAAAATTTTAAAATCTAAAACTTCCACCCTGGATTTGAACCCACAACCTTCAGATTTCGAGTCAGCAGTCCGTACCATTGGACTAAGCCTAATTTCACAATTCTTAAAGGTTACGAAATAACTATCAAGTTTCAATTTACCCAAAAAGAAATAAATCTTAAAATCTAAAATTTCCACCCTGGATTTGAACCCACAACCTTCAAATTTTGATTCAGCAGTCCATACCATTGGACTAAGCATAATTTCACACTTTTTAGTGGTTACGAAATTAACTATGAAGTTTAAATTTACCCAAAAGACATAAAATTTTAAAATTTAAAACTTCCACCCTGGATTTGAACCCGCAACCTTCAGATTTCGAGTCAGCAGTCCATACCATTGGACTAAGCATAATTTCACACATTTTAGTGGTTACGAAATTAACTATGAAGTTTAAATTTACCCAAAAAGAAATAAAATTTTAAAATCTATAATTTCCACCCTGGATTTGAACCCACAACCTTCAGATTTCGAGTCAACAGTCCGTACCATTGGACTAAGCATAATTTCACACTTTTTAGTGGTTACGAAATTAACTATAAAGTTTAAATTTACCCAAAAAGACATAAAATTTTAAAATCTAAAGCTTCCAACCTGGGTTTGAACCCACAACCTTCAGATTTCGAGTCAACAGTCCATACCATTGGACTAAGCATAATTTCACACTTTTTAGTGGTTACGAAATTAACTATGAAGTTAAAATTTACCAAAAAAGAAATACATTTTAAAATCTAAAATTTCCACCCTGGATTGGAACCCACAACCTTCAGATTTCGAGTCAGCAGTCCGTACCATTGGACTAAGCATAATTTCACACTTTTTAGTGGTTACGAAATTAACTATGAAGTTTAAATTTACCCAAAAAGACATAAAATTTTAAAATCTAAAACTTCCACCCTGGATTTGAACCCACAACCTTCAGATTTCGGGTCAGCAGTCCGTACCATTGGACTAAGCCTAATTTCACAATTTTTAAAGGTTATGAAATAACTATCAAGTTTCAATTTACCCAAAAAGAAATAAATTTTAAAATCTAAAATTTCCACCCTGGATTTGAACCTACAACCTTCAGATTTCGAGTCAGCAGTCCGTACCATTGGACTAAGCATAATTTCACACTTTTTAGTGGTTACGAAATTAACTATGAAGTTTAAATTTACCCAAAAAGACATAAAATTTTAAAATCTAAAACTTCCACCCTGGATTTGAACCCACAACCTTCAGATTTCGAGTCAGCAGTCCATACTATTGGACTTAGCATAATTTCACACATCTTAGTGGTTACGAAATTAACTATCAAGTTTCAATTTACCCAAAAAGAAATAAAATTTTTAAATCTATAATTTCCCCCCTGGATTTGAACCCACAACCTTCAGATTTCGAGTCTACAGTCCATACCATTGGACTAAGCATAATTTCACACTTTTTAGTGGTTACGAAATTAACTATCAAATTTAAATTTACCCAAAAAGAAATAAATTTTAAAATCTAAAATTTCCACCCTGGATTTGAACCCACAACCTTCAGATTTCGAGTCAGCAGTCCGTACCATTGGACTAAGCATAATTTCACACTTTTTAGTGGTTACGAAATTAACTATGAAGTTTAAATTTACCCAAAAAGACATAAAATTTTAAAATCTAAAACTTCCACCCTGGATTTGAACCCACAACCTTCAGATTTCGAGTCAGCAGTCCGTACCATTGGACTAAGCCTAATTTCACAATTTTTAAAGGTTATGAAATAACTATCAAGTTTCAATTTACCCAAAAGAAATAAATTTTAAAATCTAAAATTTCCACCCTGGATTTGAACCCACAACCTTCAGATTTCGAGTCAGCAGTCCGTACCATTGGACTAAGCATAATTTCACACTTTTTAGTGGTTACGAAATTAACTATCAAGTTTAAATTTACCCAAAAAGACATAAAATTTTAAAATCTAAAACTTCCACCCTGGATTTGAACCCACAACCTTCAGATTTCGAGTCAGCAGTCCGTACCATTGGACTAAGCCTAATTTCACAATTTTTAAAGGTTACGAAATAACTATCAAGTTTCAATTTACCCAAAAAGAAATAAATTTTAAAATCTAAAATTTCCACCCTGGATTTGAACCCACAACCTTCAGATTTCGAGTCAGCAGTCCGTACCATTGGACTAAGCATAATTTCACACTTTTTAGTGGTTACGAAATTAACTATCAAATTTAAATTTACCAAAAAAGACATAACATTTTAAAATCTAAAACTTCCACCCTGGATTTGAACCCACAACCTTCAGATTTCGAGTCAGCAGTCCATACCATTGGACTTAGCATAATTTCACACATTTTAGTGGTTACGAAATTAACTATCAAGTTTCAATTTACCCAAAATGAAATAAAATTTTAAAATCTATAATTTCCCCCCTGGATTTGAACCCACAACCTTCAGATTTCGAGTCAACAGTCCATACCATTGGACTAAGCATAATTTCACACTTTTTAGTGGTTACGAAATTAACTATGAAGTTTAAATTTACCAAAAAAGAAATACATTTTAAAATCTAAAATTTCCACCCTGGATTGGAACCCACAACCTTCAGATTTCGAGTCAGCAGTCCGTACCATTGGACTAAGCATAATTTCACACTTTTTAGTGGTTACGAAATTAACTATGAAGTTTAAATTTACCCAAAAAGACATAAAATTTTAAAATCTAAAACTTCCACCCTGGATTTGAACCCACAACCTTCAGATTTCGGGTCAGCAGTCCGTACCATTGGACTAAGCCTAATTTCACAATTTTTAAAGGTTATGAAATAACTATCAAGTTTCAATTTACCCAAAAAGAAATAAATTTTAAAATCTAAAATTTCCACCCTGGATTTGAACCTACAACCTTCAGATTTCAAGTCAGCAGTCCGTACCATTGGACTAAGCATAATTTCACACATTTTAGTGGTTACGAAATTAACTATCAAGTTTCAATTTACCCAAAAAGAAATAAAATTTTAAAATCTATAATTTCCCCCCTGGATTTGAACCCACAACCTTCAGATTTCGAGTCAACAGTCCATACCATTGGACTAAGCATAATTTCACACTTTTTAGTGGTTACGAAATTAACTATGAAGTTTAAATTTACCCAAAAAGACATAAAATTTTAAAATCTAAAACTTCCACCCTGGATTTGAACCCACAACCTTCAGATTTCGAGTCAGCAGTCCATACCATTGGACTAAGCATAATTTCACACATTTTAGTGGTTACGAAATTAACTATCAAGTTTCAATTTACCCAAAAAGAAATAAAATTTTAAAATCTATAATTTCCCCCTGGATTTGAACCCACAACCTTCAGATTTCGAGTCAACAGTCCGTACCATTGGACTAAGCATAATTTCACACTTTTTAGTGGTTACGGAATTAACTATAAAGTTTCAATTTACCCCAAAAGAAATAAAATTTTAAAATCTAAAATTTCCCCCCTGGATTTGAACCCACAACCTTCAGATTTCGAGTCAGCAGTCCATACCATTGGACTAAGCATAATTTCACACTTTTTAGTGGTTACGAAATTAACTATGAAGTTTAAATTTACCCAAAAAGACATAACATTTTAAAATCTAAAACTTCCACCCTGGATTTGAACCCGCAACCTTCAGATTTCGAGTCAACAGTCCATACCATTGGACTAAGCATAATTTCACCCTTTTTAGTGGTTACGGAATTAACTATGAAGTTTAAATTTACCCAAAAAGACATAACATTTTAAAATCTAAAACTTCCACCCTGGATTTGAACCCACAACCTTCAGATTTCGAGTCAGCAGTCCGTACCATTGGACTAAGCCTAATTTCACACTTTTTAAGGTTACGAAATAACTATCAAGTTTAAATTTACCCAAAAAGAAATACATTTTAAAATCTAAAATTTCCACCCTGGATTTGAACCCACAACCTTCAGATTTCGAGTCAGCAGTCCATACATTGGACTAAGCATAATTTCACACTTTTTAGTGGTTACGAAATTAACTATAAAGTTTAAATTTACCCAAAAAGACATAAAATTTTAAAATCTAAAACTTCCACCCTGGATTTGAACCCACAACCTTCAGATTTCGAGTCAACAGTCCATACCATTGGACTAAGCATAATTTCACACTTTTTAGTGGTTACGAAATTAACTATGAAGTTTAAATTTACCAAAAAGAAATACATTTTAAAATCTAAAATTTCCACCCTGGATTTGAACCCACAACCTTCAGATTTCGAGTCAGCAGTCCGTACCATTGGACTAAGCATAATTTCACAATTTTTAAAGGTTACGAAATAACTATCAAGTTTCAATTTACCCAAAAAGAAATAAATTTTAAAATCTAAAATTTCCACCCTGGATTTGAACCCACAACCTTCAGATTTCGAGTCAGCAGTCCGTACCATTGGACTAAGCATAATTTCACACTTTTTAGTGGTTACGAAATTAACTATGAAGTTTAAATTTACCCAAAAAGACATAAAATTTTAAAATCTAAAACTTCCACCCTGGATTTGAACCCACAACCTTCAGATTTCGAGTCAGCAGTCCATACCATTGGACTAAGCATAATTTCACACATTTTAGTGGTTACGAAATTAACTATCAAGTTTCAATTTACCCAAAAAGAAATAAAATTTTTAAATCTATAATTTCCCCCCTGGATTTGAACCCACAACCTTCAGATTTCGAGTCTACAGTCCATACCATTGGACTAAGCATAATTTCACACTTTTTAGTGGTTACGAAATTAACTATCAAATTTAAATTTACCCAAAAAGAAATAAATTTTAAAATCTAAAATTTCCACCCTGGATTTGAACCCACAACCTTCAGATTTCGAGTCAGCAGTCCGTACCATTGGACTAAGCATAATTTCACACTTTTTAGTGGTTACGAAATTAACTATGAAGTTTAAATTTACCCAAAAAGACATAAAATTTTAAAATCTAAAACTTCCACCCTGGATTTGAACCCACAACCTTCAGATTTCGAGTCAGCAGTCCGTACCATTGGACTAAGCCTAATTTCACAATTTTTAAAGGTTACGAAATAACTATCAAGTTTCAATTTACCCAAAAAGAAATAAATTTTAAAATCTAAAATTTCCACCCTGGATTTGAACCCACAACCTTCAGATTTCGAGTCAGCAGTCCGTACCATTGGACTAAGCATAATTTCACACTTTTTAGTGGTTACGAAATTAACTATCAAGTTTAAATTTACCCAAAAGACATAAAATTTTAAAATCTAAAACTTCCACCCTGGATTTGAACCCACAACCTTCAGATTTCGAGTCAGCAGTCCATACCATTGGACTAAGCATAATTTCACACTTTTTAGTGGTTACGAAATTAACTATCAAGTTTCAATTTACCCAAAAAGAAATAAAATTTTAAAATCTATAATTTCCCCCTGGATTTGAACCCACAACCTTCAGATTTCGAGTCAACAGTCCATACCATTGGACTAAGCATAATTTCACACTTTTTAGTGGTTACGAAATTAACTATGAAGTTTAAATTTACCCAAAAAGACATAACATTTTAAAATCTAAAACTTCCACCCTGGATTTGAACCCACAACCTTCAGATTTCGAGTCAGCAGTCCGTACCATTGGACTAAGCATAATTTCACAATTTTAAAGGTTACGAAATAACTATCAAGTTTCAATTTACCCAAAAAGAAATAAATTTTAAAATCTAAAATTTCCACCCTGGATTTGAACCCACAACCTTCAGATTTCGAGTCAGCAGTCCGTACCATTGGACTAAGCATAATTTCACACTTTTTAGTGGTTACGAAATTAACTATGAAGTTTAAATTTACCCAAAAAGACATAAAATTTTAAAATCTAAAACTTCCACCCTGGATTTGAACCCACAACCTTCAGATTTCGAGTCAGCAGTCCGTACCATTGGACTAAGCATAATTTCACACTTTTTAGTGGTTACGAAATAACTATCAAGTTTCAATTTACCCAAAAAGAAATAAATTTTAAAATCTAAAATTTCCACCCTGGATTTGAACCCACAACCTTCAGATTTCGAGTAAGCAGTCCATACCATTGGACTAAGCATAATTTCACACTTTTTAGTGGTTACGAAATTAACTATGAAGTTTAAATTTACCCAAAAGACATAAAATTTTAAAATCTAAAACTTCCACCCTGGATTTGAACCCACAACCTTCAGATTTCGAGTCAACAGTCCGTACCATTGGACTAAGCATAATTTCACACTTTTTAGTGGTTACGAAATTAACTATAAAGTTTCAATTTACCCCAAAAGAAATAAAATTTTAAAATCTATAATTTCCCCCCTGGATTTGAACCCACAACCTTCAGATTTCGAGTCAGCAGTCCATACCATTGGACTAAGCATAATTTCACACTTTTTAGTGGTTACGAAATTAACTATGAAGTTTAAATTTACCCAAAAAGACATAACATTTTAAAATCTAAACTTCCACCCTGGATTTGAACCCACAACCTTCAGATTTCGAGTCAACAGTCCATACCATTGGACTAAGCATAATTTCACACTTTTTAGTGGTTACGGAATTAACTATGAAGTTTAAATTTACCCAAAAAGACATAACATTTTAAAATCTAAAATTTCCACCCTGGATTTGAACCCACAACCTTCAGATTTCGAGTCAGCAGTCCGTACCATTGGACTAAGCATAATTTCACACTTTTTAGTGGTTACGAAATAACTATCAAGTTTAAATTTACCCAAAAAGAAATAAATTTTAAAATCTAAAATTTCCACCCTGGATTTGAACCCACAACCTTCAGATTTCGAGTCAGCAGTCCATACATTGGACTAAGCATAATTTCACACTTTTTAGTGGTTACGAAATTAACTATAAAGTTTAAATTTACCCAAAAAGACATAAAATTTTAAAATCTAAATTTCCACCCTGGATTTGAACCCACAACCTTCAGATTTCGAGTCAACAGTCCATACCATTGGACTAAGCATAATTTCACACTTTTAGTGGTTACGAAATTAACTATGAAGTTAAAATTTACCAAAAAAGAAATACATTTTAAAATCTAAACTTTCCACCCTGGATTTGAACCCACAACCTTCAGATTTCGAGTCAGCAGTCCGTACCATTGGACTAAGCATAATTTCACACTTTTTAGTGGTTACGAAATAACTATGAAGTTTCAATTTACCCAAAAAGAAATAAATTTTAAAATCTAAAATTTCCACCCTGGATTTGAACCCACAACCTTCAGATTTCGAGTCAGCAGTCCGTACCATTGGACTAAGCATAATTTCACACTTTTTAGTGGTTACGAAATTAACTATGAAGTTTAAATTTACCCAAAAAGAAATAAAATTTTAAAATCTAAAATTTCCACCCTGGATTTGAACCCACAACCTTCAGATTTCGAGTCAGCAGTCCATACCATTGGACTAAGCATAATTTCACACATTTTAGTGGTTACGAAATTAACTATCAAGTTTAAATTTACCCAAAAAGAAATAAAATTTTTAAATCTAAAATTTCCCCCCTGGATTTGAACCCACAACCTTCAGATTTCGAGTCAGCAGTCCATACCATTGGACTAAGCATAATTTCACACTTTTTAGTGGTTACGAAATTAACTATCAAATTTAAATTTACCCAAAAAGAAATAAATTTTAAAATCTAAAATTTCCACCCTGGATTTGAACCCACAACCTTCAGATTTCGAGTCAGCAGTCCGTACCATTGGACTAAGCATAATTTCACACTTTTTAGTGGTTACGAAATTAACTATGAAGTTTAAATTTACCCAAAAAGACATAAAATTTTAAATCTAAAACTTCCACCCTGGATTTGAACCCACAACCTTCAGATTTCGGGTCAGCAGTCCGTACCATTGGACTAAGCATAATTTCACAATTTTTAGTGGTTACGAAATAACTATCAAGTTTCAATTTACCCAAAAAGAAATAAATTTTAAAATCTAAAATTTCCACCCTGGATTTGAACCCACAACCTTCAGATTTCGAGTCAGCAGTCCGTACCATTGGACTAAGCATAATTTCACACTTTTTAGTGGTTACGAAATTAACTATGAAGTTTAAATTTACCCAAAAAGACATAACATTTTAAAATCTAAAACTTCCACCCTGGATTTGAACCCACAACCTTCAGATTTCGAGTCAGCAGTCCGTACCATTGGACTAAGCATAATTTCACACTTTTTAGTGGTTACGAAATTAACTATGAAGTTTAAATTTACCCAAAAAGACATAAAATTTTAAAATCTAAAACTTCCACCCTGGATTTGAACCCACAACCTTCAGATTTCGAGTCAGCAGTCCGTACCATTGGACTTAGCATAATTTCACACATTTTAGTGGTTACGAAATTAACTATCAAGTTTCAATTTACCCCAAAAGAAATAAAATTTTAAAATCTATAATTTCCCCCTGGATTTGAACCCACAACCTTCAGATTTCGAGTCAACAGTCCATACCATTGGACTAAGCATAATTTCACACTTTTTAGTGGTTACGAAATTAACTATCAAGTTTAAATTTACCCAAAAAGACATAAATTTTAAAATCTAAAACTTCCACCCTGGATTTGAACCCACAACCTTCAGATTTCGAGTCAGCAGTCCGTACCATTGGACTAAGCCTAATTTCACAATTTTTAAGGTTACGAAATAACTATCAAGTTTCAATTTACCCAAAAAGAAATAAATTTTAAAATTTAAAATTTCCACCCTGGATTTGAACCCACAACCTTCAGATTTCGAGTCAGCAGTCCGTACCATTGGACTAAGCATAATTTCACACTTTTTAGTGGTTACGAAATTAACTATCAAATTTAAATTTACCAAAAAAGAAATAAATTTTAAAATCTAAAATTTCCACCCTGGATTTGAACCCACAACCTTCAGATTTCGAGTCAGCAGTCCATACCATTGGACTAAGCATAATTTCACACTTTTAGTGGTTACGAAATTAACTATCAAGTTTCAATTTACCCAAAAAGAAATAAAATTTTAAAATCTAAAATTTCCCCCCTGGATTTGAACCCACAACCTTCAGATTTCGAGTCAGCAGTCCATACCATTGGACTAAGCATAATTTCACACTTTTTAGTGGTTACGAAATTAACTATGAAGTTTAAATTTACCAAAAAAGAAATACATTTTAAAATCTAAAATTTCCACCCTGGATTTGAACCCACAACCTTCAGATTTCGAGTCAGCAGTCCGTACCATTGGACTAAGCATAATTTCACACTTTTTAGTGGTTACGAAATTAACTATGAAGTTTAAATTTACCCAAAAAGACATAAAATTTTAAAATCTAAAACTTCCACCCTGGATTTGAACCCACAACCTTCAGATTTCGAGTCAGCAGTCCGTACCATTGGACTAAGCCTAATTTCACAATTTTTAAAGGTTATGAAATAACTATCAAGTTTCAATTTACCCAAAAAGAAATAAATTTTAAAATCTAAAATTTCCACCCTGGATTTGAACCCACAACCTTCAGATTTCGAGTCAGCAGTCCGTACCATTGGACTAAGCATAATTTCACACTTTTTAGTGGTTACGAAATTAACTATCAAGTTTCAATTTACCCAAAAAGAAATAAAATTTTAAAATCTATAATTTCCCCCCTGGATTTGAACCCACAACCTTCAGATTTCGAGTCAACAGTCCATACCATTGGACTAAGCATAATTTCACACTTTTTAGTGGTTACGAAATTAACTATGAAGTTTAAATTTACCCAAAAAGACATAAAATTTTAAAATCTAAAATTTCCACCCTGGATTTGAACCCACAACCTTCAGATTTCGAGTCAGCAGTCCATACCATTGGACTTAGCATAATTTCACACATTTTAGTGGTTACGAAATTAACTATCAAGTTTCAATTTACCCAAAAAGAAATAAAATTTTAAAATCTATAATTTCCCCCTGGATTTGAACCCACAACCTTCAGATTTCGAGTCAACAGTCCATACCATTGGACTAAGCATAATTTCACACTTTTTAGTGGTTACGAAATTAACTATGAAGTTTAAATTTACCCAAAAAGAAATAACATTTTAAAATCTAAAATTTCCACCCTGGATTTGAACCCACAACCTTCAGATTTCGAGTCAGCAGTCCGTACCATTGGACTAAGCATAATTTCACACTTTTTAAAGGTTACGAAATTAACTATCAAGTTTAAATTTACCCAAAAAGAAATAAATTTTAAAATCTAAAATTTCCACCCTGGATTTGAACCCACAACCTTCAGATTTCGAGTCAGCAGTCCGTACCATTGGACTAAGCATAATTTCACACTTTTTAGTGGTTACGAAATTAACTATGAAGTTTAAATTTACCCAAAAAGAAATAACATTTTAAAATCTAAAACTTCCACCCTGGATTTGAACCCACAACCTTCAGATTTCGAGTCAGCAGTCCATACCATTGGACTAAGCATAATTTCACACTTTTTAGTGGTTACGAAATAACTATGAAGTTTAAATTTACCCAAAAAAAATAAATTTTAAAATCTAAAATTTCCACCCTGGATTTGAACCCACAACCTTCAGATTTCGAGTCAGCAGTCCATACCATTGGACTAAGCATAATTTCACACTTTTTAGTGGTTACGAAATTAACTATGAAGTTTAAATTTACCCAAAAAGACATAACATTTTAAAATCTAAAATTTCCACCCTGGATTTGAACCCACAACCTTCAGATTTCGAGTCAGCAGTCCGTACCATTGGACTAAGCATAATTTCACACTTTTTAGTGGTTACGAAATTAACTATAAAGTTTCAATTTACCCAAAAAGAAATAAATTTTAAAATCTAAAATTTCCCCCTGGATTTGAACCCACAACCTTCAGATTTCGAGTAACCAGTCCATACCATTGGACTAAGCATAATTTCACACTTTTTAGTGGTTACGAAATTAACTATGAAGTTTAAATTTACCCAAAAAGACATAACATTTTAAAATCTAAAACTTCCACCCTGGATTTGAACCCGCAACCTTCAGATTTCGAGTCAGCAGTCCATACCATTGGACTAAGCATAATTTCCCACTTTTTAGTGGTTACGGAATTAACTATAAAGTTTAAATTTACCCAAAAAGAAATAACATTTTAAAATCTAAAATTTCCCCCTGGATTTGAACCCACAACCTTCAGATTTCGAGTCAACAGTCCATACCATTGGACTAAGCATAATTTCACACTTTTTAGTGGTTACGGAATTAACTATCAAGTTTCAATTTACCCAAAAAGAAATAAATTTTAAAATCTAAAATTTCCACCCTGGATTTGAACCCACAACCTTCAGATTTCGAGTAACCAGTCCATACCATTGGACTAAGCATAATTTCACACTTTTTAGTGGTTACGAAATTAACTATGAAGTTTAAATTTACCCAAAAAGACATAACATTTTAAAATCTAAAACTTCCACCCTGGATTTGAACCCGCAACCTTCAGATTTCGAGTCAACAGTCCACACCATTGGACTAAGCATAATTTCCCACTTTTTAGTGGTTACGGAATTAACTATAAAGTTTCAATTTACCCAAAAAGAAATAAAATTTTAAAATCTAAAATTCCCACCCTGGATTTGAACCCACAACCTTCAGTTTCAAGTCAGCCGTCCGTACCATTGGACTAAGCATAATTTCACACTTTTTAATGGTTACGAAATTAACTATCAAGTTTAAATTTACCCAAAAAGAAATACATTTTAAAATCTTAAATTTCCACCCTGGATTTGAACCCACAACCTTCAGATTTAGAGTCAGCAGTCCATACCATTGGACTAAGCATAATTTGACACTTTTTAGTGGTTACGAAATTAACTATCAAGTTTAAATTGACCCATAAAGTAATAAATTTTCAAATCTAAGATCCCCCCCCCCCCCGGAATCGAACATGCAACCTTCAGATTTAAAGTCAGCAGTCCCTACCTATGGACTAAGTACAATTTCACATTATTTAGTGACCTGCTTTGTGTTTTGCATTCTTTTAGTTTTGTTTTCACTGATTGTCTGAGTATGACTTTGAATTTTGTATATTTAATTTTGCAAGATTCCTGCAAATCTTGGTAAATTCTTCAAGTTGCACACACTTTGTAAATACATGTACTTAAACTGTACAGTTAAATGATTTTTTAAAAATCTATTAAATATTGGGGCGTTCATGTTTGCTTTTACAATAATTTACAAACTTTTCAGATCATTTTCATTTAATGAATTTTGTATGTAATTTCTCTCGGCATAATTTACTAAGCTGTTCGGGAAACTGCGCAAGGTGGGAATTTCAACCAAGGACCACCTTTCTGCTGCCCAGCAGTTGCCTGGCAACCATTTCGATGTCAAATTCAAGTCATCAAGTTCAAGGCTCTTTTCCAAAATTAGAGGCTTTCAACGGGTGTCAGCTGACCAACTTTGATGGCATCACTGTCGTCACGGTTAAATATTTATCTTTAGATATGGAAGACAATGTGGTCCACTCAATTCTGTCCTGATATGGTCAGGTTTATAGAGGGACGTTTCTGCAACTTTCGGCATGAGCCCACTGTCTTCAAAGGAAATTCCCATCGGTGTAGAATGAGGATCACATGGAACATCCCTTTGGTCATTAGAATAGGAGATCGCAATGCCTGGATTTCTCAGTCGGGCCAGGTACGCACCTGTGCCTGATGTGGTACCATTGGCCGTTTGGCAAAGAATGCAAAGCATTGAAGTGCCTAAAGTGTTTACAGGTTGGACACTTGTTCTATGATAATGTCATCTGACATTCTCGGATGATTGGTGGTGCTTTTCAATTGAAGATGTTCACTCTATGTTAAAAAGGGTCACTCGTGAAAAAAGGCCTCTTGAAACAGGTCTAAAAAAATCCAGTATAGGGGGGGGGGGGACCGAAGGTTTTAAAATTTGCATTCTCCTCCACAATAAATCCTATCAAACAAATGGCTACAGTGTATTACGAATCCAAGTACATTGCCATTAGTTTGATTCCTTTGGCAAGATGAAAGATCCCTGCACAGCTCAGTAATCGCACCTTCTCCACCGTGCAGGTATATACCATACCAAGCTCCATTGATGTGCTACTCATTCAGTGGTTTTCATGCAGAGTCAAACCAGATCAATCTGTCATATTATACCTAGCTGTATCGACAGGCAATTAAGACAAGTTCCTTGCACCCCATCTGCAAGTTCTTCAGTTATCCAGGATATCTACGTGACATGGTATCAAATCACTCTGTTCCTCATTGGTGTTTGTCAGCAAAATATATTGTACAGTTGTAAACTGCACCAAGAACTCATGAGCTGTAAATTACAAGGTAGTTTCCCTGCTTAAAGGGCTACACAATCATGTAGTTGCTATACAAGAAAGTAATTATTTCAAAGGATTATATTTTCAGGTTCTGCAAAAAAGAAATTGGCAATGCAGAGCCAAAAATTAGTATTCTGCACACAATAAAACATTGGTGAAAACTTATCAGAATAACACAGCATTGTTGGCATAATGGTGCAGTGTCACCTTTTGTTTCTCGTGGGGATACATGTGTTGGCCCTGTCATGATTAATTCCAGGATTTAACGGCAAGAGCAGTCTTATCTTCTCAAAGAACATGAGATGCATAGGATTGTAGGCAACTGGGCATCATCAAAAGCCAGTTTTACTCTGTCAAGATTCTGTATCAGAGGCTTTCCTCAAGACGTTTGCAAATGTGTTGAAGTTAAGGACAGCAAAGAAAATACAACTGCACTTCCTCGGAATCAGAATATGAACCAGCCAAGAATATCAAGAAGGGTGTCTCTATAATCTTTCATGGTGGTCAAGTAGACAAGATTTCTTTGGCCAAGAGTACACATACAGTTTGCCATGGAATCGTTCATTATAAACGACAGAAAATGAAATAATTTAAGACTTCTTCAGTATCCGTTAGTACCTATTACGCGAACGACCTTAAAAATTGTAGGGGGCAATATTCAACGCATGCGAAAGGTAATTCAAAGGTAATGGATTGAATGATGAAAACCTGTTTTATGACTTTGATAGTTTGTCATTGTGGGTATATGTACACGTACATGTACATGTACACCAGTGCTTTCTAAGAGCTCGGTAGGAAGAAAAAATCACAAGCTTGCTCAGCTGGGAGTGAACCCATGACCTCCTGTTTATATGCAAACTTTATAATTAGCTCAAAATAATAATTAGGAAAATTTGATTTGCCCCAAAAGACATTGTTAAAAAGGCAAATACCTAATGTTAAAATTTACAGTGATCTGACACAGCATCAGCTGACTTATTTTGTATCAAAGACAGTGACATTATTTTATGCATTCCTTCCTGGTCATATTTTTAAATAAATGTTCATTCAATCAGCACTTGTACTACATTGTGTATTTTGTAATTAACGAAAAATTTATCAATAAAACCATGGAGTGCACAGGCCATTTCCGGCGCTACAGTGATTAGGCATGGCAGTTTTGGACACTTCAGTGATTAGGCATGGCAGTTTTGGACACTACAGTGATTATAGTGTCCAAAACTGTCATGTCTAATCACTGTAGTGTCCAAAACTTGGGCACTACAGTGATTAAGCATGGCAGTTTTGGACATTACAGTGATTAGGCATGGCAGTTTTTGATACTACAGTGATTAGGCATGGCAGTTTGGGATACTACAGTGATTAGGCATGGCAGTTTTGGACACTACAGTGATTATAGTGTCCAAAACTGTCATGCCTAATCACTGTAGTGTCCAAAACTTGGGCACTACAGTGATTAGGCATGGCAGTTTTGGACACTACATTGCCTATGAAAGGGTTGGGTAATTAATTCTTTAAGTAATGAAGGCTAATCCTTCTAATGGATGTACATGTAAACCCCATTCACACGTTATCAATAAAATGCTAGACTGTAGAAAACTAACATTAACTTTAAAAGCCCTTGAACTCATTACTGTAATGAGTGAGGTACACGGTCAGAAAAATATGGCTTTACTTTGCCTTCAAAAAAGGTACCGGTACATGTATAGCTTTAATAAGCAACAGATGAAAAGCATGAGTTTAATGAAGAGTTAAAATATTCATACTATGTAACACAGGGCTTCTTAACTGAAGTATGGGTTATTGACGCCTTCACCGACAGCTGGAGATACCCCCAGTGCCACCCTGATGTTGGGTTATTCCGAGGATTGGGCACCTATTCCTTATTGCCAAATACCACACAAAAATGTTGTAGGAAAATGGCATCATAATTTGTGGAAAGCACATTCACAGGCAACACAAACCAGATTGGCATGGTGAACTTTCATCTTCAATTTCATGAGCCAACAAAAGTGTTTGCAGTTTAAATACAAAACAAAATCACAATGACTTAATGTCTTTCTGTGTGCTTCCTAGATGGTTTGTAGCCCACATATTTTAGTGGCCTTGGCTTTATGGTTGGGCCATACAACAAACCAGCACCTCTGCTTGTGTTTGCCACTAAAGAAAAAAAGTTCGGTTGTGTTAAACATGAATCTCAGGTACATGTAGGTTGGCAGGCACAAGTGAATTAAATTAATCAATGAACACAAATCAGTGTACAATGTACATGTATGAATGCAATCAGTAGCATAGCTTTTTGTGGCGGGGGGGGGGATGTCTGAACCATCTTAAAAGCTCTTAAAAAGACTGTTGTTTTATGACACCATCAAATACTGCCAGGGGTTTTTCCTCCCCCCCCCCCCACCATCCAGCTAACTATACGCCACTGTACTTTTCATGCATCAAACTAGTTTTTACAAAGGCATTTGGTTTGAACGCCTTCATATAGTATATTTCACTGGCTTTTAAATCAATGGATTTTGCCCTCCACTGCCGTAATCAGTGAAGGGCAAATTCTGGTATAAAAACCCAACATTTAACCCTCCTATGCAAACATACATTCTGTTTAAAGTTGTCCTTTCAATCTAATTCTCACAAGTGACTGTTTTCAACAGTTTAGAGCTCCCAGCCCACATAAAGCAGGATTGACTGGCTATGATGGTATATGTAACTTGATACAGCTATGCTTTGACTGTAGATAATTGATAAGACAGCTGTGCCTACTTCCTGCCTGCTGTTGTCTGATGACTGAATTTGACTAGTCACATGCTAGCTTACTTGAAATATGATCTGACTGTTGGTGACTAGCTTGTGTAAAAAGCATGGCAGAGGAAGAAGATTATTTATTTTACTGTCTGTGACTGTTGAAACAGCAGGAGGGTTAAAATTGAGAAATCATGTCATTGTGAAAACCTTACATTAAAATTACACCAACCTGACGCAATTTCCATCAAAAGTCTGTACTGCGTAATAAAGTATTAATTACAAAGAATTCATCACAACGAAAAGTGACCACAAAAATATACAATTAGTAAAATTATAACAGCTTTTAAATGCTTTGTTTCATAAAGTATAAACAGCAATAATTTAAATGTTCGAATACGATCGAATATTAAACTGGCACTTTCAAGAATCTAAATTTTTCTTTAAATAAAACAACGGATGAATTATGCATATCATGTGATACTTCAGTCTCAAACGACAGTATGGATTACGCCTTCACCGACAGCCAGATACTGAAACCCCACTGTCACCCTGATGTTGGGTTATTCCAAGGATCAGGCACCTCCTCTTTTTAAATCTATGCTGATTACAAGCATCTCGCCTTTATGCCAAGTTTCACTG
Source organism: Patiria miniata (assembly GCF_015706575.1). Classification (NCBI taxonomy): domain Eukaryota; kingdom Metazoa; phylum Echinodermata; class Asteroidea; order Valvatida; family Asterinidae; genus Patiria; species Patiria miniata. The sequence continues at coordinate 27,703,074 of NW_024037047.1, read as the reverse complement.
CATTGTTTAAGGGTCTCGATCTAGCTGAGTCTCTGTAATGCTGAAGAGCTCATCAGAAAATATCACTATCAGAGCTGAATCCTTGATCATCTATGCCAAGTCCTGCTGCAAAGTTTCAGGTTCGGCGGATTTCTGCAGAGTGACCCACAGCTCAAACTAACCCAGGACATACACAAAGCTGCTGTATCAGATGTCCCGCTGCAATACTTGAGGATAATGAGCCGAGCCACTGCCATGCAAACGAGCTCAGAAAACATTATCAGAACAAAATCATCGACATGCATGCAGGTATTCATCCATGTTCTGCTGCAAAGTTTCCAGCTTTAAGCAGAGTCTCTGCAACATCTCTACAGCTCAGGAAAACACGTCCATGTACAGTTTCTATTGAGCCACTGCAATGGCAGAATCTCTGATGTGCAAGCACAGCTCCGATTTACATCATCTCTGGCTTTGTAGTATCCAAGGATACAGACATCTTAACAGCCCAACTACATGTAGATGCTTATCTGTTCACCGTTAGTGGGTTTCGGCAGGATTACCGATGTGACAGCTCAGAGAAAAACAACCATCTCACTAAGCGTATGTACAGTTACCCATTTAGCTGTAAGCAAGGGCTAGCTTGTACTACTTGCAATCATTTCAGGCCTAGTTGAGTCTGCAGGTGTATATGCCAAGTTTCTTGCATATCATCCAGTAAGGCTTATCCTGGATTTCTAATACTGCAGGTGTTCTGCTGCATAATACTGGTAAAAGTGGACCAGGATCTGATGAGCTGTCACTGTCATTTCCCTGCTAACTTAAACAGTACGTGAAGAGCTCTGCCGTGTTTGTTTGGAGACAAATATTCCACCATGCATCAGTGCCTCGTGTTGATCAGTGATGGCGCAAAGTTCACCTATGATCATTTCCACTGCACTGTAAACTTGTCACCCTGAGATCGAGACCCTTTATTTATGCGACTGAGTCAGTTGGACCTGGGGATCAGCACGGGAAGGGTCCAAACTCCCTGAAGAAGCAATTGCAATGACACAGCTGCATACACTGCTTATTAAATTACTCTTTAGAATCCTTGCCAGATCATACATGTTCACATTTGCATTTATTTACAAATCTGATAAATTTGGCTTTAACCCAGGTAAAGTTTTTACTTTACACCAAAATAAATGCACAGTCATATCATGTTTGGCACCAAGATGCAGGAAGAAGTGGCTTACAGTTGGCACAAAAGCCATCTTGCTAATAAATACAGATATGGCATTGCACATCAATAATGTGTAATAATTGTATCTTGCACACACCAAGGAGGTCACCCTCTTTAATAAGACTGGCGTGCCAATGCTATCTCACTTTTATTTTTAGTGTACATGTACCCCGCTTTGATCAGGGTATAACGTGTACAAGCAGTGAATGGGCAGATGGCCTCTGGTTTGAAATTGGATCAATATTGTAAGACTCCTGTGGTGTGGGGCATGGTATTTTATCAAGACCAAGTGCTCCATGGTACCTTCAGCTTTGTGTTTGAGTGCCATGTATATTGAGCAGTAAATGCCCCACATGAGTAAATACACCACGGCATTGACATGCTGAGCTATATAACTGGTCAACATATAGTTTGAACAATTTCCCTATTTTTAGACATATTTGTAAAAGCAGACTTTGTTAGCATACTTTTCATTGTACAGTTTTGTCATGATCTTTTTGTCCTGTAAAACTTACACCAGGAATTCTGGTGCAATCCACTTCTAACTGCAACATACCCAAGGGCTGTTACAAGTACAAGACCATACTCTTACACCAAGCCACTACAATTGCAAACATGTGGGCTCTCTTTCCATTCATCATTAGAAAAATTACACTTTGTCAGTATTTGACTTTTGATGGAATTTGCATCAGGATAATTTATATTATACAAATAATGAATGTTTCACGTTCGTGCAATGGAAATAATAATTTCATTCGGTGACAGATGAAATGTTCCATTCCACTCAGCTTCGCCTCGTGTAATGGAACATTTCATCTGTCACCTCATGAAATTATTCTTACCATTGTACTCACAAACATTCATTATTTATTATAATTACGGGCACTGTATAATCAGTGCTTTTCAACAGAAATTTAAATCAATAGCAAAAGCTATCTTGAAAGGCCAATATATCATTTGCAATTACAGAAATGTAAATAAAATAGCTGACTTTTCAGCTCAAGTGTCACATCTTTTAAAGATCATGAACAAAATGTGTGCCTTTATTTAACAGGTTATTTCATAAGGCAAATTTTTGAGTACTTGCAAATGATCCTATCAAGCCATGTTACTTCCAACCTACAGGTAGGCCAATGAGGCCTTTACTTTCAAAAGATATGCCAGGCCTGTACAGAGGATTTTCAAATGAGTGTCATGTATCATTTCTACCGGGGAGTGTTCATATCAAGTAGTAAAGACTATTCATAAGATGAAATATGCATCAATATTAGGTTTTGCCCTTCATCGACGTATAAACACTGTATACTCAGTGTGTTCAACCCGAGTGAAAGTCAGCAAAAGCACTCGGGTGGGAATCGAACCCACAACCTTCTGCTTTGTTGAGCAGACGTCTTACCACTCGACCACCGAGCACGAGAGATTGTTTAACTTTCACTCGGGGGTAACACACCGAGTAGACGGTGGTTATATGTCGGTGAAGGGCAAAACCTAATTATTGCAAATTGTAAAGACTTAGGCCTACATTGTGCAAGCAAAATGTATGCAAGCCATAAATCACAACAAAAATATAATTTAGCTGTTCAAATGACACTTTTCAAAGGTACACGTATTAGCACCCATCCCTGGTGCAGGCCTGCATATTTTATTTTAACTTTTAGTCACTATAGCGCCCAAAACTGCCCTGCCTGTTACTCACTGCCCTGCCTGTTACTCACTGTAGCACCAAAACTGCCCTAGCACTCTTAGGGTACATTCGAGTACAATGTGCATGTAGCTCACCCGGGTCGATGTCTCAGTGGTGGGAACAGGTCACATGCATACATGTGTTGTTTGTTCATTTCAAGAAACGAACAAATTTGGCGGCTGGACAGCGAAAATCTTGAGCGGACCCAAAAATCCACTTATTTCAAGTAAAAAGGTCATTATTTATTTAGTTAATTTCAACTTTAGAGGCTGTAATTCCAGCCAAACTTTTTTTACTTTTTCAACTTACTGCAAAGCAGTAAATCTCAAAGTTAAGACCCAGTCTGAAATGGGCATTTTGTACAGACATCACGTGAGGATCGTGATGGCCCACGGTTGAATGTTCGATTAGTCCGGCTGTCATAGCTAACGTCTTCTTTTACAGAGACGATCCCAGTGAGCTACTTGAAGGCACCCTATGATTTATTATTCAGTGAATAAATACACTGTAATACAATACAGACCCAGATGCTGATGGGGTAATTATATTGAATGACAGAATTAAAAATCAAAACGATAATAGCAGGTGGTAACTTTGCTCAGTTACAAAACTTAAAAGAATAAAAACAGTATAACAGCTGTTTCTAAACTTAATTTTTTGGCTCTATTGTGTTCTGAAGTTCAGTTTAAGTAAACAGGGTGCCCCCTACAAAATGCAACAGTTGTGATTTTAGGAAACTTAAATGGGATTGTAGGAAAACCTAATATTGTCATGATAAATTTGGTATTGCAAGATGTGCTTGGGCATTAGCTTCAATATGACACCAATTGTAAGTTGATCCTTTTCCAGATGCCTGAACATTCATTGTTTGACTAAAGTAGTCGGAAATGCCCACTACTGCACTTTAGAAGCATTGGTTATCTGGATTTCACATCTAACATCAAAATCAATGAGCTGCTTCCAACAGAAACAAAAACTCGATTGAATCTTAACTTTTATCACTCTTAAAAAATTTCAGATCAATCATATCAATAGTTATTTAGAAGTCTTTTTGCCTATTCTCCAAATCCTTCCACATGTCCAAATGTGGCAATTGTCATTTTATCGTACATCAGTTAAAAAAAAGATTGCTCAGCCAACATGAAAGAACATAAATTGCAATTGGTATCCAATCAAAGCTTATGGTCAAGTGCACTATACACTACCAAAGTTTATATCATCAAATTTTCTTGATTGTTCATAGTTTTTGAAACTGATGCGTTTTTGGAGGGACACCCTATAATAGCTGTTGAAATGCTTTTTGGCAGCCAGGGGAGAGTAGGATTCTCAAAGGGAAGACAGTGGCGTACATATAGCGCATTTGGGAAATAAACTCTTCATATGTTCATACACCGCACAACAAACATTTCTTATTACAGCTTCAACAATAAAAAATTTCTCGCTGATAGGAAATCAGATCTTCATCATTCAAACCTAACTATGAGGTGTTTCACGTGAAAGGGGGGGGGGGGGGGGGAGGACTTCCAATAATGACTTCTTTTATCAAGTGGTATTAAATTTTTGTTTCTTTTTGTTTAGAAGTTGTGCACCATGTTACACATACATTTTGTTAAAAACATGGTTAGATTATCAACTATTTTCTTTTTTCATTCTTGCAAAAGGTTTCATAGAATTCTCTGAGAAGTTGCAGTTGTAAAGAGGAGAGAAATAAAATCTGATAACGCTTGTCCAAAGCTTCACAGAAAATCCTGTTGCCGACCAAGATTTGGTCATTAAGAGAAGCCATAATTTGTGTCAAGTTAGCATTTTAAAGAGATTTTACACTTTACATCAAACATTTGTTTGAAAGTGATATTTATTAGAGCATATGCAATACAGCAACAGTAACACCCTTGAGAAATTAATTGCCATATTCGGTCACATTGCAATATTTGGTCATTTTGTCAGGCAAAACAACCTACATAATGACACACTACCAGGGCAAATTCATCAAGGCAACAGAAAGGGACACAGGGGAAAAAAAGTTGCCTGAGTGAATCATAGAAGACCAAGCTCTCGGTGAAAGATTTACTCAAACAGGAAAGAGGTACAGCATATAAGGGCAGCCATCCTCCAGACTGTTATGATGGAATAGAACCCGTGTTTGTATGGTTTAAAGACATGCAAACTTAGTTGACAGGAAAATGAACCAACTTAGGTATTGACTAGATGCGTATTATGATTTGCAATGTGTCAGGTCACAAAGACAATTAATCCACATGACAAGAACAACTTTGCATGAGGGGATTCAAAAGTAGAGGCCAACAATTGCTGTGTTATTTAGTTTTCACCAAGGAGATAACGCATTTCTCTTCAGAGATATTTTCTCTTCACAACGATTAAAAAGTGTGGCACAGTCTTACCTTTAAAGTGAAACCAGCAACTGGGGCAAGCTCATGTTTTCCATGACTCCCGGTCTTCATTCTGTGCATCATCAGTGACAGAAGATGCTACTGAGACGAGAGAAGCTGGGGCTATCCTTGAGGGCTGGATGACTCCTGACTCCTTGGCTATGGAGATGCTCCTCACAGAGTACAGGCAATCATTACTGCTCCTCCAGTGAAGGTTAATGAAGCACGTCTATTGTCTCTGGGTCCAGCACAGGAGTAAGATGCCATGGGTATAGAAGACCCGTAGGCTTGCTAAAGTGGGGAAACATTGCTATGGGTGCCGAGTCCTTGGGTATAGGTGACCCGTCGGACTGTCCAGTGAGGATGGGCCAAAACAGGGATCTTTATTCACTGAGTCTCGTAGGTGATGTCTTGCACTTCACCACATTCGCAGCAGATTCTCCAAGTCTGCACTTCAGGTCCTGCTTGTCCTTGTAGGATTGTAAAAGGCTGTGAATACTGATTAGTGTGCCCTTATAAAATAGCATAGCTAACCACCAAACAACTGGCCAGTGGTAAGGTGGTCTTCCAACTGACATTCAATGTGGCACAATGCAGAAGTTTCATTGGAGTCAACATTGATTTGAATTTGTTGACTCTCAAGCAATTTGATCGTCAGAGAAAGCAAATCCCAACTTAAGTGTCCTACATGTATATATTTAGACCTGTTCTGTATACCAATACTCTAATATAGTAAAATGCCATTTTTAATATATTTTCAAAGAGTATGGTGGCATATTGATCTCATTTAATCAATGTTCGCAGTAGCGTTAATCCTTTATCATTGCCTTCAGTATTATTCCCATGCAATATTCACATGCAACTAAACTTTCAAAGTTAACCTGATGAGTATAAAGTATTGACTCAGACATATTCAAGTTGACTATGAAAGGACAATAAATATTACCATATTATGCTATGAATTATCAATAACATATATGCGTATGAGTAATAACTTGAGTACTATATTATTCAAACATTTCCAGAGTTTTCAAATTTAAAAAAATAATTTCACATTTTACTGGTATTTTCAATGGTTTTTGATAGTCGGTAATTGAAGAAAGTAAAATATTTATGGTTAGAAAGTTGGCACATGATCCATATGTGAGAAGAATTAGATTACCATTTTTATTTGTCAAGGTAGGTCTATATCGTGTTTAAATGAAATAATCAGAGAACAGTTTCCAAATTATATTTCGATGAAACACTGAGGCACACAGAGTATGGTGGCATTAATGTTAAATCTATTTTTGCAGTAACATTACCCCCCCCCCCCTTCATTGCCAAAGGAATTATTCCAACGAAATTTTCACATCCATTTTTTTTATTTGCAAAGTTAAGCTGGTGAGTATACAGTATACATGTAGATTCCGACATATTAGAGTTGACAACTATAAAGCATGTGAAGTGCTGCTATAAAGCGTGTCACCTTTTCAGATTGGTAGCGCACGATCATTGAGGGCGTACTTGTGGGAAAAGAGGCATTGTGCATAAGTCTGTTGCTAGCCAGGGAACAGAGTGCTGCATAGACTCAAATCGGGGTAATAGCGCACCAGGCCCGTCATTTTTAATCCTTGTTCTGTTCTTTCAGTATATTTTATTTTTTTAAGAATGTGGTGATTATGTGATGTGAACATGTTTTTTTTTCTTGTTTTGTTTTGTCTCATACATGTAGTGCAATATTGTGGCACACGTATCTTCTGTGCATAATTCTTATAATTTACTATTTCACTGTATTGATGTCCTTTATATTATTATATTGTTATTGTAACATGTGTGTGTCACTATTTATAGCTATAGCTTCCTATGGTTGTGAGTCCAAGGGCAGACTAGCGTAGAGTGGATGCCTTTGAGATCTGGGCATACAGACGCGTTCTCCGAGTGTTGTGGATGGAGAGGAGGACCAACCGCTGGGTATTGGATACCACAGGGAGTGAGTTGATGCTGAGACAACAGATGGCTGTGCGGAAGATGCATTTCTTTGGCCACGTCATGCGCCGCAAAGGAATCGACAAAGAAATAATCCAGGGATTGGTCTATGGGAAGAGACGTCATCCAACAACATCATGGAACCAACGACATAAAGCAGTGGACCAGACAGGGACTTGCAGCAGCATCAAGATCAGCAGTGGATCAAGATTGTTGGCGTAGACTAGTAATGGCCACTGAGTGCAAATTGCGCCATCGGACTGAAGAGAGAGGGAGGTACTTGACCATGATTCATTCATGTGGTATCCCCCATTCAACTACTAAAGTGGCATGGTGGCAGCGTTGATAACATTTCCATGCACTTTTCAGCTCATAAAAGGACTGGTCACAACAAACCGCCGACTTTGAGTGCTACATTTGGACTTCCGACCCTGTGCATCATTCACAAACAGGTGAACAGCTAGCCAGCTGATACTACAGCTGCGTAATAACACTAACCTTCAGTTTTTACCAACAAGAGTGTCTTTACCCTTCCAATCACCATGGCCAGTTCACATCGAGCACCAAAACAATGGTGTTTGGACAAGAATGAAACTGTATACTCCTTCGACATCTGGAAACACAACCTACAATACATATCATTTCAAATATTTCAAGCTTCCTTGTAAAGTTCACATGGAACTCCACCGAGTAAATGAAACCCAATCCCGAGCTTATTTGGCCAAAAACAAAAACAATGAACACGTTATATTCAACCTATCGTAAGCTATCCATCTCCACATCAGAGAAAACAGCCCCGAGTAAAGATTTAAACTTTGTTCCCACTCCGGCCAAACCACTTCCAAAGACGAATGAGAATTGCATACCTCATGCAAAACAAACCCTTCAAACATACAAAGACCATTCAAACCTTTGTGAGGAACTTTTCAAAGTCTTCTTCCTACTACAAGCACGGCCACTACGTACACTGTTTAACCAAGAAGAATCGTGATTTCATATGGGACGAGTAGTGTGACGACTCTTTCAACACCCTCAAGACAGGATTGCAGGAGGCCCCTATCCTGGGTTACTCTCAACTGGAGGGCCAATACATACTCGATCTGATGCCAGCAGTGATGGGATCAGTGAGTTCTCTCGCAAGTTTAGGAAGGGAAAGAAAGAGTTATCGCCTATTCAAGTCTGGCATTGTCCGAACCAGGTGCCTACCTATGTTGCCCAATACCTACATGTTCCACAACCCTAACCCTGGAAGCATCTGCATGTAACCCTAAGCATCTAACCCTAAGCATCTAACCCTAAGCATCTAACCCTAAGCATCTAACCCTAACCTAAACCCCAACCATCTAACCCTAACCATCTAAACCTAACGATCTAACCCTAACCATCTAACCCTAACCATCTAACCCTAACCATCTAAACCTAACCATCTAAACCTAACCATCTAAACCTAACCATCTAACCCTAACCATCTAAACCTAACCCTAACCCTAAGCCTAACCCTGAGGATTTGGGGGAACATATATAGGTATTGGGGAACAGGTATTGGGGAACATCGGGTAGACCCCGTCCAAACCCAAACCTAATTGCTGTGTAACAAGGCGTAAATTGCTAGCTGTTGTCCAGCTTCCTCAAGCATCGAATGCAACACCTCTAGGGCCGAGCCACCTGTAGAAGAAGCCATGCAGGCGGGATCTCTACATGCAGAGCCAATCAAAACATGCAGAGCCAATCAAAACAAGCAAGGCCCAACTAAAGAACGACACCATAACCTGGGTTCTGAAGGAGAAAAATGCAGCAGTCGACCATACCAGAGTGCTGTATCAATAAATGGTCCAGCATCAAAAACTTACTGGTCCAACTGGGACCACTTCGAGTGAGCTGGTGCCAGACATCGATCTTGAGGAGACATTGAGCTGGACTGCTACCAAGATGACAAAAACGTTCATCGTCACCAAGTTTCAGTCCGGCATAGCAACCAAGATCAGAAAAGGATGTGGATGTTTGACATCATCTTCAATGCCAAGCTTAAGAAGAAACGAACCGTTAGGTCCCAAATTATTCTTTCTGAGTACTGCTCCCATTAGAGACGTCCCATAATTTAAAAGTGTTATTAAAGTGCTCTTAAAATATTCTAAAATCTTTCTTAACTTGTTTGGAAAAGGTTCTTAAATGGTTCTTAAATTGTTATGAAAATGTTCTGAAAAGTATTCTCTTAATTAAAACAAATTAAACTGGGAGTGTAAGACATCTCTAGTACCACAGTTAACAAGAGGTAACTTTTCATGTTGGCAAAATTGTTATTTTTTATTAATGTAATTTGTGAGTTATTGTGTATAAGCTTTCAGGTCGGGACACCCTGGCTTAATTAAAGAGGGCCCATTGTAATGCAAATCATACATCGCTACGAGTGTTGCTATGAAGCACGTCACGTGATCAGTTGCATAGTGCGCTTTCATTGAGGGCGTACATGTACATGTACTTGCATGAAGAGGCGCAGCACATCAGTCTGTTGCTAGCCAGGGCACGGAGCACACGAACAGTTTACCCGATGGTAAGTCTACACTACACTACGCTACGAGTCATACGCTGCACTGTGTACAGCTGGAGGTCCAGACTGCACCGCCATATCAGTGTGACGAGCCGACATGCTTATTGGTTGGGCCTTTGAGTACGCATACATCCATTATTTAATGTGTGGCTTGGATGCGCTGCATAGCGAGCACTGTATTGACTCAAACTGGGGTAGAAGCACATACTGTGGAGGCATGCAATTGAAGCACGAGTCCATTTCCTACCCAGGCTGCTAAGGATTGCATCCATCGTGTTTTTAGCATTATGTTACTAATAAATGTGTTGCATCTAGTATTAACTGCTGTCACTGTCGTTTTATTGCATTGTTCACTGACTCATTCAGTTTTCTTGCCTATAGATGGGGATATGTTTTCTCTAAACAGTGAGGATTACTGGTGACCAACTTAAAAATACTAGTTTCCTAATTCGTGTAACTGGAGGAACATAGGGAGCAAATTGCTAGTTCAGGAATATTTTTCAAGCAAAATAATCAATTGAAATAAATCATGTTACAGCCTAACATTGTACTGAATCATTTCTAAAAAGTCAAACAAGCCCTTTTGAAATACTGTGTGCCTCAGTGTTTTATCAAAAGATATTTGGAAACTTTTTTCTAAATAATGATTATTCAAATGCTCATGAACGTTTACTGTTTTCAGGCATGCAACTGGGACTTTAGGGGGAAAAAAACAAGGAAACTCTAAAATCACACAAGACTTTGTATGGTATTTTCAATTTGTAATAGCATTCACAAAAACTTAAAAACAAGGAAATCAGCAGATCCAAGTAAAACTTGTATGCCTGGGTGTTGACTTCTGTTCAATCTTTTTTTTCTTGATTTTTAGTACCAAAATAAAATGGAAGACAAAGTAAAGTAATAAACTGCTGACAATTATTTAAATTCGGCCATTACTGTTAAGTAGACTTCAACATTTATCTTTTGTTTGATCAGTCACAGAGTCAAAATTTCACTTCTTTTCCCCTCCCATGCCTTTTACTCGGGCTTGTCACCAACAGTCAGATCTTGTTTATAGGCACTGTGACAGTCCATTCCATCAACAGACAAAAGCAGGAGATTGAAAGGTTTTTAAGTCACAGTTGGCTTATCAATATATGACAGTCAAAGCATAGCTGTATCAGGTTGCATAAACAGTCACAGCCAGTCAATCCTGCTTTATGAAGACAGGGAGCACTAAACTGTTAAAAACAGTCACTTAATCTCATTTGACTGCTGGGCTAGACTTGCTGAAATTGCCCCCCCCCCCTCCCCCCCCCCCCCCAGAGAGGGAGGGTTCACTGAGCATTTGTTTATAAAATATCTTGTCATTTTAAAATGTATTTTTTTTGAAATCAGAAATTATGATTTGTTTTTGACATTTATGTCCTCGCACTTACTACGTGGACAAGCACAAAGTTTCGACTTGAGAACGCCTACTTGAGGCAACACTTACACTCACTTAATAAGCTAGTGAAAACAGCATAATCCTTCTTACATGTAGTTGGGTTTGCCTTCTCTGACCCCAAATTCTTTAGAAAATAAAGAAAAGTCAAATGACACCAACAAAATGCATATCAAAAAGTAATTAACAATAAAAAGTAACACAAATTTGAAGTTAAAAAAAAATTGAAAATGTTGAATGTATTTAATAGTAGAATTAATTTTTTTATCAAGTATCAAAGATTTAAAAGTGTTGCCATGCTGAGTCACAAAGTCAAGATTTAGGATAAGGGGGGGGGGGTCATAGACTTGTTTTTTCTTTTTGTTCCAAACAATTTCTATATCAAGAGCTCTGGTGAACATGTTTTTCAAAGGAAGTGACAAAATTAAGTGGTTACTCACCATATGCATACATGTGCATTACTTGTGCGGCCGTCCACATAAAAGACAAATGGTGCCAATGGTTTGGCTTTGCATGGTTTACCTAATGTGGGTGATGACCTGCTTGCAACAGCAATACTAACATCCAGTACAATTAATTGAAATAAAACAATGCAAAGGGCTGTGGCTTTCAGTGTGAACTTTTACCCAATTTTCTTTATGACTAATTACAAATTAGCTAGGGATTACTTTGAATTAATCTTAACCTAAAAAACCTAATGAACTAGACCTTCAATCCAGCCAATGACTTGAAGTTGAAGGCAACTAACTGAGGTAAGAACTAGAATTGTGTGTCTAGAATGGGAGTGTACATGCCTGGCAAGGAGGGTTGATGCATGGCAGCTTTGATTGGAACAACATTTTGCACATATGACAGTATCGGTAAAGAAGGGATGTAATTATGGCAAGTGATGGCAATAGGCCTAGAGACATTAGACAACATGGCAAGAATTATCACTTTAGGCAAGAATTAATTGGCACTTTAGGCGAGAATTGGCACTTGAGGCAAGAGTTGGCACTTAAGGCGAGAGATGGCACTTTAGGCGAGAGATGGCACTTTAGGCGAGAGATGGCACTTGAGGCAAGAGATGGCACTTGAGGCTAGAGATGGCACTTGAGGCAAGAGATGGCACTTTAGACAAGGATTGGCACTTTAGGTAAGAATTAATTGGCACTTTAGGCGAGAATTGGCACTTGAGGCAAGAGTTGGCACTTAAGGCAAGAGATGGCACTTTAGGCGAGAGATGGCACTTTAGGCGAGAGATGGCACTTGAGGCAAGAGATGGCACTTGAGGCTAGAGATGGCACTTGAGGCAAGAGATGGCACTTTAGACAAGGATTGGCACTTTAGGTAAGAATTAATTGGCACTTTAGACAAGAATTAATTGGCACTTTAGGCAAGAAATAGTTGGCACTTTAGGTAAGAATTAATTGGCACTTTAGGCAAATATTGGCACTTTAGGCAAGAAAGGTAGCAGGCAAGACAGGACAATTAACATAAGGCAAGAAAGGGCAATTTTCGTTCACTATAGAATGTCAAGTGAGTACATGTACATGAATGTTACTTACAGAGCTGAGTTTTGAGGACAGACACCCACAGACAAGCTAAAAGGGGAACTAGATGTTAACTATTGGTGGAGTGAGTATTGGAGGCCTGTGGAATATTGAGATGCTAGCACAGCAAAGGACTCCAGATATCACTGATGATGGAACTGATGTCCTGCAGAAAAATCCTGTGCCAGACATCCAAGGCCTTTCAGACTCGGCAAGGATTGTGGCACTCAATACTTATGATGAGGTGTTACCGATCGGTAAAATGCTGAATTATCAAAAATTTCCTGCAATCTCCTCAAAGAACCATGCGCCTTGTGTTCATGGAGTCCAGCGCTAAGATCCTCACCGATGTACCCAATGCAGACCTTTCTGTATTCACAGGTGTTACATCAGGTTAGGTCTCAGAGTCTTACTCATCCTTGTAGGCTATTGCAGATCATGTTAGGCATGGAAAACCTAGATGCCAGTGTCATTCAGGAAGGACTAAATGCAATAAGAGCTGCCTATGAAGGGAAGTGTAATGGACCAGATGAACCTGATGGGTAGACCTTGAGTATACGAAACACTTCAGTCAGTGAAAGACTTCGGATCAAGTGTCTCAACTTGATGTACCCCAAATCGGTTGTGTTGGATTGTTGCCTTGACATAGCAAAGTTGTCGCAGGAAAGGATCGTGGTCAACGATGAAGGATTGCCAGACAAGGGTGCCAATGACTGATGAATAGATCCCAGGGCACTGGACAGATTGATTGTGGAGATGCCTATCAATGTGTGGCTCTCTGATAGACAAAAGGGCTGAGGGTACTGCCAGACTGCCTGGAGGCCTCAATATCCAGGAAGAAGATTCGATCCAAGGTGAGCCAGATGCTGCTGTGTGTGAACCAGCTGAAGTGTCTCAGGAACTGCTGGAGGTACTGTGCTGTGTGATAAAATGATGAAAGTGTCATCCACAAACTGAAGATAACTGTTGCTCTCAAATCCACCAAAGCTGTACAGAACTATATGATGATATTGGCCAGAACTGGAGATGGGGTTAATCCTGTGGAAGTTCCAGCTGACTGCTTGAAGAATTGACCTGTCCACTGGATGAAGGACGGCAGGATGTAGATGGGTAGGAGATCACAAACCTAATCCAGAGAGAGGGTTTCACACTCACACAGCTTGTCTTCATGAAGGTTTCCTGACCGAGACCTTGAGACATGCCTCACCCATGGGATTGGTGATGAATACCTGGAGTCTCCACTGAAGCTGCACATGGCTTTGTTGGGATCACAAGTGAGGTGTTCGCAGCAGCGCAGCGGCGCGGCGGCGGCGGCGGCAGCGGCAGCGCAGCAGGTGATGGTGATGGTGGTGGTGAGGGTGAGGGGGGTGGTGGCGGCCGCCAGTGGGGGTGATGGGGATGGTGGGGGTGATGATCCCAATGACACCATGATCGCAACCTCACAGTGTTCCCAACTACACCATGGTCAACCCCGATGAAGGCTACCAGATATTCACTGCCATCCCCACAGGCTACTCATGCCTCGGTGCCAAGGGGGACTCCGACTTGACTACGCCCTGCAGAAATATGAAGCCCCACACTCCAAACCAGGTTCATGATCTCTGACCCACCTACATCCTGCTGTCTTTCTTCCAATGAACAGCCAGTTGTCCAAGCAGCCTTCTGGAACTTCCACAGGATCAACTCTATCCCCAGTTTTAGTCAATGCCTTCATATAGGAGTACTGCCTTCGTAGATCTGAGACCAAGAGTTTGTCTTCAGTACACGGATGAGACTCTCATCACTTCATCATACAGCATGGGACCTCCAGCAGGTCCTGAAAGACTTCAACTGGATTTACAGCAGCATCTGGCGCAGTGAGGATCAGGCGCCTTGAATCTCATCCCTGGATGCTAAGGTCTGAAAACAGTCTGACAACACCCTCGACCCCTGAGTCTATTAGAGATGACCGACAGACACTGACTGGCAACATCCACAACCAATCCTTCCTGCACCCGGAAATCCAAACACCAGTCAAAGAGCAACCTTGTCCGGGAACCTGCATCAGCAACCACAATCCTGGCCGGCAACAACTTTACCATGTCAAGACAGCACTACAACACAACAGATTCAAGGCTCATCCAGTCAAGACGCAAGATCCAAAGTCTTTCACCTACCAAAGGGTCCCCTACACCCAAGGTCGAACCCACTAGGCTCACCCCGCCTATTACACAGCCCAACACAGGCAGTTCTCATCACATCCAGTACTTCCTAAATGACAAAGGTATCCGGGCTTTCCACACCCACAAGATCCACAATAGCCCACAGGACAAGCAAGCCTCCAAGACCGAACCTGATGCATCCCCTGCGAATGCAGAAGGTGTACACTGGGTACACCAGCAAGAGAACTCAACGCCAGACAGCACAAACACAGAGCACATGGCAGATGGGGAGAATTACAGGAAATCAGTGAACACCCAACACTCACCAAAAGGGACACCATCATCATGAGTATCAAGCAGCTACATCCATGCTCTGTCCGTCTAGCAATGAAGGTCAGCAAACAGACGATAGCTCTGCAAAACTTCAGCATCACCATCAGAGACATCTGTTACCCTCTACATGTACGTAGTAGCTCAAACATCCACAGACCCCCAATTCCCTTCCTCCTCCAATTTCTTAGACCTCCTCCTCCAATGTCTTCTAAGGATGTGACGTTTCATTTTGTAAATGTTTAGCAAAGATTTAAAGAACCATCTCAATGTTGAGCCCTTTCACAAAGACTGATGACTGCCCATTGTGCAGACCAACATGATCGACACAATAATTTAATAATAAACGAGTAACATAATAAAAAGAGGGCTGTCATTGAAAACAATAAAAGATGAGCACGTAGCCTGAAAGTAATCTAGTACTGCAGTTCTCCTTAGCTTTTAGCAAATTGAATAGGTTTGAATTATTTTTGTTATGCGTGCTCAACTCAAAGGAAGATAGCGGAAAATAGGTTCCTGTTTTTAAAATTTGAGTTTTGTTAAAACCTTTGGAAAAATACGATTTAGAACTTTGTTTATTATTTTAAATGTTTAAATGTGTAAATGTCACATCCATAATTTCCTCACTCCACCAATACATAGTTCCCCTTTTGCCTGTGGATTTCAGTTTAATGTTGACACTCAGCCTGCAGAGGATGAAATTACTTTTTGATATCAGATTTTATATATTTATTGAATTTGTTAAAAGCACAAGTAAACTAATGTGCACAGTTTAACTGGCTAAATTAAATGTATGATATACATCTTTTGTCCAAGTGGATTTTTGTAAATTTTCACTTACTGCTTCTAACGGTTTCAGCTTCTTTTAAAAAAATCAATGTACCCACTGACACCCTATAGTGAACATAGTTAAACAGTACAACTGCCAATGCATCAACCTCACGCTAGAATCATTCGTGGGTTTATCTCTATCCTAAATGCTGGAGATAGTTTATCATGAATTGCTTCCCGCATGTACACTCCTAGCAAGTTCTTATTAAAAAGGGGCCTATGGGTCATTCTTCAGTATCAAGTGTCTACTTTCATGTCCCGACACTTTAAGGCACTATAAATCAAAAAAATATAGAATGAAAATGAGATTTTTACGCAGTGAAATTAACTTAAACACGACTCCTATTATGTGCAGTGTTAAAAACTCTTTAAAATAATGGACAAGATGCTCATTTGTTACAATACTCCCTCAAAACCCCCTCAAAATGCATGTCCCTGTGTATTTCTCAATATGTACCTACTGCCATAATTTGTAAAGTAAACAACTTGAAAAGGTAATTATACCTCCAAAAGCCAATTAATATAATAATTGTCATTTCCGTCACAAAAGGTGTGACGGATATGACTTTTGCATTCTTTTCACAATCAATATTTCTTTGGGCCCTATTGAAAATAAAGGAACCATGCATTAATTATTTCCTGTAGAAAACTACTTCACATAACCACTATGATACAATAGAGACTAAAATAACAGAGAGAGATATGTTGCAAGGATTAATGAAGTCCCTGAAAGCCATCAGCCCTATTTTGGGTGCATAATAATTGTCAATTATCAGATTGATCTTCGATCAGGCCAATTAAATATGTTGAACACTTTCAAGTGCTTCAACATGGGGGGGGGGGGTGCACATATTGTGATGTACGTGAGTAACCACTAGCTTAATTGTCACTTCCTTAACATGCTCAAAATTCAACAAGTTTAAATAGGATTATGTGAGAATCTTAGATCTGCAGTTTATGCAACAGGATTGGTACCATTGCGAATCCCGCGCTTTGTGAATGCAAATCGCCATGATCGCAACCTTGGTTATACGATTCTTTCCCTGCTAAATACTCACGACCGGACCATGAACGTCTTGCAGTTTTTCAGGTTTTAAGAAAATCGAGTTGATGGCGGACACACTGAAACCACCTCACAAGTGGAGATACAAGACGTTCCTCAACAACGAATCTGGAGAAAGTTGCATGACCCAACATGGCAACGACACCAAATTTTGCGAGACGGGCATTGTTACAGTTTTTGCAGGCTAGGCTACACATGTGCAGCGCACGCAGACAACAACCACCACGCGTGAATATTATCCATTCATTCTGCGCCTGTCAGTGTCACAAAACAAAACACCACCACCTGTGCGCGCAATCACGTGGGCGTACGTCATACCAAGTGCATACCTTGCGATTTTTCGTAAACATCGGTTTCGTTTGAAACACAGCTTTCACTTCCAGTGCGATGTTATTTTGTCACGTTTTGTATATACTGGTAACGGTCTTTGTTCTGCTTTGAAAACATCAATTTTTGTCGACAGTCTCAATGTTAGAGTTGCTATGCTTGCATTGGATTGTTTAATTAGATGTCGAAATGATTACGTAAACCGTCATGACTCTGAGCCAAAGCAAGTCCGAAATTTCAGAAACGTCACTCTCAAAGATTTTTTTTAGAGGGCGCTGTACCGGCGGCGATATTTTTTTATTACACAACTATCTGGGGTACCTGTGCGCTTTCCTATGGGGCATTTTAAATGAAAAACCAGGCTGGAGTGGAGGCTACTGTTTTTCAACTTGGTGCGGATTTTGGACTTAATTTCCCTTTTTTTTTTAAATCCTCCAGAGCCTCGGATCAGAAAAGAAAAAGAAAATTGTTGCTGTACAAGTAGTATACTACGGAGCTCTGGAAGTGCCATCCGACTTGTTCAGATACTGACTTATTTTATCTTAGGATGACGACATAATACAGGCAAGATGACGACATCCTGAGATGATTCATTAGGGGATGGCGACATTCTGAAAGTAGGATGACGACATCTTGAGATAATATATTATGGGACGACGAAATCCTGAAAATAGGATGACGATATCCTGATATAATCTATTAGGGCATGACAACATCCTGAAAGTAGGATGACGACATCCTGAGATAAATTATCAGGGGATGACGACATCCTGAAAATAGGATGACGACATCCTCATACAATTTATTATGGGATGACGACATTCTGAAAAAAATAGGATGACAACATCTTTAGATAGTTTGTTATGGGATGATGTCATCCTGGAAGCAGGGTGACGACATCATGACATAATTTATCACAGGGTGCATTGAAGCCATCTTCAATACGCACAGGTGGACGTGCGGCTTGTAAACAATTTACCCTATCGCTGTATATACAAGGTATTTATTTGATGATGAGAGGTCATGATATATATGCGTTTCCAAGATGGATTCAATGCACCCCGTAATATCTCAGGATGTCCTCATCCTACTTTCAGGATGTCAGCGTCATATCATAATAAAATATCTCGGGATGTCGTCATTCTATTTTAAGGATGTCGTCATCCCATCATAAATTATCTCAGGATGTCGTCATCCTATTTTCAGGATGTCGTCATCCCCTAATAAACTATCTCAGGATGCCATCAGGCCAGAAGACATTGTCTTAAGATGTTGTCATCCTATTATCAGGATGTCGTCATCTTGCCTGTATTTTGTCGTCATCCGGAGATAAAATATGTCAGTGTCTGAACAAATCGGATGGCACTTCCAGAGCTCCCTACTTATCCAATGAAAAACCGCGCAAAACAACACGGTGTTGTCATATGAAACTAGGACTCCTGTAAAATCTGGATTCTGTACCTGTTATTGGTTAAACCCTCCCGCGTGACCATCACCAGTCTGCTTAATTACTGCGCATGCCTAAGAATAATTTAGTAGAGCGATGGCGGTCACGTGGAAAGGTTTAAAGCTAGTACAGTCCATCATTTGCAGCTATCCAAAAAGTAACTGAGGTAATTATTGTTGAAAAATAACATACTCGGTTGAAAGATAGTAAGGGGGCTAAACGCCCTGTGAAATTATTCTTTCTGGCAAGCTGTCATTTTGAAAATTTCCGCTGCAAATTTCCCTACTTCGTTTTTTATTCAGCGAAGCGCTCACGCGGGTGCACTTGCTAAACATCATGACTTTTATTTTGACTGAGCACGTTGCTTCAAACAAACACTAAATGCACAAATTACAAGAGATGGACTTTACCTTTAACCAATAACGGGTCACAGAATCCAGTTTTTATAGGAGACGCGTTTTCATATGACACCGTATTGTTTTGCACGGCTTTTGATAGGATAAGAGCACAGCGGTTGAACCGCGTGTAAAACGAAAGAATGTGCGTCCACGAGTCGGGTAGCTGCATCGGCCCACATGTACTGTACGTACGGCATGAGAAGGGCGGGTCCATCACTGCCAGTGCTGGTATGGTATGTGATGGGTTGCTCGTGTTTTCCAGCAGGACACGTAGGCTCTCGGCCAAGAACGGGAAATTTCACCTTCTATATGAAATGTAAGTTAACTTAGTGTATCAACATCTTAATGCTGGAACTTGTACTGGATGTTTTGGGCCAAATTTAGAGATACCGAGATCACACAAATTTAGCTTGAGTAACTCCAGCTGACATGTTCCATATTCATTCACATGTAACGCTGGAGGAATAACCTGTTCGTTTCCATGTGGTAGCAAGAGACCCTAAAAAAACGGCCTCTCCAAAATTGTCCGAATTTCACCTCTTTTATCCCACCCCAGCGTTCATTTACATACCTCATACATTCAGCAGTCATTTACGAAGCCTAATGATCGACTCGAAACAGACCACAAAAAAGTGAAAAATCTTGACGATTTCGGTGGCTTGTCCGTAAATATACGCCAGTTCCAACGGCTGTCTTCCATTTTGTTTTACTAATTATGTAAATGTATGCATCACGTGATGACATTAAAAAAATCTGCGCGCGCGATGTATGTGGGTACCACACCGCTTTCAGGCGCCGCATTTTTCGTCTGGTGCGTTGCTGCGGAGGGCATTCTCGTTGTCCTGCTTTCCGCGACAAAGCACCAGACGAAAATTGAACTAACTTGCGGCGCCTGAAAGCGGTGTGGTACCCACAAACATCGCGCTCGCAGATTTATTTGATGTCATCACGTGATGCATACATTTACATAATTGGTAAAACAAAATGGAAGACAGCCGTTGGAACTGGCGTATTTGTACGGACAAGCCAACGAAATCGTCAAGATTTTTCACTTTTTTTGTGTGGTCTGTTTCAAGTCGATCATTAGCTGCCTGGGGTTACCCAGCCCTGAATTTTATCATTGGGTTGTCATGTAGGGCTGGAGCTAATTTTTCACGTAACCGAGCAGCGTAGGCAGGTCCCAAAAAAAATTGCGAGGTTATGAATATGAGGTTTACCACCCGCATCACAGCTTTGGTACTGGAACCGCAACCGATAGTGCATGAAACAGTCATCGGGTGTTACGCTTCCGCGTGACGTCATGCGCCAACAGCCAGCGCAGCCGGCAAAAACGAGTAGTTGACAGCACTCTGTGCCTGGTAATCGACCGCCATTCATTGTACACAATTTTTTTTGTGCACAAACCAATTGCAGTCTTGGCCATGCCTGCAAGGTTGTCAGGTTAGCGGTTATTCCTCCTTTTTTCCATTTTTGGAAAATGTTCAATTTTGTCCCCGTTACACACTAATTGCAACTGCAACTCACCCCAAACTTGCCTGGAATAACCATTACACAGGTCCTTGAAGTAAAAAACGATCCACGATGAAGATTCAGCCTACAATTGCAGTGAAAAAAGGAGGAATAACCGCTAACCTTACAACCTTGCAGGCATGGCCAAGACCGCAATTGGTTTGTGCACAAAAAAATTGTGTACAATGAATGGCGGTCGATTACCAGGCACAGAGTGCTGTCAACTACTCGTTTTTGCCGGCTGCGCTGGCTGTTGGCGCATGACGTCACGCGGAAGCGTAACACCCGATGACTGTTTCATGCACTATCGGTTGCGGTTCCAGTACCAAAGCTGTGATGCGGGTGGTAAACCTCATATTCATAACCTCGCAATTTTTTTTGGGACCTGCCTACGCTGCTCGGTTACGTGAAAAATTAGCTCCAGCCCTACATGACAACCCAATGATAAAATTCAGGGCTGGGTAACTCCAGCTAGTCGATCATTAGCTTCGTAAATGACTGCTGAATGTATGAAGTATGTAAATGAACTCTGGGGTGGGATAAAAGAGGTGAAATTCGGACAATTTTGGAGAGGCCGTTTTTTTAGGGTCTCTTGCTACCACATGGAAACGAACAGCTGTTATTCCTCCAGCTTTACATGTGAATGAATATGGAACATGTCGGCTGGAGTTACTCAAGCTAACACAAATTTAGCCCGGGCGTGTCATCATCAGTGCCGTTGTCACTGACAGCAGCAAAAACCGACAACGGGACCGTCCGGAAATTATGTATAAAACTCGTGCCAGAATCACAACTCCAGGTTGTACCACTTAGGCTAATTTATGTTTTTCCTTTGAATAAAAACAAATTCCTCAAAAATTCTCTCAAAAAAACCCCTCAGTCTCAGAACAAAATAGTGGATGAAAATGAACAGCCAGATGACAGATACTGAGATACTGAGTCCCATTAATGTGACTGAAATACTGGACTTAAGTCACAAAGCCACGTACAGCCTGTGCGCGGAGCGTCCCGTTGCTAGGGGGAGCCGAAAATTAATTAAAGATTGAAATTATTTTGTGAGATGAAAATCAACCTAGCTATAATATGACTGCTAAATAGCACAAAATCGTTAAATTCGGCACCTTCAGAGGTCTAGTTACCCCAAAAACATGGTAATTCGTCAAAGAAAGCAGAAGGTTTTTGACAAGCATGACGTCTCCAGACTGTTTCCTGGCCACCCTAATAATAGTCGAGAGGCTAAAGGGGTCAAGAAATCAGATGAAAGCTTTAATCATCTACTGAGCGTGTGTCTATTTTGGCAAAGGCTCCACGGCTGTTACCTGTCATTCCAAAATCTGCAGCGAAGCGCGCCATCTTGGTGCGCTCTTCATCCGCGGTGGCCATGGGCGTCGCGAGGGGGGGGCAAGGGGGGGCACTTGCCCCCCCCCTGGAAAAGCAAAAAAAAAAAAAAAAAGGAAGAAAAAAAAGAAAAAGAAAAAAAAGAGGCGCGAAGACAAAGTGGTGTAAATTTAATGAGTTGGGGGGGGGGGCAAAATGTCCCTGCCCCCCTCTAAAACTGATAAATCGAGAATGTGTTGAGAAATACAACCTTTTATTGGCAAAATTTTTTTTGACCCCCCTTTAGAAAAAATCCTGGCGACGCCCATGGCGGTGGCGCATTGCATCCGAGCACTTTACAGAGTGCCAAAGATTTTGGAATGACAGGTAACAGCCGCGGTGCGCTTTGCCAAAATTGACGCACGCTTAGTCGATGATTAAAGCTTCGTCTGGTTCCTTGACCCCTTTAGCATCTTCACTATTATTAGGGTGGCGGGGGAAACAGTCTGGAGACGTCATGCTTGTCAAAAACCGTCTGCATTCTTTGATGAATCACCATGATTTTTGAATAACCAGACCTCTGAAGGTACGGAATTTAACGATTTGGTACTATTTAGCAGTCATATTATAGCTAGGTTGATTTTCATCTCACAAAATAATTTCAATCTTTAATAATTTTCGGCTCCCCCTAGCAACGGGACCCCCTGCGCACAGACCGTACGTGGCTTTGTAACTTATAATACGGAGGTAGTGCAGTATTTCAGTCACATTTATGGGAGTAGATGACAGGGATTCAAATCAGGGATCTTGTAATACTCGTAGAAAAATTTTTTTCTTCATATATATATTATCTCAACAGCAGCGTATCCAGCTTTTGATGTCAGGGGGGGGGGGCAACCGCACATCCGCGCCGAAATGTAGACATGTTTTTCCCTCTGGAAACTTGCCCTCCGTGAAATGGGGGGGGGGGGGGGGTCCTCTTGACACTTCCAAATGGGGGCGCTCCTCAAAACTGACCATTATTATGCATACTACACATTTATACATTTCACTGCGCATGGTAATGGTTGTTGAGCAGGTTTTCTTTGGTGGGCTTGATGTCAGAAAAATCTTTAAACATTTATTAAAATCATTGCTGACAAAAAACAATTGTCAAAAAAATCCGCCACGGGGGACAAAGTGCCCCCCCCCCACTGGAAACGCCACTGCATCTCAATGAAGGTCATTCATTGCAAAAATGATAAGACATGAATGAGGGACTGAGAAATTTTCCAAATTTGTTCAGAAATACTTCAAAAATTTTTTTGCCTCTCCATAGACTTTGTACACAATCGCGGAAGTGCTGTCAGGTTGCAACATTTTTTCCCATCTTGCTACCCACTAGGCTACTGTGTGATAGCTCGATGACAAATTTTCTTTAAAATGCTTTCATATAAAGTAATGATGTGCAAACCCGACCCGAAACTGACCCGACCCGAAACCGACTTCGGGTCGGGTCGGTTTAGATACGTTGTAACAGTTTTCATGATACCGCGTGATGATACCAAGCGTTTGTTCAATAAGCAGAGTTGCTCTCGATGAACCAACTGAGTGTGACAGACAGAGAGACGATGGATTTGCAAAGAATTCATGCCATGTGGGTAAGGGCAGGCACAAAAAAGTGATCACTTTGTCCAAGCAAGGTATATTCGGGGTTTTTTCGAGACGGGTCGGTTTGGGTCGGTTTCACCTTATTTTTTGTCGGGTCGGGTCGGTTTGAGGGAGTTAAGATTGGTTTCAGTTCGGATTCGGTTTATATCTCCAATGTTTTGGGTCGGTTTGGCCTGGTCAACCCGACCTGATGCACATGATTAATATAAAGCCCCTGTCACACTTTTGCGTATCCTAATTCCTTATGAGTTCCTTATCAAAATTTTTCAATACCCTGCCATACGCTCAAAACGTCAATTTTTTAAAAATTATTTTGACTTTAATGTGCGACGCACATCTAGCGTACAAGTAACGAATCCAGTGCATCCACTGCATATGAGATGCGTATGAGTTGCGGCAAGTACGCTATCTGTGTGTTTCTCATAAGTTACGAATAAGTACAATGCGCTGCCCACTCGCAGAATGAGCAGTACTAATTCTTGCAGCACGTCGGCATTCGCTATGAGTTCGTTCAGCGTGTGCTGTATCTTCGCTGCAAGTACGCTATGTATACACCGGCTCATATGCTGACGGGGTGCGTGCTGGGAGATCAGCATATTACCGCGTATGAACCGCTTATCCCCTACGAACACATAGCGTACTCGTATTGCGCTCGACTGATGCGGGGCCGATGTGCTGCGTATATAACATATGACCTGCGTAACAGTGTACGCAGCGTAGTTTTGTGCATGCCCAAAACTATCCGGCGTACTGGGCCATACCATGCGTATGCCTGCGTACATAAAACTTACATAAAATGCTAGAGATGCATATGAGGTGCGTATTGTGCGTACGACTGCGTATGAAAAAAATGTCAATGCGCAACTCATAAGGAATTAGGATACGCAGAAGTGTGACAGAACCCTAACCAGTTAATTAGAGGCTTCGCTACAAAACCTGGATCTGATAAAATTTGAAAAAGTTGTTGAATATGATGTGAATTTCTTTGGAATTTTAGAAAAGTGAATTTTGTAACCCAGAAATGTCTAAGTGATTATATTACACAACATGTACTGCACAAAAAAATTGTACGGTCGTCCCTGCAACAAGGATTAAAACCCGAGTCCCAATTAAACAAATTCAGGTTTGTTTGTTTGTGTTTGAAATTGGATTGGAAGATTTTCTCTCTCTTTTTAATCCTTTAATAAAGAAGCGATTGGAATCACTTTCTCATTCTACGTTATGTTGCAGGACACAGTGGAAGCCAACTTTTACAATTAGAGGGTAGAGGACCTGCTGGGTCGGGCAACAAGAAGTATGTGCAACATCAAGTTGGTAGATGGATGTCTAGGTTACCAAGTACACCATATCGTGACGGTTACCAGCAAGGGTCAGGTGCAGTCACTGCTAGGTCAGATTCACACAATAGCGCTGAACCACCAACTGCCACAAGCGGCCCTTGCACAGTCACAGCGTCTTCCGGCTGAACCTGAGCGGCTATTACTGATAGGCCAGCTTCGTACAAGTGGGCCACCAACTGCAAAGAGCGGCCCTTGCGCAGTTACAGTGCTTCTGGCTGAAGCTGGGTGGCAGCAACTGTCTGACCGAGGAATTTGGTGAGGTTGTTTTGCGGCCCTGCCCACACTCCCCTAACAAGAACATGATGAGTCATCTAGTCCCTAACCCAGTCCCCAACAGTGGGTGCAGTGCCAAAAACCCATTGAGCTGACACTGGGCGTCACGTGTGAGATGATCTACCAGTCTTTTGGAGCCACGTCATGGTTGGAGAGCACTTGAACCTTCTTTGAAGGTATAACATATCAAATCCTTTGTGGTCAGAAGGACCCCATGTAAACTGGCCAAAGCGCACAGCCAGATGACCTTGGACACATAGAGATAAGAGCTCCTGGGCTCTGTGTATGTCCACTAACGCTGCCTAGCCATATACAATAAACAGACCCAACGCGCTGAGCCATTGAGCAACGGCACATTTTATTGGAGTTTAGATGTACAATTAATACACCAAAGGAATTCATATGCCACTGTTTGGTTTAACAGCACAGGGTTTTTTTTGCAAGCAATTCATGTGAACTGTTTAGATATTCCTCTTTTATTCATCCTGTTTTGTTGTAATTTGACTTGTGATTTACACAATCTCAACTCTACCTCTAACTTGTTCTTCAAGAATTATTTCTAATTTTGCTTTTTATCCATGAACAGGCTACTGACTAGGATCCTTGCTGCGAGTTTTGGAGCCATAATACCCTACGCTGCCCCGACCTCTTACTTTGTAGAGACCCAGACCAGAGCCCCTATAGAGCTGACAGGCTGACGCTGGAAGCCATGCTGGAGGAGACTACAGATAGGCCTAAGATCAAGCTGGGCATCCGCAAATGCAAGAATGCATGGGGACAATCGCCAACAAGTGTGACTGCCAAGGTATGCAGTTTACTCTTTGCAAGTGGGCAATCTGTAAAGAACTTATGCAAGAAATGCCTCTTCCCTCCTGTCCGCATGGTGTATATACGCAGTGGTGTCAGTGGGCTCTCCTCCCCTCCCTTTTATGCATATATGCTTTGTGGTGTTTCATGAACCACACAAAATAAGGACACAAATAGTACAATCAAGCTGCTTTGGGTACATTTTGTTGAAATCAGTGCTGCTGAGTCTTGATTCAGGATGAAGCTGATCTCACTTGCCGGCCGTAAAGGGAATATACAAACACCTA
Organism: Patiria miniata; assembly: GCF_015706575.1. Classification (NCBI taxonomy): domain Eukaryota; kingdom Metazoa; phylum Echinodermata; class Asteroidea; order Valvatida; family Asterinidae; genus Patiria; species Patiria miniata. The sequence continues at coordinate 27,676,608 of NW_024037047.1, read as the reverse complement.
GGCCAACACTGAATGGAGCCTTTTCCCACTGGATGAAAGTTGAAACATTGACCTGCTGACATGGAAAGCGTGTGATGCTGACTGTATCACACGGTAATTATACAGTGTGTGGTGCGTGAGTGCACAGCACATGATGGTACACAACAGTAGGGTACCACTGTACATACCGCGCTGCCCGCTAGCATGTGGCCGGTCTGATCCGGACAACCACATGAACGATCAAGTGGGTAAAATCCAACAAATGCGATTTTAGAAGGTTTCAGACTTAGTTGTAAGAAATGCAATGCTTTAAAGATTACAGTGTGTCTTGAGTATTATTAGACCTGTAATTTGACTTGTAATTGACTCTACATGTATTTCAACTCGGCGTCTTGATCTGATATTATGTATTATGTTTGATTGGTGAACAGGCCGTGCTGGTTTCCAGTAAATGCTTGCGAAGGAGATCGAGAGACCACTTGGCTTAGCTCCAGCACCTTCTGCGGCCCTCACCTGGAGACCTCTTACCCAGAGACATATAGACTGGATCATACAGGTGGAGCTAGAGGGGACCCATGCTGGAGGGAGCCCATGCTGGAGGGGGCCTACGCTGGAGGGAGCCCACACTGGAGGGAGCCCATGCTGGGGGGGGGGACCCACGCTGGAGGGGACCCACGCTGGAGGGGACCCACGCTGGAGGAAGCCCACGCTGGAGGGGACCCACGCTGGACGGGACCCACGCTGGAGGGGACCCACGCTGGAGGGAACCCACGCTGGAGGGAACCCACGCTGGAGGGAACCCACGCTGGAGGGGACCCACGCTGGAGGAAGCCCACGCTGGACGGGACCCACGCTGGACGGGACCCACGCTGGACGGGACCCACGCTGGAGGGGACCCACGCTGGAGGGGACCCACGCTGGAGGGAACCCACGCTGGAGGGGATCCACGCTGGAGGGGATCCACGCTGGAGGGGACCACAGGCACAAGACCAGGGGAATGTGGTAACTGTTTACTTCTTTCTTGAATGTAAAAATATATCCTAGTTCGGTGTTGATTTGCATTGTTCAAGTATTAACAGTGGCGGATCAGATGGGCAGAATGGGAAGTGCATTCATCTTGTCTGTTTTCCTTTTTTTTCACTTCACTTGTGATATATTCAAGACAGAAACTTTTCAACCACATTGAATAGCAAGTACAATGTGCCCTGCTTGAATGTTCAGGTTTGCATCCTTTATTGGCACCCCCCTCGTTTCTGTAAATGTTGGATCCGCCACTGAATAACATAGTAATATTTCTTTTAATATGTTTTTGGTATTAATCATATGTTATGTGACACAGTATGTCAAAACCATGTTGTATTATCAAATTTCAGAAAAAAGGGGTCTTTGTAAGAGTGAAGTCTATAGATGTATCTCTTATAAGACATATTAAGAAAAGTACGTTGTCATTTGCACAACGCCATTGTGCACGGTGAGACAAAATGTTCTGAACACGTGCGCATGTTACTCAAATTTTCTGAATTGAAAAATTGAAAAAAGGTGCAGCCGATGAGCGTCAAGAACATTTGAATCCAAAATGCCGAGATGCATGTGGCAATCTGTAGTCGCATCATTTGAGAGAGACCTATATGTCACTAATATTGCAGTAACTGAAAATTGACTTCTTGCCCAAATGTGCCTGAATTTGACATACCACGTCACATATATATGCTCTATCAACTGATATTCCTGCCGTAATTTGTGCAAATTAAGTTGTTTTGTACATTAAGGGTAAAATGTACATTGGGGAAAAATGACTTGGTTTTGTGATTTCAAAAAAATCTGCTCATTAAACAGGTACTTGAGAAACGTTTGCTCATTGGCTAATGCTATTTACAATACCACAATATCCAAAAATTGAAAGGGGTATTCCTGCCTGAAATCCCCCAAAATGTCATGTTTTGTATTGTTTACTTTTTTAAGGTCTGATTGCAAGGAAACTAACCTTATGCCTTACCGTCCCCTTATGTCTTAACATCTGATGTGAAGGCATATACGCATACGTAAATCCTGTCCGGTCCGTTCAACGTTCAATACACAGTGTGTGTCACATAAACTACACAGAGCACCAACACAAATGTTTTTTTCTGATGCATCCACAGCTTGATTTTCGAAAACAAAATATTGACCCCGGAAATTTGTTCTCGCACGGTTCTTGCAAGAATAACACAAACGCAGCCAGTTTTTAATGGATGCTTGTATGGAAGTTTATATTTTGCTTTTACTGTTCTTGCCATTTAATTGTATCCAAAAGTGTTTTGTAGCCAAGTGGGTGCATTCCAGGCGGTAATGTACCATTAACCATAACCCCTTGGGTATTGTTAATAGAAAGTATCCTGAATCCGCCAAAATCCATCAGTTTTGTCATGCAAACAAATGTTGGTATCCAGTGAGTCCATCAGTATCCACCAGTGAGCCAGGGGTTCAATTGTTGAGATCCTGAATCCGTCAAAAGCCCCCCCCCCCCCCAACTGCTCAATATGGAAGCATTCTGAATCTATCAAAATCCTGCCGTGCTGTTGGGCTTACTGTCCTGAATCCATCAAAATACCCCAACTTGTTCAATATGAAGTATCCTGATTCAGCTGAAATCCTCCAAAACAGGGGTGTGGATTTTCAGGTACGTAAGAGTTAAAAACAACTTTTGGTACTGAGTAGTTGTAACAATGGGGTTTTGGCCTGAAATGACGTCACACCAGACAGAAAAATTAGCCTGAGCTGAAGCAGGCAAGCAACTTTTCCTCGGATCAGCCGATTTCCTTGGTTTTAACTTCTCAAGAATGCCATTCATAAATTGAATAACACTGTACAAAGTCTTGTTGTGGTTTGGAATTTCTGTTTTTTTTTCTAAATTCCCAATTGCATGTCTGCAAAAGGCTTCTATGTACACATACCCTTGCAATTGGCAAAACGAAAACTTAAAAATGGCTAGAATTTGTCTATTTGTTGCATTGGGGACAGATTTTGTTTTTGTTAAGGTTTTTTGTCCCCTTTTTGTGTGTTGCTTTTCTGCAAAGTAGCGGAAAAGCCTTTCTGTTTGTTCTCATTTTTTTTCTCTCTCCTTTTTGTTCCGTGGCAAATCCCATAGACTTTGTACACGATTTTTCTACTTGTAAACGACTTTTGGTATTAATCTTTGTTATATATATATATATACTGTGTACTGCAGCTGCGGTAGTCGGATTTGACATCCCGCAGCCGCAATCAGTCCTTCACATTGGTCTTCGGCCACCTGGTCCTGTCGTGGGGGAGTTGCTGTAGGCAATGGAGTTGTTTCGCAGTGCGGAGGGGTCCGAATCCAGCCCATTTGAGGTCAGCACGTATTGTGCCCAGTAGATTTATGCAATTCCGTCCTCGTCTTGGTTTGTAGGCTTGAGAGCCAGTAACAGCAAAGTCTAAGGCCCTCTGAGCGGGTGTGTCGGGATCCATACGTAGGACATGGCCTAACATTGACCATCTTTGCTTTGTGACCTTTGATGAGAAGGGTTCTTCATTGCACAGTTCGCATAGTGCCTGGTTGCTGATAAGGCTCTTTGGCCAGCAGTGACCTGTGTCTGCGGTGGCACGCATCCAGCTTGTCAAGCATGACTTTGGGTGCTGCCCAGCTGTTGCAATTGTAGAGCATGATTGATACGCAGTATGTGTTGTAGAGACAGAGTCTTGTCTTCAGCGGGATCTTGGTTTGCTGGCTCCAGAGTTTCTGTAACGTGTGGAATGTTACATTGCCTTGATTGCAGCGAGCTGTGATGTCTGAAGTGCTGCACAGTAAGGAGCCTAGGGTCTTGTTCTTGCGCCAACTCTCATTGCCGCGGACAGCCTTGCCGTGTGAGTCTGTCTCCGTGGCTTCTGCAAGGTATACGTGAGTAAACTCTGTCTTCGTCTCGTTCACGAACAAGTTGTCGACTTTTAGTTTCTCCGCTGCTGCTGGCTGGAGATGGTCCAGGGGTTTCTGTTCTTCATCCGGAGAGTCAACATCGTGTGCGTACTCCATTACTAGTGGCAGACCTAGGCTGGAGATCGGTGGGTTGGGCCTGTTGGAGCTTTCTCGGACAGATGAGAGTGCAGCAGCAAGGTAGCAGGTGAAAAGGACTGGTGATAGGCTATCACCCTGGGGGATCCTATTGAGGTCTCAAATGAGTCTGACAGCTCGTTTTTTACACGGACCCGAGCTTTGTCCCTGCTAACAGTGATCTTGCTAGTCTTAGTTCATCTTCGTTGCAGCCTGCTCGTAGTAGGACATCTAGGATGCGTTTCTGCTTGATGGTATCGAAAGCTCGCGACAGATCAATGCCCATCTTGTGGAAGTCCCACTTTCTTGTCATAACAATTGAGGTCAGCATACATGTACGTTGTGCCCATACAATGCCTGTGCAGCTCCTGCCTCTTTTGAAACCACTTTGATATGGTCCGGTGAAGCGGTAGATCTTGTCTCTGATGCTCTGAAATGTATCAGAAAAAATTTATTTAAGAAAATACTCAGTTTACAAAGAAATGTACAAATATTAAACATTGGGCCGAATGTGAAAACTGGGGCGGGCAGTGATGAATACCTAAAAAAAAATTTACGTCATTTTTGAACCTTCCAAAAACTTGATGCAATTGAAACGCAAGTTTATTTCATAGTTTTAGGGGGAAACGGACACGAATGAAGAACGATACATTTCCATTGATCTCATGACGTGTTGTTTTGTGTAATGTAAAACTCATTGTCCAACATTTGGAAAGAAGTGGACCTCAAAATGTTCAAGTACTACTCATGTGGCAAAGCGAATGGGTTAATAATAATAATGATAATAACCAGCATTTATAGAACGCTATACACGTAAGGTATCACAGCAAAGTAAGGTATAGAAAAAAAGACTCAAAATAAGTGAAAACAGTGAAGGCAGTTTAACGATTGAACAGAAAAGTCTTGAGACGGTTCTTGAACCCTTGAAATGTTTGTGCTGAGCGGATTTCCCTTGGAAGACTGTTCCAAAGACGTGGGGCATGTGCATAGAACCCACGTTCCCCTATCAAAGAATGCACTTCAGGAACTACAAGCAGTGTGTTGTCTGAACCGGACCAAAGGCCAGGTCGTCTGGGGTGATACACGTCAATGAGAGTGTTGAGATATGAGGGGCGTGGTTATGGAGACATTTGTAGACTGTGGTGAGGATCTTGAAGACGATTCGGTGGTGGACCAGGAGGCAGTGAAGTTGACGGAGAAGAGGTGTAACGTGTTCATACTTCCGGGTAGTCCGGGGTCTGGGTAGACCTATTGTTGTTTCGGTCAGGGAAGAAATATAAACATCATCAGCGGGTGACGATTACTTCAAACCTTTCTTATAAGATGAGTCTTGCTATTTTGGAGTTTATGTACATTCCTATTGAAGTGCCAATTTCTTCTTTCCTGTGATATTTGCATTCCCAGTCTCACTATGATGATCATCCACAAAGTACATGTATTTTTTTTTATATCAATAACAAAGGGATACAAGTTCTACTATTGACAGATTTGTTTTATTGCCAGGTGAAACTACAATGTGAACAAATATTTTTAACTTTTAACTGAAAATAAACCTTTCCCAGTCTGGTTAATAGAAAACAAACCTGATTATCTTCTATGTCGACACTTCATGATTTTAAAATTTACTGCCTCAGTCTGGTTAATTTAAAACTGATATTAAACCGGATTATCTAATTATCTGTTGGCAAACAGTTGCTATCTTTCAACACCTTCCGTTGACTGCGTCTGTGAGTGCCTTCCTGTATACATCTCCTTTTGTGGAATCGGGGAACTCTATTTCCCGCTTGTGCCAGTATTGCCTGAAATACCCTAGTGTGCTTCAGCGCGTCCTTTCTGATGACCTTTCCATTGCAGATAACTTCCCCCCATGAAAGTTGCTTCTAGCCAGATTATCACTTGAAAAAAGAGCCGACATCAGTTTCAGGACCAACTCTTTTGGGCCTGATGCCTTTAATAGGGTACAACTCAAAATAGGCGGCCCTATTGATGGTACACGTACCAATTCCATTGCATCCCAAAAATTCCTGATCGTTTGAAATTTGCACAACCCTCGGTTCCAACTTTTGTCCCTGTGTTAAAACTAAATGGCTCTTAATAAGGGCCAGGTCCGTCTTGATGTTGTTGATATCTTCTTGTTTCCTGTCAAATCAGCTCAAAATCATCCGCAAAACGGCTTCTGTACGGCCTTCTTCCTGGACAGGTTGGGCTGGATACATTGCAGTTCTTCAAAGTTGAGTCTGGCTGACTTCTTCATCCGAAAGTTCTAGTTTCTTTTATGGTTGACAGTAATACCTGTACTTTTCCAATAATAGGAGGGCCTAATGTGGGAGCAAATTGAATTAACAGAATAATACAATAGTTTGGCTCATGCGAGGTGTAATTTTAATAAGCCCAAGCTTGACTGCTACCTTCCTACCCTCGTCATTAATGGCATCTCTTACAGATGTCATGTGAGATTCTGTCTTGGTCAACTTTGGGTAGTCTTTTGCAGCTTGCAACATAATGGCTTAAAATATTGAATCCAGCTTTAAAGTGACGACCTTCCCTCAGTGGAAGCTCTGCGTTCAGTGTTGAATGTTGAATGGTGAGATATAAATAATGTGTTGTTATGAATGGAGATAGAGGCTAGCTGCTATGAATTGAGCAGTACGCAACACTTCAAACTCTGCAAAGCATCATCATTTTCTGCTGCTGAAGGAACTGCAAGACAAATATGTGCAGTTGCATCAGAGCAACTAGTCCTGCACACACAAGTGCAAATGCACAAGTCAGTGGACCAACCAAGATAAGATGCTGTTGCTGAAGGAACTGCAAGACGAATATATGCAGTTGCATCAGAGCAATTAGTCCTGCACACACAAGTGCAAATGCACCAAAAGAGAGATAGATCAGAGGTTAAATGCTGCAAGTTTAAGTGCTGATTAAATTGAATACCCCAAAGTAGTGATACATATGCATTAACAATTGACGAGTATGAATGTAATTAATACTGCTATACATTTTTTTTATTACAATTATGCTAACAGGGCAGAAGAATTCAAAATACTAACAGTTGTTCCTAAAAATTGAAGAAATAGAATTCTGGGAGATACGCAAAACAGCATAAGATGTGCTCCTGTAAGAATCTGGGTTACTACTGCACACTGATGTGCAGATGCATTTGTGTGCCTGCATATTTTTTCCCCTTTGAATATTCCAACAGGCAAAAAGATTTTGATGGAGTATTCACAACAGCCCTATCTACTGCCGGTGCATGGAGATCATGTGCCACATTTTCTAATTATTAATAACAAAATTCATTTATACCGTCAACGTTTGGTGTAATGGCCAGCCAGAAGACCCATAAACTGGTCGTGAGGTATGTATGTGGCTTGAAACGGTCCCCAAACCATTGGCTTGAGTCTTGTAAGGAACAAACACGGTGGATCGAGTGTGTTTGGCCCCCGTCTTCGTCTTGGTAATGTGTCTTAGCGATTTTGTTGGTTCAATTTTTTTTTTTTTTAAATTTGTAACAATTCAGAAAGATGTATATTATAATTGTGTTAATGGAGACAAAATATGTGCAATAATATTATGGTCACGTGGTATTTTGTGTAGTGGCTGGGTGGTATCCAGGAGGAACTGCCCCCAAATGGACCAAAAGTACGGTGGTGTACACTTGCACTTGTTATTGTAGGGACTGGAACTTGGCTGAGGAGGTACTTCGGTGGGTTCTTGTGCTTGACGGCGTTCTCCAGCAAGTTGATCTGTTTGTTCAGGGAGACTCGCTTTGAAACCATTTGTTGGAGGAGAGGTACCGCTAGTCTTCGGACAAATTTGTAGTCCTCGTGTTCTAGTCGGTGGTCTCTACTGGTTCGCTGCTTGTCTTTTGTTCTGGGGGCCGGTTTATTCTTACTCTTTGTGTCTCTTAATGAGATATGCCTAATTGAAGTTTGCACTTCATGGGCCAGACGACTATTGAAGAGAGATTTTTGACTGCTATCAGACGAGTCTGAGTCAGACAAATCAGTTTCAGGAATAACCTGCGCACATGGGAACGGCGAACTTGGAGGGCTTGAGTCTTGGTTTGACATGATGTCGGATGACCAAGAAAGTGCCCCGAGCCTGTAAATATGCCTGGGAAGCGGACGTGTGATAAACCACAAAGGATGGTGTCCCTTTGCTTGCGTGAATGAATGGCTGGTCGGTTTTCAGTGGTGCGTATCTCAGTGGAAGCTCTGCGTTCAGTGTTGAATGGTGGGAAGGTTGGCGTGTGTGTGCGCCAGGATCCTACTGTGGTCACTGGGATGGAACATGTTGTAGGTGTGTGTGCCTTGTACATGTCTTGGGGTCAGAGCTTTGTTCCAGTAACCTTTGTGCGGGAGAGTTTGCAGGGTATTGTGCCAGGATCTCTGCGTAGCTACTGGTGTGGAACATTTCTTTAGGCCGGGTGTGCCTTGTGTATGTTTCACGATAGGGAGATTTCACCTGAGATTGCATGCGTTCTGGGATGCAATTTAGGCATTGATTTCGTACACAATGATAACAGTGTCAATCTGGAGGATAAGAATATCCTAATTCGAGAGAAAGCAAACCTGAAGATACCGCTATCACTAATGGATTGGTATTCTAGGGCAGGATTCTTGTTTATACCATCAACCCACAATACACCCTAAAGGTGCAAGGAGTAAAAACTGAACAGATAAGAGAAATGATGGCTCTATCCCATTCGGAGACGCCTCTCCTATAGATTGGCTTGTGAATAAAGAATGTGCGTAAGAACAACACATTGAGTTATTCCATGGTGTGATATTATGTGGTTCATTTCTTCAATTGAGACACATGAAGGGGTCTCAAGAATTGGGTAGAAATATGAGGGAGAAATCAATGGAAGTTTTGACCGTAGCCAAATTTACTCAGGCAGTGGGGTGGGTTAGGTTTTACCTGAGGCCAATAGTGGGAATGCATTTTCGTCCCTTCAGGGACTCATCAGCCGCTGGATTCAGGGAATCCGTAGGTATGTGTTAGTGAGTTAAATGGAACTCACTTTGAGGAAAAGTGAGTCTAATTTCCGCTATTGCCCTCAGGTAAAACCTTACCCACCCCACTGCCTAGGTAAACTTGGCTACGGTCAAAACTTCCATTGATTTCTCTCTCTTATTTCTTCCCAATTCTTGAGACCCCTTTCATGCGTCTCAATTGAAGAAATGAACCACACAATATCACACCATCGAATAACTCAATGTGTTGTTCTTACGCACATTCTTTATTCACAAGCCAATCTATAGGAGAGGCGTCTCTGAATGGGATAGAGCCATCATTTCTCTTACATATTTGCGCATATCAAATGCACTATTGTGGTCTCTTACACGTCCGCAAAAGGTGAATACTTAATGGCTGGATCGAAACTATACCGCAGCCCGTCTTTTGGGGGTCGCAAAAGTGGACCTCCACATCGATCTCCCACGCATAACACAAGATTATTATAACAAAATGCCCATTTCTTTAACAGATGGTTGTGTGATGTTTATATTCTACTTTCAAATGTTTTGTAGTTTTTGGAGCCCAATTGGGCTCATTCCAGGATGTAGTTCCCTGTAATGACTCCCCGCAGAGGTAAAATGGTGTGTCAAACTGCTTTCTTAAGAAGGCCGTTTTTACTATTTTCCCTTATGAATAATTTATGAATTCATAACAACACATTATTTATATCTCACCTCTCTGTCCCTTCCATCATTTTCGCATGTGCCCTTAGCACATTTGCACGACGGTGTGCAGGTAGTTTGCATTCGAAAGCATTTACACATGTTGTTTGAACAGTCGATAAGGCTGCCAAAAAAAGAAAGAAAAATCCAATCCAATCATATATAAGCATCATCAAAATAATGCCACAGTTTGTTCTGTTGTATATTTTACATTAGAAATGGAAGTGCTGACTCAATACATTTCTAAACTGCAAAATGCATGTGTGTAGTAAACCATAAAAATGAGATCATAGTTATAAAGTTGTTGCAAATGTTGTATTTTCCCTTTAAGAGGGCCGTTTTTACTATTTTTCCTTATGAATAATGTATGAATTCATAACAACACATTATTTATATCTCACCTCGCGGTTCTCACAAGTGCCTGTTGTACATTTGCAAGATGGTGTGCAACTTTTTCGTGTCCGATAGCATTTGCACATACCATTCGAGCACTTGCCTCCGCACCGACAAGGTCGATAAGGCTGCAAAAAAAAAAAAAAAAAAATCCAATCCAATCCAGTCATATAAAAGCATCATCAAAATAATGCCACAGTTTGTTCTGTTGTATATTTTACATTACAAATGGAAGCGCTGACTCAATACATTTCTAAACTGCAAAATGCATGTGTGTAGTCAACCATAAAAATGAGATCATAGTTATAAAGTTGACTCTCGTAAAAACAAACTCAGCGCGGACCTATCGAAAATATCAGAATATTTTGAGAGGAACGTCGGTCCCACTCATCAGCGTATAGAAAGCAAAGTTCAGTAAAGGTCAAGCGGACAGAAAAATGTTTATCAATTGGTCTATCTGATTACAGAATACGAACATCACTGAATATTTTGTTCGAGAGTTATAGGTGAAAGCAATTGGTCACTTTTTCAGCTAAAATCACTTGTTATTTGACACATGATGACGTCACCATGATGTCAGAATAATGTGCACCACTTGAGATGAGGGTTGATATATGTTAAGCGTTACAAGTTCATAACATATACCGTTTAGGAGAGAACCCGCGCAGAATGATTAAACAAAGAATAATCGGAACAATTGTAAAGAGTGGTCGGATTGTGCCCGACCACTCAATAATGTTTCCCCTTTGTTAAAACCTTTGGAAAAATACGATTTAGAACTTTGTTTATTATTTTAAATGTTTAAACGTGTAAATGTCACATCCATAATTTACTCACTCCACCAATACATAGTTCCCCTTTTGCCTGTGGATTTCAGTTTAATGTTTACACTCAGCCTGCAGAGGATGAAATTACTTTTTGATATCAGATTTTATATGTTTATTGAATTTGTTAAAAGCACAAGTAAATTAATGTGCACAGTTTAACTAGCTTAATTAAATTTATGATATACATCTTTTGTCAAAGTGGATTTTTGTTAATTTTCACTTACTGCTTCTAATTGTTTCAGCTTCTTTTCAAAAAATTCAATGTACCCAATGACACCCTATAGTGAACATAGTTAAACAGTACAACTGCCAACGCATCAACCTTACGCTAGAATCATTCGTGGGTTTATCTCTATCCTTCCTGCATGTACACTCCCAGCAAGTGGGGCCTATGGGTCATTCTTCAGTATCAAGTGTCTACTTTCATGTCTCGACACTTTAAGGCACTATAAATCTAAAAAAATATAGAATGAAAATTAGATTTTTACGCAGTGAAATTAATTTAAACACCCCTTTCATGCGTCTCAATTGAAGAAATAGACCACACAATATCACACCATGGAATAACTCAATGTGTTGTTCTTACGCACATTCTTTATTCACAAGCCAATCTATAGGAGAGGCGTCTCCGAATGGGAGAGAGCCATCATTTCTCTTATATATTTGCGCATATCAAATGCACTATTGTGGTTTCTTACACGTCTTTTGGGGGTCGCAAAAGTGGACCTCCACATCGATCTCCCACGCATAACACAAGATTATTATAACAAAATGCCCATTTTGTAACAGATAGTTGTGTGATGTTTACATTCTACTTTCAAATGTTTTGTAGTTTTTGTAGCCCAATTGGGCTCATTCCAGGATGTAGTTCCCTGTAATGACTCCCCGCAGAGGTCCAAAATGGTGTGTCAAACTGCCTTCTAAAGGGAATATACATCATTTGCTTTTGCTGTAATATTCAGAAATGAATGGAATTGGGGGGGTTGGAAATATATAGCAAATATGGTTACACTGACTTTTTTGAGGTTTTGGGTTCGGAAATGCTATAAAAACCAAGAAAAACAATCATTTTTCTGTAGTCTGGTTCCCTGACTCCATTTAAGAAGAAACAGAGCAGTTTACATATATTGGGGAATTGTAAGGTCAGGGAACCAGTCTAGCTGGCTTGTACCCGTTCATAGGTGTGTAATCGATTGCAAACAAGTGTGATGGTCAACTGGGGCCAGTATTTGAAAAAAACAACCGTTTTTTCCAACGCTGATCGGCCGATTTTCTTGAAAATGACAGTATACCAGGTGCCATTATTTTACAGGATGCTTTACACTGTCATTCACTCACAGTCCAGCAAGGTATTTCAAAATGATTTGGTAGATTAATTTTTTGATGTTTGCAAATGTTGTATTTTCCCTTTAAGAGGGCCGTTTTTACTATTTTTCCTTTATCAATAATGTATGAATTCATAACAACACATTACTTATATCTCACCTCTCTATTGGCGCACTCGCCTTCTTGGCATTTGCACGATTTCCTGCATTTTATATTGAACCTTTTGCATTTGCACATTCCAGTTTGGCACCCGCTGTTACATCGGCATGGTCGTTGTGGCTGCAAAAAAACAAAAAAAATCCAATCCAATGCAATCATATAAAAGCATCATCAAAATAATGCCACAGTTTGTTCTGTTGTATATTTTACATTACAAATGGAAGTGCTGACTCAATACATTTCTAAACTGCAAAATGCATGTGTGTAGTAAACCATAAAAATGAGATCATAGTTATAAAGTTGACTCTCGTAAAAACAAACTCAGCGCGGACCTATCGAAAAAATCAGAATATTATGAGAGGAACGTCAGTCCCATTCATCAGTGTATAGAAAGCAAAGTTCAGGACCAAGGCTTTATAATGATTATATTCAGAATTTGTATTAACAATGTTTTTTATCTCACTTCCGGTGAAGTTCAAGCGCTTTTGTGCCCGGGAATAAGAATTGTTGATCGAGGCATCATTTATAACCTCACGCAAAAAAGGAACACGACATCTCCATTTAGTTCTAAAGATATATCTCAAACTGTTAATTTTCACAAGTTTGGCCCTTAATATGCTTGTAACTTGATAACCGATGACGTCATGATGAAGTCAGATTTTTTTGCATCGGACGGGGGTTCAAGTTCATACCAGGTTTTATCGAAATCCCATAAATCACTTGGAAGAAATTCGGACCGTTTTGATTTTGAGGCTTCTGTTTGTATTTTAAATTCACCTTTGATCTTCCTTCCAGTTGACCCAGAAGTAAAGGTCAAGCGAGTTCACGTACACGACATAAAAATGTTTATCAATTGGTCTATCTGATTACAGAATACGAACATCACTGAATATTTTGTTCGAGAGTTAAAGGTGAAAGCAATTGGTCACTTTTTCAGCTAAAATCATTTAAAATTTGACACCTGATGACGTCACCATGATGTCAGCATAATGTGCACCACTTGAGATGAGGGTTGATATATGTTAAGCGTTACAAGTTCATAACATATACCATTTAGGAGAGAACCCGTGCAGAATGATTAAACAAAGAATAATCGGAACAATTGCAAAGAGTGGTCGGGTTGTGCACGACCACTCAATAATGTTTCCCCCCCCCCCTCCGCTCTGACACCCGAAAACAATTTCACTGGTATGTATACGCCTGTGGAATTAATACTGTGTAACCAGCTGGGTTATGGGGGCAGTGTGTACACTGTTTTGAACAGCGCCCCATTGAAAGTATGGTACGAACCCCCGCCCCCCTCACCCCAACCCCACACACACTTAACAGCCAACTAAAATTTTGTCCACAACCTGGACTAACATAATCATGACATGACTCAAATAAAAAGTTACACTTTCAGCAACTTATTGTTTAAAAAACTGACAAACACTGCAAAAAGCATGACAAAAAAACAACATACCGCTCGTTTGATATATTTCCGTAAACACCATACATGTACATACACAGATCATAACAAACGTGGTCTGGGGCTACTCTTCCATAACGCCAAATAAACGTAGTGAAACATGGGAACCAGTCTAAGCATGTGTTTGTTGCGCTGAGTGAGCTAGCCTTGCACACCTCCGGTGAGCGAAAGGTAATACTACTACGCAATGCACATGGCATCACACGTCACAAAAATGATTGCATATTCATGACCCACAACACTGTACTGGCCCACATGGCACACCACGCACGTGTTCGCGCTCTCCCCCTGGCCAGCATGCAGACCCCGAAAAAACAAAAACATTGCGGCCGGGTTCTCGACCGTCGAGCTGCCCGGTCATGATGTATTGTCAGAAAAGTTTTACTAATTTTAGGTGTAAGCGACCGGCTGGGAGTGGCGTACGGCACTGGACGTCGTTCCAGCATTTGCTTTATAAATAAGGGAGGCATTTTTTAAAATTTTTTTTAATTCTTTTTTTAATGCGACTATGGGTGGGTGTAATTTTAGTCTACATTAATCAACAAATGGAACGATGGCCGCTATAAATATAAGTTTATTTTTCGGACAAATGTTTGGGATAGAAATGACAACACACACAAAGCAGAGAACTAAATTAGTTTAATTTACAAGGAAAAAGATTAGAACTAACTGAACGCCCTACAGAAAATACTTGACAAGAAAATAAACCTAAAAAGTCGAGCATTGTTAGGCCCTAAAAATTGATTTATTTTTGTTTCAACATCTCAAAACTCACCTCTGCAATGAAATGTACAAATTTGCGTGCCGCTTTGTAGGTCCGGTATGCAGAGCCAATGCAGAGCCAATATCGAGGCCTTTGGTGAGGTCCAATCGGGTCATCCAGCTGAAGTCCGTAAATGGACGGCAGTTGAGTGCGATTGCATCCGTTTCTGAACAGAATCTGTAGACGCTTCAAGGCAGCTATATATTCATGTTTTTCAGCATGACTTCTGCTGGGCTGGTTCCTGGGGCACATTTTTTGGCCTTGTCTCTGTCCAACGCAAGTTGGTGGTTGTCACTTGTAGCGTGGACCTTTACTGAATCTTTCTTGAAATTGTCGGTGCAGAAAACGTTGGTTTGCTTCTTCCCCTTGTCGCCTGTAACTCCGTTTGCCCGACAGGTCTTTCTTGCAGAACATCAGGTCTTCTTTGTCATCGTAGGACAGCCACTTGAATTCTTTCTCCTACTCTTTCCTATAAGATTGTTTGCGTTTAGTCTTGTCATATTCGGTGTCTCGTTCACGTTTGAAGGTCGATTTCTCAGCATTTGGTTTCGAAACGGATGGCAAAAATCGCCACATTTTCAGACGGAAAATTGAAAAACATTGTGCTTGGAACACCAAAAATCTGCCGAATGACACGCAATGCCCAGCAGAAAGAAACATCTTGTTGATATCTTGATACAATCGTTTGTATAAACTCATTACTGGACCAAGCCCAGTCTAATGTGGCTTTCTTATATCAGATGTAGGTAGCTTTCCAGCACTTAACTGGTTCGTCACTCATCACTCAAATTCTGATGGGAGGCAGGCTGGCTCTGGACAACAGACGGCTCTGGACAACAGACACACATACATGTACATTGGGGATAGCCTGACTGTTTATCAAGGACAAACCACTGCACTCCCACCCCTATTATTAACAAGCTGATTTACCCGATCATAGATCGGGTAGGGCGTATTTGTGTTGGGGTTGAAAGTGTGGGGAGTTAAATGTAAATGGGGGATTTAGTTGAGAAGACATGTAGCTATAGAAAAGCAAGTGACGCGATCTGAGGCAATTTCTGACCACGTACGATAGTAAAACAAAAGATCATCTTTTAAACACCATTTTCGAGTTTGGAGGCATTGAATCAGCTGTTCAAACTTATAGTAGGCTACAATTTTTATTCGGGGAAGAAAAAGTGGGGGTAGGGAACCAAACGATATTGCCCGCTTTAAAATGTTGGGGTGGGGGTCCCCCGTCCCCCACCGATTGACGCCGCGCCCATGATAATTATGTACCATGGCATGTATAACTGTCTGTAAATTTTCCCGTTGGTCTGTTAAATTGCATTTCGTGAGGCAGTCGCGTTTGTTAATGTGGGAAAACTGAGTTGAAAGACTTACCGTATAGTACACAGGCGAAGGCTGATTGTACTGTTTTGACAATAAATCATAATGGAATAAAACGTGAAGGTGGCATTTGCAATGAAAATGTTGAGTGTGTTACCATAAAATTACATAGTCTGAATCATGGAGGAAGGTCATTATGAAGGTACAGTATTGGACTCTTCAACAAACGTAAACTTGAACTTCTTACAATTTGCGAGACCTGCAAGGAAAAAGTCGATTTAACTATTTTATTCAAGTTGGCATGGTTCAACCATAATTTAAGCAAGGCCAAACAGCCAACAACCGCCAATATTATTATTTATGCACTCTTCGTTATTCCAACCCAACATAGTTCAAAGATCACAATATTTGAAGCAATGCATCGATCCCTCGTTGATTTACCCCATCATAGATCGGGTAGGGCGTAGAGTTGGGGATGAAAATGTGGTGAGATGAATGTAATTGGGGGATTTAGTTGAGAAGACATGCAGTTATAGAAAAGCAATTTCTGTGGTGCGATCTGAGGCAATTTCTGACCACTAAAACAATTTTTTGTTTAGCAAAAGATCATCTTTTAAACATCATTTTCGAGTTTGGTGTCACTGAATCAGCTATTCTGAGTAATAGAATCATTATACATGTAGTAGCTACAATTTTTATTCGGGGAAGAAAAGTGGGGGGAGGGGACCAAAACAGTGTCCACCGCTTTAAAAGGGGGGGGGGGTGGAGGGGTTCCCCGTCCCCCACCGATTGACGCCCGTGATAATTATGTACCATGGCAACAGTCTGTAAATGTTCCCGTTGGTCTGTTAAATTGGCATTTTGTGAGGCAGTGGCATTTGTGAGAAAACGTACTTGAAAGGCTTACCATAGTACACAGGCGAAGGCTGATTAGGAAGGCCATAATTAAGTTTCAGTATATTGGACTCTTCAACAAACGTAAACTTGAACTTCTTACAATTTGCGAGACTGTCTGCGAGGAAAAAGTCGAGTCAACTGTTGTGTTATTCAACTTGGGTCAACCATCTATATAAGAGCAAATTTTACTCGGCCTCCAAGAAATGCTTGCTCCTGAAACGTTCTGAGCCCGCGGTCTTTCGCGACGCCAAAATCGCTCCACGTCCGTGGAAAAATGTGGAGGGTGTCTTCCGCCGGATAAGACACATTTTCGTCGATTTTTTGTGTGACTGCGTTTAAGATCGCGATGTTTGAAGCAATGCATCGATCCTTCGTTGATCCCAGACAGGCCCCCGAAATTATAACGCAACACTGTGGCGGGCAGCGAACTCACAACGCTCAGCCTTGGTGGAAGCATGGAGCTGTATTAACACACGATGGAAGCAACAGAGCACTATACACGTCACATGCTTGTGCTTCAAATCATGCAAATAGCGAGCACCGTAGACCCAACCTCGTTTCCAGGGCGTGGAGCAGGCTGCAGTACGCGTTGCCATCGACAGTTTTGCATAGCCCGGAAATACTACGCAGTGTAGACTTTCGATTGGTCAGACCGCGCAAGGCATACTTAATGTGTAGTCCTTCTGAGTATTCGTTGCACTCGGCGCAGGGGCGGCAAGCGAAGCATATGAAAGAATAGGGGCACTTGGTGGCCACGCACCATGGAGAAAAAATATTTTACCAAGGTCACCCCATACCACAATTTGGTGAACGCTTTTGCAGAACGGCCGAGTAGAACACGTAAACGGAACCCCTACGTCGAAGCCGCTGACCTCGCACAGTCTAGACACGCAGAAAAGCCAGGACAGGGGGCGGCCAGTCAGTCAACGTGAAAGCACACACGACGGCAAATTCCTGCGCAAAATGCAGTCACGAAAAATCGACGAAAAGGATCACCGGTCCGTACGGGAAAATCAGGACGACCCGAAGCGTCCAACCCGCCGGAAGACACCCTCCGCATTTTTCCACGGACGTGGAGTGATTTTGGCGCCGCGGGAGCCCGCGGTCTCGGATCCTTTCATGAGCAAACATGGTCTCGGAGGCCGAGTTAAACTCTCTCTTATATATATAGATATCTGCCAACATATTTAAGGTCTATTTTGATTAAAGAGCCATTATCTCAGTAGGGCCTGGGGCTCATAATACGAACCCTGGAATCCCGGGTGGGTTCGTGAACTGGGCTTGGTCCAGTAATGCCACAAACTAAATTAGTCTGCCCTTGCTGATTAGTCTGCCCTTGCCGATTTTTTTCAGCTGGCCAGCCGGACCACTTGGCAAAGGTGTGCGTGCAGCTGGTCCACCGGCAATTCAACTGGCATTTGGCCAGCGGACCACCGCTAAGGTCGAACCCTGATTTGTAATATGTTATGTTATGGTACTAAACCTAAAAGAGTTGATGCCGTTTTAACGGATCTAATTTTGAAGACAAGTGGTACTCTTTCAAAAAAGAAGGAATTTTAAGTCATTTACAAAAAATGCTTCACCTTGGCCGGACTTGGTCCGTACCGTGCAGTAACACTCGTGGTGCGTGGACTGCTATGTTGACCGGCCGCGGCCCCACGCAGGCTACGTATCGCCGGTGGTCACTGGCACATGGTGATGTTCACACAGAAAATTGTGCTTCGTAAAATCGCCACAAACAAAAGCATTGCAATCTCAAAACAAAATTAATGAAAATAGAAAATGCATAAGCACCAAGCTTTGTTGATTAAAATGTTTTCGAGTTGGCTCGAGGATGAGAGAGAAATGTGTCAGAAAAAAATTATTTGAGAAAATACTCAGTTTACAAAGAAATGTACAAATATTAAACATTGGGCCGAATGTGAAAACTGGGGCGGGCAGTGATGAATACCTTAAAAAAAAAAAAATTTTTTAACCTTCCAAAAACGGTAGACCTATTGTTGTTTCGGTCAGGGAAGAAATATAAACATCATCGGCGGGTGACGATTACTTCAAACCTTTCTTAATAGATGAGTCGTGCTATTTTGGAATTTATGTACATTCCTATTGAAGTGGCAATTACTTCTTTCCTGTGATATTTGCATTCCCAGTCTCACTAGGATGATCATCCACAAAGTACATGTATTTTTTTACATCAATAACAAAGGGATACAAGTTGTACTATTGATAGATTTGTTTGATTTCCAGTTGAAACTACAATGTGAAAAAATATATCAGTTAACTTTTAACTGAAAATAAACCTTTCCCAGTCTGGTTAACTTCAAACAGAAAACAAACCTGATTATTTAATTATCTGTGTCGACACTTCATGATTTTAAAATTTACTGCCTCAGTCTGGTTAACTTTAAACCGAAATTAAACCGGATTATCTAATTATCTGTTGGCAAACCATGATTTTAAAACTTAGTTGCTATCTTTCGACACTTTCCGTTGACGGCGTCTGTGAGTGCCTTCCTGTATACGTCTCCTTTTGTGGAATCGGGGAACTCTTTTTCCGCTTGTGCCAGTATTGCCTGAAATACCCTAGTGTGCTTCAGCACGTCCTTTCTGATGACCCCTCCCTTGCAGACAACTTCCCCCCATGAAAGTTGCTTCTAGCCAGATCTTCACTTGAAAAAAAGAGCCGACATCAGTTTCAGGACCAACTCTTTTGGGCCTGATGCCTTAGTGTACAACTCAGAATAGGCAGCCCTAATGATGGTACACGTACCAATTCCATCGCATCCCAACAATACCTGATCGTTAGAGATTTGCACAACCCTTGGTTCCGACTTTTGTCCCTGTGTTAAACCTAAATGGCTCTTAATAAGGGCCTGGTCCGTCTTGATGTTGTTGATATTGTCTTGTTTCCTCTCAAATCAGCTCAAAATCATCCACAAAACGGCTTCTGTACGGCCTTCTTCCTGGACAGGTTGGGCTGGATACATTGCAGTTCTTCAAAGTTGAGTCTGGCTGACTTCTTCATCCGGAAGTTCTAGTTTCTTTTATGGTTGACAGTAATACCTGTACTTTTCCGAGAATAGGAGGGCCTAATGTGGGAGCAAATTGAATTAACAGAATAATACAACAGTTTGGCTCATGCGAGGTGTAATTTTAATAAGCCCAAGCTTGACTGCTACCTTCCTACCCTCGTCATTAATGGCATCTCTTACAGATGTCATGTGAGATTCTGTCTTGGTCGACTTTGGGTAGTCTTTTGCAGCTTGCAACATAATGGCTTGAAATATTGAATGCAGCTTTAAAGTGACGACCTTCCCACCCTTGCATAGAACATCCACCCCCATGGTAGTTGTGTTCGGCATTTTGTCCTTCTCTGGTAGTAGCTACACCAACCAGGAAAAAACAGGGGGTTGGTGATAATTTAACACTTGCAGCGGATACCGATGCTTTATATATTTTCATTATTATTCTTATTATTATTATGTTGTAGTTAGTTTGTTTGGCATAACATGATGCCTGCAATCAAGTTTTTTAAGGTACCAGCAAAGACATGCCTTCGTCAAATGGTACCCTCTGTACCAGAATTCATAACAACACAGTAAGTTATCTCTGCCTATTACTGTCTGTCCCGTGCTGCTCAGTTTTTGCACTTGGTGCATCTGCACATCAGTGTGCAGTAGTAACCCAGATTCCTACAGGAGCACATCTTAGTTGTACATGCTGTTTTGCACCGCCACTTCTTTATCTTGGATACAAAATATCTTCTTACACATCCGCAAAAGGTGAATACTCTATGGCTAGAATCATAACTAACCGCAGCCCGTCTTTTGGGGGTCGCAAAAGTGGACCCCGAAAGTCATTCTCGCACGCATAGCACAAGAACAAAACAGAAACGCCTAGTTTTTAATGGATGTTTATATTCTACTTTTGAATGTTCTTTCTGATTAACAACATTTCGTTTAAAGCATGTTTTGTAGCCCAATTGGGCTCATTCCAGGATGCAGTTCCCTTTAATGACTCCCCACAGAGGTCCAAACTGGTGGTGTGATGAAACTGACGGTAGCTTTCTTAAGAAGGCCGTTGCCACTATTTTCCCTTATGAATAATTTATGAATTCATAACAACACATTATTTATATCTCACCTCAACTGTTTGGCAGGTCTTGCATTTGCACGTGAAGTCGCATTTGAACATAAGCCGCCTACACTTACACTTATTATTCATGCAGTGCACTTTGCACCTGCACCCCCGGCCCCCACGCTGCAAACAAAGACAAACCCCAAAAGAATCCAATCATCACAAAATACAGAAAATAATAACATCTTCTAACTACTATCAACATAATAATTACTAAAAGCACAAGAAACAAATTAGCAGAGATGAAACTTTTCCGATTTTAATCAACAAGATAATATTAATAATTACTAAAGCACAAGAAAAAAATAAGTGAACAAAATAAATGACAAGATACATGCAAGCAAGCTAAATGAATATTAAACATACAAAACAACAAATTACATGCACACAAAGCATGCAAAGGCAATGAACAATTTAAATGTCCAGAATCTTGTTAGAGAGAGTTTGATATTTATGACTTGTAAAAGTCAGTGAATACTCCACCGTTTCCACGCCACTTATCTGCATAGAAGCAGAATTTCTTCCCTGCCTTGCAAGCTTTGCTGGCCTTGCCTGCCCATTGACGCTTTTCTTGGAGATCATCTTTTGTCAAGTCATCAACGCAGAAGTATTGATCATCAGATAGTTGTTTGCAACTTTGTCTTGGGTAGCAATTGAATTTGCCATAAAAGTCAGTTGCTAAATATACTTTATTAAAAAAGTTTAGTCTTGCCTATTTCAAAGTGTTAATATGTTTGCCACAAGATTTCTCAAAGTGTTTCTTACTTATAAGAATTCACATAAGATTCTTCGTTTTTATGCCTCATTATTAAAGATCTTTTAGTTAGAAATTATGTAGGGCACTGTAAAACTTTCTTTAATGAAGAGTTTTAATTCTGTGTATACTTTTGGTGTCTTTTCTGCTGAGACACCTGTCCTGAAAATTCTTTAACCCTAACCCCCTAGGCCCTTGTTGCTTACAATCATCCTCAATCCTCCAAAATCCTCCAAAATTTTCCACTATTTTGCAAATCCGCCTAAATTTTTCAAATTGTCAGACAGTCCTGCCTCAAAATGCATTCATCCTCAATCCTCCAAAATCCTCCTCATCCCAAAACTTTGCACTCGTGTTTAAATGAAGGATAACCAACGCCAAATCCTTCAAAATCATCAGACAGTCCTGCCTCAAAATGCATTCATCCTCAATCCTCCAAAATCCTCTTGTGCTTCAATCACCATTCATCCTCAATCCTCCAAAATCCTCATGTGCTTCAATCACCATTCATCCTCAATCCTCCAGAATCCTCATTTGATTCAATCACCATTCATCCTCAATCCTCTAGAATCCTCCAAAACCGCCAGAAGGATTTTG
Organism: Patiria miniata; assembly: GCF_015706575.1. NCBI lineage: Eukaryota > Metazoa > Echinodermata > Asteroidea > Valvatida > Asterinidae > Patiria > Patiria miniata. Next base: position 27,654,247 of record NW_024037047.1, on the reverse strand, counting down.
GAGGAGTGAGGTGGGTTAGGGTTAAGAGTGTGTGTACACATGGTGTACTTTCCAGGTACATGTATGTACATGTATGTACTTACCACATGAAATATGTACATACCAGTATGTATATGCAACCTTAAGTGCAAAGTACATGTACTTTCAAAGTCCATTGATGACTCTTGATGTTTCTTTGGAGACTGAAACTTAGTTTTTGGAGGATTTGATGACTGAAACTTAGTTTTTGGAGGATGTGATGCCTCTTTCTTAGAAAGTTTCTCAACAGTCATCCAATGTGATGACTGTGATGCCAGTTTTTGATGACCATTGATGCCCCATGATGACCTAAATGATGACGAGTGATGCCTTATGATAACTGTTTGATACCTGTTGATGACTCGTTGATGTCCTTTTGATGCCTGTTGATGACCGTTTGATGCCTGTTGATGACTTTTTTGCCTACTGATGACCAAATGATGCCCAATTCTACTGATGATGACCGATTTTTCTAGTAGGGGTAGTAGAGTACTTTTCCACGAGTATGAGTACGAGTACTTTGCCATGATTGTACCTACATGTACAGCAGTGTCAGTTATGATGGCATATTGAAGGCCTACCTAAACTTGCTTTGCACAACAACTTTCAATACATTCATACTGCAAGCTTTAAAAATAAATTAAAAATATGTATTTTTTCGGTAACGGAAGGACATTTTCGAAGGCTGAAATATTAGAAGTCACAGAAGCGAAACAAATTAGGCAAACCCTAAAAAAAAAATTGTCGGTTTTTCAAGACCAATACTTTCTCATGACAGAAACTGATGGCATTAGTACATATTTTTGTGTGTGTATTGTAGAATACTTTCATATCACTATTACTCACATTTTTAGGATTAAAACAGGATTATTACGTTATCCTATTTTTTGGTACCGAAATGTATCAAAAATAAAATTCCGACTTCAAATCTTGAAACTATAGACTTTAGTTTCAGCTTTCATTTGACGTCAAATTTGTTTACATGTTAAGTCACATGTATTTGAATTGTTTGGTGTCATGTCCACTTTGGTGTGGAATTGCCCTATATTAAATAGACTGGCGTAAGTCCTGCCTCTAATTAAAAGTTAAGAGCCATCTTAAAAGTTTGAAAATCTTACTCGGTTTTCCAGGCTTCACAGCTGCAGTCGTGGTTGCAACTTTGTTGTTACCCTGTGAGGAGGTTTTTTGGGGGGCTGGGGGGTGTTGTGTTAAGAAAGGAGGACACAAAGTTAATACAAATGTATAAAAATCAACAAGAAATTTATGACTTTTGTTCAGAAACTGTTTGGTTAGTTGAGTCCGCTGAACTTATGTGCAAAGGAAGATTGTTCCAAAGGGATTCTGCAGAGTGTTAATTATGCATGAGTACCCCATGAACGCTGGGTGCGAGGGACAACAAGTTTGATCAAGTTTGTTGGCACACCTCCAGAATCAAAGTCAGAAATATGTGTGTGCAGTTTCCCATATGGTGTTGGAATTTGCCAGGATGGGTGTGGCTCCTAGTAAGGAATTTTTATGAGTACAATGGTAAGAACAATGTCATGAAGTGTCAGATGAACTTTTCAATTTAGGTGCTTCGCAATGCATTGTGCCACTAAGAGTTTGCCACGGAGAGTTAATTTTTCCCAGTGCATTGTGGGAAATTGCTGACCAATTCGCAGCGCAGGACATCTGAAATTGTTAGTATTTACTGTCAGTAGATTAGTACGTGTATGATTCGAGTATCTGTTTGCCCTTTTTTCTTTTTAATGATATGGTGTTTTTTTTGTAAGGTGGCAGGACGCTATGCCCAAATCTTTAACAAATTAGCTCAAGTTGTCTACTGACACTCGTTCAAATGAACCATGTTTTGTCAACCGTAAAATTGAAAAATGGACTCTTCACGGCAAATTCTTGGGGCAAGGCAAAGTGGAATGGAACAATCCATCTGTCACCTCATGGACACCCTCCCTGAGGACAGACAGAAAAAGAAGCAACTGTGTTTTTTCTTCGAGAAACCACACTTCAAAAATATCAAAAATAAAATTCCGACTTCAAATCTTGAAACTATAGACTTTAGTTTCAGCTTTCATTTGATGTCAAATTTGTTTACATGTAAAGTCACATGTATTTGAATTGTTTGGTGTCATGTCCACTTTGGTGTGGAATTGCCCTATATATTAAATAGACTGGCACAAGTCCTGCCTCTAATTAAAAGTTAAGAGCCATCTTTAAAGTTTGAAAATCTTACTCGGTTTTCCAGGCTTCACAGCAGCAGTCATTGCACCTTTGTCGTTACCCTGTGAGGAGGGGGGGGGGGGGTCTTGAAAAAGTGTACACTTTGTACACTTGTGAAAATGTTGATAATTGTGAACGGCCCTTAAGGGGAAAGTAAGGAAGAGCCAATAAATAAATGGCAGCTAAAAGTCTCATGAGATTTGAAGGTGGTGGAGAAATACTAAGACAAGATAAGTTTGCGGTAGCACCATGTGATTAAAGCTCTTTTGTGAGAATGTGTGGTTCTGAAAAGAACCGGAACTAAAAGTCTGTGTACGCGTGTGCGTGCCCATTGTCAATGGTCTAGAAATAAGCCACTAGAGCAACTTAGAATGTAGTCATTTTTAATGCTTTTATAATGCTTTTAATGGCCCAAAATATGTCCACAGAACCGATGATTAACTCTCTATCTTCAACTTGTTATGAATCTTATCAGCTTAGAAAATAATCACAATTACTCTATTTGTACATATAGTGTGGGGGGGGGGGGGCAAATGCTTCTTTGACAACGATGCGACGTTACTCATTAAACAATTGAAGGATCCCCACTGTACCATATGTGAGTAGAATTGTGCATTGGTTGTCTCCTGTGCCAGGAGGTTTTTTTTTCTCTAGGCCCTCCGGTACCCTCCTTCCAAAAAAAAAACCACTCTTGATCTCAGTCTGTGCTCTGTGGTCATATATGGGTTGATGGGTTTCACCTGGAGAGGGCGAGGCTTGGAGGGCACAGGAAGCTTGCTGGCATGTTCCTGGGATCTTTGGGCATTCAGATCCCGTGATGACAGTGCTGCCCTCTGTTGGTCGTTAAGTGAAATTTACAATTTTGGGGATTCACAACTTTTGATTCTTTGATATCATGCCAAAAGCAATGTATAAAATTCTTAGATAATGTGGGTATTTATAAAGTGCATGTACCCACCAGTACTGGTGCTCCAGACATTACAATGAGCATCGTTGTTACCCTGCTCATTGGGCCAGTGAAACATTCCTCATCCACGGCTACAGGTCTTTGGACTTTCACCTGTAAATATAAATATCAAAATAAAACCAACATAGTAATAATCAAAATGAGACCTCACAATGAACAGCATTCAAAAAACAGAAATAAAAGCTGAAAAGAACACTTTTTAAATTCGACTAAAAGCATTGTGAAACAGACCAAACACTATGTTAAACAAGTCAAACAAGATTACAACAACCGAATCAACCAAATAAATGATATAACTAACGCAAAGTTGTATCAAAACTAGAACAATGCTTAAATCGTACAAATAAGAAATACAAAACTGACTTAAAGTGGTCAATTACCCAAATGATTATTACAAAATACAAAACACACAAAAGATTCCACAAGCAACGAAAACATTACGACAGTATCACAATTACCCTCAAAACCAGAAACATTCTTCTTTCGTATGATTTGCTGACCACTAAACATCTTGTGCAGCTGATGTAGCCATGTGACAGTCTCCGAGGTTGGGTTGGTAAGATCTATATGGAGATCTCCAGGTGGTCCGAGGTCCGGGCACTCAAACAGGATAAGGTGTGCAGTCTGTTCAGGGGTACCACAGACGCAGGCCAGTAGTATATACTGAGCAGCTCGACCCCCAATGAGGTGGCATCGAGGTGAGGCGGGATGGTGAGGCGGGTGAGGCGGGATGGTGAGGCGGGATGAGGTGGAAGTGAGGTGGAGGTGGTAGTGAGGTGGTAGTGAGGTGGAGGTGATAGTGAGGTGGAGGTAGTAGTGAGGTGGCATTTTTTTTTTTCCCTTTAAATTTGATTGTAATATTATTTAGATTTTAAGATGTCTTAGCTTACGGCGCCACTTTAGTGGCGACAGTGAGCTCACGCTAGTGAACCCGAACGGAGTGGGTATAGGCGTAAGCCTCTAGACTTGTGTACGAGCGACGAAGTTGCGAGCAGGCCTCCATTACGGAGCCACGTTAGTGGCGACATTGGCTTTACGCTAGTAACCCGAACGGAGTGGAACTGTAACGTAAGTCTCGAGACTTGTCTCGAGACTCGTGTGAGAGCGATGAAGTCGCGAGCACGGCTCTAAGGCCCTGGTTTCCTGAGTCCCCTACGACTATCCGCTTTTTTCCCTTTTCTTTTTTAATTTTCAAGACCAGTTGTAAAAGATGTTAAATTTAATTTGTTATGTAAGTAAGTAAAGGCAGTCTTGACCTGTTCGTAGGTGTACATCCCATCGGAACGCATGCGAAACCCTCTGTTGACTCCTTCACCGGCTGGTTGATTTTCTAGCGCCTCCAGATAGTTCATTTTTGTTATGTCGTTGGTCTTTTTGTTCAGTCCTTTGCATACAGCTTTGTCTTTTTCTCCAAAGCAGTAGTATGTTTTACTACAAAGAGCAACGATGCCGTCCCCCTCCCACTCAACCTTAAAGAGGCCGGGTGTTCGTTTGTCATACGCACGGTGGTCGGGGGTGTCGTCACGCGGAAACCAGGATGATTTCTCCCGCTGGTACTCGTCCCGCAGATGAGGCTTGATGATGTCATCCAGATGTGGTGCAGAGATTGCCATGTATGCGGAATCTGTGTCCATCTCACAGAGCTGGAAGTCCGATGGATCGATGAATCTAAGAAGAAAATCATAGTAAAATTGCAACATCCGCATTTTAGCATATTGGTATACAAAATACCCAATCTGTAGAGGCAGGTTCAGGCGTACAGATTTTTTATTGGGTTCAACCTCGTATAGCTGATTGTCCTCTAGTGTATGTAAGGCGCGGAAATGGGGGTTGTTGATCATTTGGGATGATCCTTCGGTGGTAGTGCAAATCTTAACGTCAAGATGTTTCTCCTGGTTGGTCACGGTTTTGCCATATGCCGAGTTGCCGAGCAACTTCATCGTATCGGCGATAATGGCCTTGGCTGGATCCACGTCACCGTCCCTCCGCGCATTACTGACAGCATCTCCAAAAGGTTTAAAGCAAGGTGAGTCGGCGTACTGTACCACCTGATAGATGCGAGTTACCTCAAGTCCATGGGTCAGATACCATTTCAGAAGCGGTGTTGCAAACAAAAGTCGAGATGCGTGCATGCTACCAATTAGGCTCCGGCGTGGTGTTTTCATGACACCTTCTTCTTCTACGTATCTTTGCATGTGTTCGCCAATGTCTTAGTGATCAGTTGTTCAAGATCTTGGCGAGAACCAACAGTGAATGGGGTAGGTGTGACGGTGGCATTATTGTCACTTGGGTGAAAGTACTTAAGTTCACCAGTTTCAGTATTGCGCAAAACAAATCCGAACGATAGACTTATTTTCGAACGACAAGTCAATCGCTTGAAAATTGCTTCCAAAATGTTTCTCATGTTGACACCAGGTCGCGTCATTCTAATATTGTAAATGTCTTGTATGGGCCTTCCGGTGATTAGCCTAGATCTAATGGTCCCCCAGTTCTCCCTGTAGATGCGGGACAGATCGTCTTCGTTTTCGTTTCTTTCTTCAGGAAACTGGGCGGGACCCTCTTGAAGTGCGTCATCATCATGATGATGATCGTTGTTAATATCAGCGTTGCGATGACATCTCCGGAAATACTTGATGAGAAGGTTCCAACGAGCAAACGATTTACCACACTTTGGGAAAAAGTTGGGGGCGCTGCAGCACCCACAGCGAACCTTCGGACTAAAGAACCTTCGGCGGACTATTGGACCTTCGTACTATCGGGCGGCCCCCGTTTGTAATACATTGTTAAAAGACGTACACTCACCATTTCCGGCCACTCTGTTAATCTATATCAGGTTACCACGTTCCTTTCTGTCTGGCTCCTAACCCATACCTCATTACGCGTAATATACAACACATATAAGAATGTTACGTCTTCCAGCTATAGTAAATGGTCAAAACAAATGGATGTGGTAAAGACCAAATTCAAGGAGCCGCACAATTTCACACAATTTATTTTCTGCGTGACAAATACCGTCATTGTAGCACTTTTGTCCATAATCAAAAATGCTTAGATTTTTCCAGAAAATTTGAAAGTAGTGAGTCACTGCAACAGCAAATCAGCTTATTGTTACTTAAATGTCACCGATTATATCACTCTTCAATTCCCTGACCCTCAAAATGTCAAATTAATTACTTGGAATATCATCACAACGCTTCACGACCCTATTTTCTACAATTAATTAATGTACGAGCTCGGTAGTATATTGTGACGTTATTATTACGTCATAAAGTACCGTTCCTGTCATCTGATTTTTTTGCATCCGACCCTATTTTTGATCGAAACACATTGGCAAAGCTTTGGTGCTTTTAAATACCATGTAACGATCCTTAGCATTTTTGTTACTAATATAGCTCGCTATAAGATGCCTCGCTTTTCCGCTTATCTTTGGAACAAGTTTAAACATATTTATGATACTAATAATCAATTACAAAAACTCTTTTGGCATAGAATTTGAACTTTTCTCTCGAACTTAAAAACAACATCTCACAATACCACATACTGTTTGCATGTTTAAACAAAGTGTCAATGTGACTACCCAAAATCCATGATTTTAGCCTAAAAACATGTCTTTTGACCAAAAATGTTTTTTTTTTGACCAACAAAATCACCCTTAACTATATTCCATCCCCATGACATACCACTCAAATGAAAGAGCTTGCTGTCCCCTTTAATTTGATACCAAATTTGTTGTAATGCTTGTAGTTCTGCCTCATCCCGCCTCACCCGCCTCACCATCCCGCCTCACGCCTCACCTCAATGCCACCTCATTGGGGGTCGAGCTGCTCAGTATATACTACTAACTGTTTACCTTTGGTTTCTGGCTCATTGCTTCGTCTGTAGGGTGGTCTTTGACACGAGTGGGGCAAGTCTAAGAAAAAAAAGTTAAATGTTTCAACCCAGTTTTACATTTTTATTACAGATTATACATTCAAGTATGAGAAACATTTTTTGAGAAATCGTGTCTTAAAGTAACAAATATTTTTTTTACTAAAAAGAACTCCAAAAATTTGATAAACTTATTGCTATTCATGCAATTAGAGATTTCAAGATAATATGATTATATTAGATATGATATTTTAATCATGTCCTCCGGACTGTAAATGTGTCTGTCTACACTAAATGCCACAACTGGGTGACATACCGGTTCAGAAGGAATTTCCAACTGTATAATTGTTCCCTTATTTTTTGCAGGCACATATCTTCTTCCCTCTATATTATGCTTATTAGAATTGAAAATATATCAGGACAAGCAAAATGCTAGTGATGAAACCAAATTACATATGACAGATATTACTTAGGAAAAAATATATATACACCCCCTTTAAAAACAAAGAAAAACTACCATTTTTACAGTAAGGAATCACATGGGAAGAAACAAATTATACACATCTAAAGCATCTGAAAAATACAAAATACATACACATATATAAGCATTATACAAACACACATAAAATTGATATATTGTATATTGCTATAAAGCTCACTGGACACACTTGTATCTGACTGTATTGATGCACCGATGTGGTAGTATTTTTTTCTACAGTTTTAAAAAGAGCGCAATCTCAGCATTACTGCTGTGAAGACCACATGTTGGTACCATCTTAACATTGTAGTTAAACAAATTATGGAAGTCGGAACACCTGCTGTACAGATGTGATGAAGTGGCCCTAGTTTGGCCTGAATCTCCAAAGCATGCACAGATTTTAGAGCACGAAATTTAAAAAGAAAATTGTGGCCTAGTTTTATGGATCTTCTTTCCATTCGGGAATAATGCTCGTTTAAAAAGGTTCATATGGGATATTTACCCAAGTAACCGGCTCGGCAAGTCGGTTACTTGGGCCAGGCTTGACTAAGCACGACAAGTCATGTGAGAGGTAAATCTAACGCTGTCGCGCTTGCATGAGTAAGTGCGGGAGAAGTAATTGAATGCACTGGAGGTGACAGACGGACTGTTCCATTCCACAAGAAACATTCCATCTGTCACCAAGTACTCTGTTCATTGCATTTACCGCACCTTGGCCTTGGCCACTTCGTCCCTGGAGTCACTTAGCTGGCTCTGCAGGTCGATGTTTGTCTGCAGCAGGTCTCGCTTCTCCTGCTGCAGGCGCAGTATGGTGGTAGATGCGTCCATCTTTTTGGGGCCTGAGTTTGACAATCGAGCGAGATTCAGAGATGGTCTGTTCTCGTCAACAAATATAATCTTTTTTTAAATTTTTTTTTAAAACTTCTCCCAAAGACTTTTATCAGATTTTAACAAAACAGGTATTCTTTTTTCTACTGTGGGCATCTGGATTGTTACAAAGTGTAATTATCTCATTTAAAAAAAAAATGTTTTGGTGTCAACGATTTCTACATTGATGTTTTTCTCCACATTGAACAAAAAAATGCACAATAGACCTTTATCATAGTGCCACCATTTCAGTCATGTTCCCTGTATCCAATAATAGTATTGAATGATAATGTTTTTTTTGTGCAAAAAGGAACCAGACAGTTTTTTTCTTCCAGCCTGCGTATTTTATTTTTGCAGCATACATCCTATTTAAACCATTTTATTTTAACGCTGTCGCACTTGCATGAGTAAGCGCGGGGGAAGTAATCGAACGCACTGGAGGTGACAGACGGACTGTTCCATTCCACAAGGTGAAGCCGGGTGGAATGGAACATTCCATCTGTCACCAATTACTGTGTCGAAACTTTCCTTCGGCCCGTTCCAGCGCATCCTGCTTGTTGCTGGTTGTTCAAATGTCTTCAAATAAATTGGTTAAACCTCTTGCCTGGTATTAAGAATTTTCTAATGATTCAGTTTTTTTCTTCTTTTTTTTCTTCCAACGAAAAGGCAGTGATCTTAAAGTTCTTGTCTTACCATTATAAGTATTATTCGTAATTTAAGCACTTTTATCTTCTTTCTTTTCTCTTCATTTTTCTTGGTACGCTCCTTGTTTTCTTAATGAACAAAATTAAATTCAACTCGATCTTGTAATCCTTAAAAACCACTTGTTTCTGTCATTCAACAGTAAGGCTTTAAAGTTTTCATTTCAAAAGCTTAATCATTCCTAATAACAATTTATTGTTGGCAAAATAATTTGCGTTTACTAACATAACCATGTTATATTTTGGTCAATACCATTTTTTTTCTTGAAAGTCCCTTCTTGGTTGGACTTTGTTCAACTTTAAAGGGCCTATGAAATAATATTTTTTCTAGACTTTCAAACAACTCTTTATTTATTCCGACAAAAGAGGTTTCTTTGCCGAACAGACTCTTTTTTTTTTTTTTTAAACTTAAATTAGTACAAAAAATGTACTTAAACAAAAAGGCACTCCATGGGCCCCTTATTTCTGGAAGACAAGTTGCTGGTGTACATGTAATTAAAAAGTAACACCGTACAGAAATGTGGTGTTGCGCAGGCAATGTGTCCGGACATCTTCCTCATTCATCCGTCGGATGCAGGCAACCTCGTGGGCTACTAGGCGGGCATTTGTTGGGTTGCTGTAGCTCGAGCGGGACCATGGAGGAATGAAGTGGGGGGCGTCCGTTTCCAGTACAAGCCGTTCCAGCGGCATTCTTTTGGCCACCTCTTTAAACTCTGGATCATTCTTCATGATGATAGGTGTTAGGCCAAAAAAGAGGTTTGGAGAAAGCCTGCACCAGGTTCTTGCCATCTTCCAGTTGTTGATGAAACAATGGAGGTGGATCTTCCATTGTTGGGAAGAATCTCTTTCTTTGTAGCAAGAATGTTTGAATATGAAATAAGTGTAAATGATTAGAGTTCCCAGTCAAAGACGCCAGGGAGTGTGAGGATAGAGGATAGAGGTGTCAATTATTGTTACAATTCCCTTCCAAGCAGGCCCATCACGGAGGTGGGTGGGCAGAGGCCGCCCCCCAAAGGGGCAACTGCCCCTCCCCTCGACAAAAACCATAAGCGTAAAACGTATAGAGGTGTGTTATTGCTTGTAGTGTGCCTCCCTAATTCATACTGTGGCCCCCCTAATGCCCGGAGCTGGTGACAATTAGTAAATCCATGATGTCCTGGTTGATGATCCCTGAAAGCCAGCTTGATTCTGCCTGTGGAATCTAGCTTCCCTGAAGACCTGAATCTTCCTGGTTGATAGTGCATCATATCAAGTCTTCAGGATCAACTTTTCTTGTCAAGGTTGCATAATTACAAAATCATCTTTGCCTTTGCTTGCCCCGTCTGATGTCTCTTCAGAAAAAAATCCTGCACATAAAAAAATCCATCCAATACAAAAGACCAAGTTTACACGGGTGTTTCCTAAAATATAGAAATGTGGATTAACTGTACGATCCAAGGAGAAAGCATCTGCGAAGCATGCCGGCAGGAAAGTTCACCATACCTTCATCAGTGAAGTCCTCCTGAAAGTCAAAGTCCAGGTCGCTCGGGTCATGGGGTCTCAGTTTCTGCCTCAGAGCCCGATTCGCCTGCCGTAAAAGGTCGACACATAAGAAGCAAACAAAAAATAAGTTAAACTTAATAATTAAACAGCAAATGTACAATAAATGTGTTAATCAAAAACTAGAAAATAAAATTAGTTATAATATAAACTATAGAATATTCATCAATGAGAACGGCTACATACAACGAATATATTGACATGGAATGCTGACCCAAGATTAATGCTTGATCTCCTCCCTTAATGTCCTTTTCCAGCTCCTCTCTCCGTTGTCTCTCCTCTTCTATGTCCACCTCCATCGCACAAGTCATTTTGACCCAGAAATTTGGGAGGAGGATGTCCTCTCCCATGTGGTGATTACTAACCTTGATGTCCCCTGTGGAGATCAGCTCCTTGATAGTGTCCTCGATGACATCCTCCAATTTTGCATCTTGTGCATCTTGTGCATCCTAGGGCATTGAGAAATGGGGGAACATGAATCTAGTTAATATAACCCTTGCTTGTAGTAGTGAAATTGATCCCACAGGTTCGGTTCGGTTGCGGCTGAGGTTCAGATTTTTTTCCCTGAATGTTTTGTGCATGGCTCAGGCTGTGTTCCATAAGCTCCCGCTGCAGTCCCTGCACCTCACCCTTCTAATCTTCCTGGGCGGCCTGCAGGGGCGAGTGGTCCTTTTGACATTGTTTTCGAGTACAGGCAAATATATCTCTTCCCCTCTTACATTTGCAATTCGAATAACCTTTCTTTGATTTTTCAGAAACGAATCCTAGAAAGGGAAACAAAAGTCACAAAATGTATAAACATGTCACAAAAGTCACAAAATGTATAAAGTCACAAAATGTATAAACAGCAATGTAATATAACCACTTAATTATAGCAAGAATGTTTGATTATGTATAACTCACTTGACTGTATGTGAATTTCCTTTAAAGCATGGCATCTCAGTTGCGCTGTCATTTGCAAGAAAAGTAGAATTTTTGTTTCAATTTTAAATGATGGGGGCCTACAATTGTTCGAAGAAAACCATACGTTTTTCAAATACTGCCCCCCCCCCCCCATTTACCAAATTTATTTGTCCAAATTTTGCTTGCAATCGGTTACATCTGCGAACGGGTGCAAGCCAGCTAGTCTTGTTCCCTGACCTGGCAATTCCCAACGTCTATAAATTGCTCCCTTTTGTCTGAAGTATATAGGGTCAGGGAACCAGACCAGTATTTCTTTTCTTGGGCAAGACACTTTACTACAATTGATTCTCCACCCAGGATTATAAATTGGTACTATACATGTAGCTAGCTGTGAGGATAGAGATATATTGTCCCTAGATGCTGCAGAAGACAGGTTCTCTTGGCATTGATGAACATTCCCGATGGAAGAAACTCAAACATGGTTTTCAACACATGATTTTCACTGGCTACGATCGACTTGGCTTTTCTGAGTACTTGTTGTTCGCAAAACTGACTAAGATCTCTCTGGGGCTCTCCGGTAATTTTGGACCAAAGGTTAACTATCTTTTGCAAACTGTTCCTATTCTTAGCATGGAATGCTTGGGAGTACTTCATCTGTCTTACTGCCAGATTTGGATTATTATGAAAAAATGATAAGGTATGCTTGCTTCTTATTTTCTCAGTCTAAGTCTGTTTTTCCCTTTGACCATTTAATGCGACTTAATAAAAGGGCCCATGCAATGTAGTTTTTTGATACAGTCCTTGTACCTTTGTGCCCCATTTCACCTTTTCAATTTTCGTTTTGCCATTTTCAAGGGTATTTAGGCGCCTTTTTTATTTTTATGCTAATGCCAATTTCCATATTCATGAGCAAAAGTATGATGTCATTTAATTCAGGCAGAAACCTCTGTTACAGCCATTTCAGCACAAAAAGTTACCAAATTTGTGATATTTTGCTTTTCTAAATTTTGCTTTGGTGATTCATTTTTGAAGGCCAATGAGCAGCATTTTCTCACTCCTGTTTTCAATTAGCAGATTTTTGGATTCACATTTGAACGGAAAACCCCTATAAGTGAACAGTGTTTTTCTGAAATGACATCACGGCCAACAGTGCCCTCAGTTGTCTGGAAAAGCAGGGAAAATTGTAACTGTTGAAAGAAAAAAACGGGGATGTGAAATAATGTTCATACATTTAAGAGGAGTAAAAGGTTGCACAAGAAGTGTTCCCAAGAAAAAAAACCCATTTTTGTTGTGGGCACTTAAAAAAAATGTGTGAGAATACTTATAATAAACTGATAAGGCAACAATCACATGTATTTTATATACAATTATGTCCATGGGTGGATCCAGGAGGGGGTTGTGGGTTTAGCTGTTCTTATTGTCTTAAAAATAGTCTTAAAGTCTGTGACCTGTCTTGCAGCATATCCGAGTGAGCTTTCAATGAAATAATACAAATGACTGTAAGGAATAAAGTTGACATTGTTTTTTTTTTTGGGGGGGGGGGCCATAAGTGAGTAAAAGGATATTTAAGATCAGTCCGCAATTTCACTTGTGAAGAATGGATATACATGTACAAATGGTTAATTTTAGTTGGTGTAAATATAATGAATACAACGAATGTATAATAACATATAAAGAATACTATAATATTGAGCTTAATTGCCTGTTGTGATAAATGAGGAAAAATCCACTATTGAAGGGCACCTGTTATGCATCTTGAAGTGAGTTGTGTATCAGTCTTAATTGTATTGAATTGTAACAAGTGCGAGTGCACAATAATTATCCCAGTGGGCAAAATACGTTGAAATAACGTTGAAACAACGTCAGTTTCCGACGTTGAACTAACGTTGAATAATGATTGAATTTGAAAGTTTTTCTGACGTTGAAATGCCGACGTTGAATCAACGTCAACATTTCAACGTTGATTTTATGTTGAAAATTCTACGTTGATTCAACGTTGATTAATGATTGAATTTGCAAGTTGATCTGACGTTGTTTTGCTGACGTTAAACCAACGTGGAAAGCACAACGTTGAATCAACGTAAATATTTCAACGTTGATTTAATGTCGGACATTCTACGTTGATTCAACGTTGATTAATGATTGAATTTGCAAGTTGATCTGACGTTATTATGCTGACGTTAAACCAACGTGGAAAGCATGACGTTGAATCAACGTAGATATGTCAACGTTGATTTAATGTCGGAGATTCTACGTTGATTCAGCGTTGATTAATGATTGAATTTGCAAATTGAAGCGACGTGGAAATGTCGACATTGAAACAACGTTAAGATCACAACGTTGAGTTAACGTAGACATTTCAACATTGATTTAACGTCGACATCTCTACATTAAAATAGCACTGACATGATGTTCAATCAACGTATAAATAATCAACATTAAATGACATCCTATTCTTAGAAATATCACAGTTAAATAAATGCAATTCTTGAATCAAAATATGTTAAGGTTTGTGTTAAGATTTAAAGCCAGAATGTACTGATAATGGTGGATGTTGGCATTTTTCCAATCGTTCTATGTTAAATAAATTTGCAAGCTGAGGAGTGTTGTTAAATCCATGTCGAAATTGAATAACTTTAAATTTAAATGACATTCTTTATCAATCACTTTAATTTTTCTATAAAAAAATGTGTGTATTTATTAATTAACTTCCAACCTTATCAGCTTATACAACACCTTTTAGGTTTCAACAAAGTAGTAATTAATCCATACATAGTAAAATTCAGAATTAGATTGACTTGTTCCAACAGCATTATAGCCTAAACGAGGGTACTAGTCTCTAAAAAGATACATGATAATGAATTTGATTCTTTTTTCAAAGAAATGCAGCACTGCCCAGTGCATTTACATCAGAAATATAACACGAATTAACAAGCATACAGGTACAATTTTTAAACGTCTAAATTCACTTTTTTTTCATTTGCATACAATTCATATTAGTTTTCCAAATTTACCTGCAGCACTATTCTATCATATCTATGAATTTTCTTGTGAAATATTGCAAGAGGTTATGCGGCAGACTTGGGCAAGAGCATTAGAAACTATCAAATAGAAAATAATAAAACAAACAGCATCATTCATACAAAATTAATCTAAATGATTCAATTGAACATTTGAACAGGTCAACCAAGAATCAACAGTAATAACTAAATAATGCACAATACATGTACTGTATATAATTATTATAACAGTCCCCCACTTCTCGAACGTGGAAGTTTCAAGATGAAAAGTACAAGATGCGGCAGAGGTTGAATTTCCATCACTTAAAGAGCCTTTACCTGTTACACTTACGGAAAGATACCAGCCACTCCAGAGCAACTTACTGTATTTGAACAATTACTATTAATCAACTGTTCCAATATTGAAATATTTAACACAGTCCAAAGGTACGACTGAATGTGAAGGTGCATGGGCCCTCAGTGTGTCCCTCCATCACCTCTTCTTTCAGGCGCAAACTTGACAGGAGATGAAAAACTCAACAAGCAGCAACATCCATCACCTTGCCCGATTACGAAGTTACTAGACCTCGCTAGAAAAGACAAATAAAAGATAGTGTAATATTTTAGAATTGCAAGCTTCCTCCCCAACCATCTCTTTATTCATTGACACAACCAAATCACCCTCAAAAACGAAAATGTTACAAACACAAACAAAGAGAAATACATACATAAACCATATTAGTTTCAACAAAGCGACAACACGTTTGGTCATCATTTTATGTGCTGACATTGTGTACAAAAAATCAACAGAATGATTCCTTTTATTAAACTTGCACTTATAAAAACTACCACTTGTATTTCCTGACACTTCAGCAATTATCAACCATACAACCAAGTACCACACAATGAGATTTTAACCAAGATCAATAATTGGTCAAAATAAATTAAATCTGGCGAAGAAAATTAAATTACCTGCGAAACTGAAAAGGTCCGTCTCCTCATCTGCTTTTTTTCAGTTCCACTCTGCCCATCATTGTTGAACTGTCTTCAATCACTTGGTCATGCACCTGTTGGATGAGAAAAAAAACAACGCTCAGAGACAAAAGCAAAGACCCATCAGGAAAAAAGATAACGGAAGAGTGTAAACAAACACAAGTTATTATACAATGCACTGTGACGAAACTTCTGCCAACACTCAATTAAGATATAGCCACAAATCTGTTTTCATTTTTGCGTTTTGTTAACGTTTTGAATGAACTGGCCATTGTGTCTGTTGTTCGCACAAGTAGAAATGGATTTGAATACCACTTTTTTTATGTGCGATGACTGCAATCAGAGCTACATCTCTGCAAGTGTTATTGACTTAAGAATAAAATAATCGGTTTTTGCCATAAAACTTAGCCCTGAATTTTTTTTTTGTCGGCATATACATACCAGCTACGGCACTGCGAGTACTGTCCGAAAGATTTCAAACTGAAGCATCTTCGAAAGTCATACATAACTCCTCCATACTGGTTCGACAATCCATGCTGACTTTGGCTCCTCCTCAATTCCTGTATGAATCATTGCTGAGTGGGGTTTCGTCATCTGTGAGGTCTTGTAAACTCTTCTGGAATTTTGAAAAGGATTTTTTTCTTCAGAAGCTGAAAAAGTGAGATTAACTACCCTACCTGTCCTACCTGCCAAACTTAGACTCTGCATACTCCCCAAAAAATATGCAAACCATGTCTAGTATCTACACAAAACAAAAACAAGTTTATGTAGAAATACCACCTGCCTATGCAATGATT
The DNA here is from genome assembly GCF_015706575.1 of Patiria miniata. NCBI lineage: Eukaryota > Metazoa > Echinodermata > Asteroidea > Valvatida > Asterinidae > Patiria > Patiria miniata. The sequence continues at coordinate 27,637,901 of NW_024037047.1, read as the reverse complement.
GATTACTTAGGCCAATACATTTACGTAATTACTCACTCCCTGCACCGTGAGTCCATTTTGTTATTGCACCATTCACAGCACAGGCTACAAACAGCGGTATAATTATCCATGCTTGCATTTACCTAAAGTTTTGATACAGAAATTTTTGTTATGCATTCTCACTATTGTCACAGCAACTTTTAGTTTTACACAAAGGATCAAGGAACTACCCAGCAACTTCCTCCGTTTTGTGACTTGTACATGTACAAGAGCACCGGGGTGGTGATAGCAACATGTGAAATCGAAATCGGGAGTGTTTATCCCCCACTTGATAGGCCTATTCCCTATGGAAGATAACCCACCTGGTTTAATAATCAGGGGAAGTAAAACGGTATAATGTACATGACCCACGACCTATCACCGCTGTGTAGCTGTACGAAGAAATCCAGTATGGCAGTAATTGACCTCGAGAAAATATACTGCATTCCATTCTACAATCACTTTTGGACGATCCATTTTTACTTTTTAGCCTGAAAATTACATGAAAACTGAAACTCTACAGTGCAGAAAATCGAATTATATTTTTCCTGGTTATTATTTTTTTTAACCAGGTAGGCTTAAGTACATTTCATCATCATGCATTTCATGTCCATAAGGTCTACCAAGTGAAAAAAAATGCAATTTCTATTTCCTCAGAAACAACTTTTCAATACAAAGGAAATCCAGTAATTGAGCCACATTTATTCATGGTAACAATATCGTCTCGGAAAGTTTAAGTCACACGTCCATTATACTGTACAGTTCAAAACGCCAATGGAGGATTATTTCTCAGGATTTCTCTCACTACTTTCCCATTGAACCCGTTTTAGTACAGCTCAGCAATACACTGTTCCGAGTGCCGGGATGCATGCGGTCGACCTGGTTCCCATACGTACCGGACGCCGGTATCATCAGTGACCATGCATGCCAGTGTCCCCGACCCCAGTGATGTGTCAATATTTGTTTATCGTTTTGGGGAGAAATTGGTTGCAATTAATAAGTAAGTGCTTCGAATAAACGTCAGGTATGTCTAAGCAACATCATAACAATAACTACGAATTTTGATGGCAAAATTCTTACCTGTTATTTGAGTAAAATGATGTCGGCTGCACGCTACACGTCCACACAACTGCAGTATGATGTCGAAATATGTAACGGTCATATGCTTGCGCGCCATATCGTGATTCAAAGAGAGTACATGAAAACTGATTGGCCAGCGTCACAACCTTGGAATGTAGAACAAATTACGCGCCGTGTGATTGGCTAGCGTCACAGCTTTGGCGTGCTGACAAATAATATGTTTTCATAAAAAAGGCCACAAAGTTCAATTAAGTCGGCTATTTTGTTTATATTTCTTGACATAATATTTTGCACTTTGATAGTTAAAATTATACGTTAATTGATACAGCAGGACTGACGTTGAAGTAACCGCGAGGATACTCAATTTCAAAGCAATGCAATATGTTTGATTGCGACGCACTTAATTTCGACATTTTTTCAACTTTGGACTAATTAAAATCCGTATGTTAAACAAAGTTTACCAAACCGACGTTGGTACATTTAGGTCGTTATCACGACGCAATTTTAAGCATTTATCCAACATCAGAATAATGTCAAAATACGTTGGAACAATTACAAAACTGACGATTGATAGACATTGAATTTAACATTGTTAATATCGTGACGCAATTTAAACGCATATTCAACGTCAGATTAATGTTGAAATCTGTACGTTGGAACAACGTTACCAAACTGACGTTGAATAGACATGGAATTTCGGTTGTCAATATCGTGACGCAATTTAAACTTTTATTCGACGTCAGATTAATGTCGAAATCTGTACGTTGGAACAACGTTACCAAACCGACGTCAGAGAGACGTTAATTTTAGGTTGTTAATATCGCGACGCAATTTTAACATTTATCCAACGTTAGATTAATGTCGAAATATGTACGTTGGAACAACGTTACCAAACCGACGTTGAATAGACATTGAGTTTTGGTTAATAATATCGCGACGCAATTTCAACCAACATTTAACGTTGGATTAATGTCGAAATATGGACGTTGAAACAACGTTACAAAACCGACTTTGGCTAGACATTGAATTTAGGTTGATAATATCGCGACGCAATTTCAACCAACATTCAATGTTGGATTAATGTCGAAATATGGACGTTGGAACAACGTTACAAAACCGACGTTGGATAGACATTGAATTTAGGTTGATAATATCGCGACGCAATTTCAACATTTATTCGACGTTGAAACAACGTCAAACTGTAACATAAAATCAACGTCGCAAAAGTGACGTTGAAATAACGTTGTTTTACGGTATTTCGACGTCGTGACGTCATTTCAACCAACATTCAACGTTGAAACAACGTCATGTGCCCACTGGGATAAGCTCTGGCTGTCTTGCAAGAAAGTCTTGCATGAAATATATCAATATGATCAAAATGATCCCTGCCAGAGCTTAAAATGTAAACAGCGGCGGTTCTACGGGGGGCTGGGGGAGGGCTTTAGGCCCCCCCCCCCCCAATTTTGTCTAGGCCCCCCCCCCAATATTCCATAAAAATTAAAAATTGCATTAGCGAAAAGAAGGAATGTGACGTACATTCAAACGGTCTTACCTGGGTCAATATTGGTCAAGACCGAAAAAATATTTTCGGTCATGTCCTAAATACGCTTCCGTAAAATCCCCAAGGTTAAACTTATTTGAATATAGTCCATGTGGTTGTACATGTGTATGTATTATCAAACAGAATGTAGTTTTTTACAGTATTAAAGTCAACTACAATGTCCTGGAGGTACAGAAAACGTGTTACTTTAGTTTTTGTTGTCCATTTATTACCAAAGGTTCATTTGATTTTGGCCATTTATTAGCCTTTGGCTCAGTAAAAAAAAATGCTTTGAACTCGGACATGCATCAAGACTTTTTTTAAAGTTATAACATGTATGATATTCAGGTTTTCTTCTAAATGAGGAACAATTGATGAAAATTGTGTATAGAAAGAATTGGTTTTGAACTCCGACATGTATCAATACTTTTGTTTTTAAGTTATAAAATCCGGTATGCAGGTTTCCTTATAAATAAGTAGCAATTGAGGAAAATTGTGTAAAAGAAAAATGGTTGAACTCTGTTATGTATCAATAGTTTTGTTTTTTAGAACAATTGAGGAAATAGTGTGTAAAAAAGAGTGTTTTTTTAGTGTTACATGATCTGTATGGTATTCTGTATGGTATGGTTTTATTCTAAATGAGGAGCAATTGATGAAATTCACTAAAGTACATGTATGTCTTCTCGCTGTGTTGAAACTACAGCAACCTGCAGCAGTGGCGCACCGGGGAGGGGGGGGGGCTTCCCCCCCCCCCCCAAAAAAAGGTTTCCCATGATTTGACCTTGGTGGTGTGTATGCGGCCTGTTTTGGAGTAGTATAATAGGGGTGTAAGTGGCGCCACCAACGTCAAAATAGTCCATCCCCTCGCCCCCCCCCCCCCACCCCAAAAAAATTCTGCGACGAAAAAATTTGGGAAAATTTAACATTTTGAAATTTTGATATCTTCTAAGAAATAATAAAAAAATTGAGCCCCCCCCCCCAATCCTGGGTGGGCCACTGACCTGTAGCACATGTAGTGAGAATTTTGCAGGTTTTAAATAAAAAACTTTGAATAGCATGTAATTAGAAATGTAATATTGGAAGTTAAAGGGAATATACATCATTTGCTTTTGCTGTAATTTTCAAAAATGGATGGAATTGGGGGGTTGGAAATATATAGCAAATATAGTTACACTGACTTTTTTGAGGTTTTGGGTTTGAAAATTCTATAAAAACCAAGAAAAACAATTATTTTCATAGGTGTGTAATCGATTGCAAACAAGTGCGATGGTCAATTGGGGCCAGTATTTGAAAAAAAGCCAGTTTTTTCCAACGCTGATCGGCCGACCAGCGTTGGAAATTGATACATAAATACCACTTTTCTTGAAAATGACAGTATACCAGGTGCCATGATTTTACAGGATGCTTTACACTGTCATTCACTAACAGTCCAGCAAGGTATTTCAAAATGATTTGGTAGTTTTATTTTTTGATGTTTGCAAATGTTGTATTTTCCCTTTAAGATGAACAAAAAGGAAAGATTATAAGTCTTATGATTTTTGACACTTATTTGCAATGAATGTTAGGCAACATTTTCAGTGTAAGTTAATAAAATATCAGTGAAAACTTCAGATGAATTTTTTCTGTGTATTCATTTGCACTTTTGTAGCATTGAAGTACTTCATAAGATATTAACAAAATCTAATGGAGTCGGCCCCTATCCCTCATCCAATTTGAGACATGGCTTGTCCGGTCCATGCTGGAGAAAAATGTTGTGGATTTGTGGACTTCGTCTCGGTCCATTAACAGCGGTCACCCCCACACCCGGTCATTATCACGCAGTGAAGACCGGCTCTTCACACTGTTATTCCCTTATTCTGAACCCTTTCAAGCCCCATTGAAAACAGTGTAAAATTAACAAAGTTCAGGGCCAAATAACATGCAGGCCGACATCACTGGGGTTTCTCAAACCAAAATTAAATTATTGTCTTGTCCGTCATCTTTTTATTTCTTTTCAGTTTTGGGTAGACTAGCCAATTATATTTTTAAATACATTGATATTCACACCAAAACGCAACAGTTCCCAAGCCTGCATGAAGCCCTTCCAGAACTTAAGTTCCACTTTCTCAGGCAAATAGGACTCATTTTTCAACCGTAATTTTATCAAGTCTGCCCTCAGATGGAAGTCCCGAAAACCAGGGAGTTGATTCTTGACCATATTTACACAATTCCACTGTTTTTAAAGCCGAAACGGTGTCCGTTTTAAAAAGATAGGGGGGGGGGGGGAAGGAGGGGTACCTTTTATGCTAATGTTGTGAGCTCGCGTAGAAATTCTAACTTGAATTAGTGCACTGCACGCTAGCACTAGAGGGCGCAACAACGTTCAACGACGTTGGCCGGCCGGCTGTACGTGCTCGCTAGATTGTCAGATCATATGCACAAATCTTCATTTCGCACACTAGAACCCTAGTTAAACGGACCGTAAATACTGGGCGAAAACACAACTTTTCTTTGAAAATGACGCGGCATCAAAGAAACTGTACTGCTGGGACGGTTTACACTTATCATGAGCGGCAGAAAGATGCAGGTAAGTTTTCTCATGGAGCTGTTTCATTTTTTACGTAGGCCGCCCTAATAATAATGAAAATAAACGGCCACAGGTACAATGACGCACTCGTCACGCGCTCACCTTCCATGCAGCGAAGTGGCTATCGTTACGGCATGCGTTGTTTAGCGCCCTTTAATACTTTTTTGATACGCACGCAGGTATATAATTATTTGTTTCCCCACGTGTTGCGACTAGTGTGAGCAGTGTGACAGCTCAGTCGATAAAGGGTAGGATTTTGCACCGCGAGGTTGCAGGTTCGGATCTCAGTTTTGCACTCGAATTTTTTTCCTTTTCTAACCTGAAGCTTTGGAGGATTTTGTTTTAAAAGGGAAAACAAAAGTCCAAATTTCATAACGTTCAAATTCACTTTTTTCCTTCTATAGTTCTAATTTTATATTTTCTTCTCATGTTTTTATAAAGTTGCATAGGTAGCCCGACTGCGTCTGGCCGTACAGTACTATCGCGAGCTCTGTAGTACGGCCAGACACTCAATGCTTCCACACAGACTGAATTTTTGGTAATCCTTATCTTTAGGACACCTCTATTTTTCACAAGTTCTGTTCAAAACTGACTTTGGCAACTGTCCAGTACCAAAGTGACCTTTGCAGGCTAAAGAAATCTTTTATCTTCTGATTAATGTTCTAAAGTTGTTTGAAAGCACTTTCAAAGAAAATGTGACTTTCCTACCCTTTTTTGCAGTTTGCCATCTTGGTTTTTGAGTCTGTTTACTGTTTGTCATTGCCATGTTTCCCCCCCTAATTTCCCTCATAAATCAAATCCCTGTCAGCCTCTTTCCACAAAATTAAACCTGCTGATATTCAAGAAGGGTCATACTGTTCAGATATAAGACAAGAAATATCAGAATGTCACTTTCGAGTGTCATTTAGTCAGCTGTTTTGGTGAGTCTTGTAACCTTATATAGGAACGGGGTCCTAAAAGTAAGGATTACCGAATTTTTTTTCCCGCTGATGTAGCGATTTTGCTACAGATTTTGATTGAGATTTTCTTCTCGTCCAGGACAGAAATATCCAAAGTTAAGGTTCCTAGTTGTAGAGCAACTCATACCTTTTTGAAAAAACATTCTTTGGTCCCAATATTTTGATCCATCTGACCAAAAGACGACTTTTGCTCATCATCTTCCACAAATATCGTCCCGAAAATGCTCCCCCATGCGATTTCAAAATGGCGTCTGCACTGTAATGACTGCGCAATAGTCGTAGCCTTGTTGCCATTTTGTGATTGGTCAATTAACGACGTTGAAGTACATGTACGCAAGTACGTACGGTACCATGTACACGTACGGGCGTCGCATGTACATGTTCATCGTACAAGGCCAGATTCTGCAGGTTTTTTGTGACACATTTCGTTCACATAATGATACAGAAAGGGGGAAAAGAAAAATCATTTCACAAAACCCTACTGTGTATACATCTCGATATTTGAATGAACATTGCAAGCTATCTCAGTGCAATGATTCGTTGGACATTAATTTTGTGCATAAACTTTGGGAATGGAATACTTCTCTCTTTAAAAAGAAACTTACATGTATATTATTCATCTATATTCATATTTTCTTTAAAAAATTATGTTGTGAATGTAAATTTATTAATTTTATGTACATATTATGCGTATTAAATTGATCCCTGCTTTTCTCTTCAATAATTGTTTTAATTAAAAAAATACCTCCCTAATATCTAAAAAGGACTGATAATGTGACCGGAAGAATTACTTAACACTCCAATTCCGTATTCACTTTCCTCCATGCTTTCATGCATTTATAGGGGGGGGGGGGGTGTCTAAACGATCTCACGATGTAATCATAGATCATTTGGAAAATTGGAAATTTATTTTCTTTACATGATGTTCATTTATGAAAACAGACCGTCACTAAAATGATTCTGAACGTATTGTATACTGATCGAGTGCGGACGGATCCCAGGTGCGTACGGTAAGCAGCACTACTTGCGACCCCACTTGCAGCTTCTTGCACTGGAGGTACGAAGACACCATCAAATGAACGTCGTTCATTGTCCAATCACAAAATGGCAACAAGGCTACGACTATTGCGCAGTCTGTAATGTATGCACGTTTCCCCCGACTTTCTTCATGTAGTGTTGCCAAACCTCTCCATAGAAAAACCTTCAAATTTATTCAGTTTAATAGTGGTACTATTTCCTTAATAATGCTTGCTGTTGAACCTTTGTGAACAATTTTAGTGTCATGAATAAGTCCAATATTCAAAAACGGTGGCATCCGAAAATTGGGCTCAAATTTGGCGGAGAGGTCCCTAACGTGGCACACTTGAACAAATCTCTTAAAATCCCACATTAACGTCTAAAGAATTTCATTAAAGTTGATAAATTTTATTGAATCATTATTACCTCCACTCACATACACAACTACAAGTTTGTCAGCAAATTATTTTCTTATTTTGGGGAGAGTTTTAAAAGGGTTCATTGTGCACTTTGAAAAAAAATCTGAAAATCACGCCAAAATAGAATTTCCTTAGAACCTCGTAGCGGGTATGTAAACCCAAGATTTAGGAATGTGAATGTCAAGAGCTTGATTAAATTTCTTTTTTTTCGTGTGAAATTTGACTCTAACAAGGCACTATAGAGAGCGAAAAATCAAAGTGCGCCACGTTGAGGGCCGCGCCACATTAGGGTACATCAACAATATATGGGTACCATACCGCTTTCAGGTGCCGCTAGTAGATTAATTTTTTGTCTGGTGCGTTTTTCGTGGAAAGCAAGACAATGACTGTTCCATGCAATAAGTGTTTCATGCACAAGGCACTCACGGTAACTTTCCACGACAGGGGCAAGCCTTACGCTAGCAAACTCCAGCACTCGAAGTTCTGGCGTCTTTGTGCCGTTCTTATCCAATTAGAGCAATGTATTGATGCTGAGCGTCTCTTATGTAACTATGCAAGAGCTTGCCCTTAATTATGTGACGTACCCGGTAGCAACAGTTTCTTTGGTCCGGAGAATTCAGAGTTAAAACGTGCCAAGCATTACGAGCAAGTCAGTGCACCAGATGTTATTCAAATTTACTCGCAAAGGGTATATAGCCTCATCTGCAAATGGCTTATTGCCTGCGCCTGCCAAATCGCGATTTGCATGCCCTCAAATCCTCCAATTTTCAATTACGTGAAAACGTACAAGTGTGAAATTTATGAATTTGATGTCAGTCACATTCCAAATTGCAAATCAGTTTATGATGCTCAACTATACTCTTGTTGATGTACATGTAGACCCATTCTAAACTTCTGTTCATTATTTTGTCCCCGTGCAGCTCAGTCCGGCTACGGCACCAACAAGACCCGACTAGGGAAGGACTCGGTGGGTGACTTTGATTGCTGCTGCCTGACGTTACAGCCGTGCCCAAACCCAGTCATAACGTATGCCTTCCACTCTGTGTCTATATTTAAATTTATTTATTGCATGATTGTAAAACAGCTATTATAAATATTGTACAACTATTGCAAATAAACATACAGTTTGAAATGGCATCGCTCACGGACTTTGCTGAAGGCCCAAGGTGAGTTAAAGCTACAGTCCATCATTTGCAGCTATCCAAAAAGTTACTGACATAATTATAGTGTTGAAAAACATACTTGGTTGAAAGACAGTACGGGGACTATCTCCCTGTGAAATTATTCTTTCTTGCATTCTGTCATTTTGAAGAAATCAACAAAAGAAGGTCTTTCGAACGGTGCGTCTAAAGATGCACCGTTGGAAATTTCCTTTAGTTGTTGGGTTTTTTATTCGGCGAAGTGCGCAAAAGCGTTGGCATGATGAACACGCGCGCATGGTCGCTATAATTCGTCAGTTCAAAGCGCGACATCGCGTAGCTGCAATCGGCTCAGTGAGAACATGTCTCGGACGCTGAATTCAGGCCAAATTCAAACCATGAATCAGCAACTTTTGATTTGAAAGCGAGATCCTAGAATGCTGTTTTTCTCGGAATATACAGCTGAGGCTGAGCTGAAACTTCATCAGGTTTGTTGTTCAGCACCCTTTAGATTTTGAGCACGTTTGTTGCTTCAAACGAACAAAATGCAGAGATTACAAATAATGGACTGTACCTTTAAGTGAACTACAAGCATTTGGACATTTCTTGTGACAGCGGGAAAATGCACTTTCTGGAAATAAGTTCCTGTCTTGCACATGAATTTTCCAATCCAAAAAAGTGAAAATGTTACTGGCATATTATTAGTTTCGTTCCACTCCTAAGGTAGGAACTTTGTCAGACTGGCAACCATGTCCAGTGCTCAACTGCCTTTGACAGACCCTTTCTGGAAGCGTAACTAATAATACGTGAGTAACATCTACACTTTTTGGATTGGAAAAAAAAAACCGAATGACCTAATTTATGTTTTACCGACAATGCAGATGAGATGGAATTTTGCGTCGGGGTGATATAAATCAAATTTGGTTTTGCCCTTCACCGACGTTTTAAACACTGTATACTAGAAAGCAGGAGGTCGTGGGTTCGAGTCCCACCTGAATGATTTTTCCGGGAGGTAACACACTGAGTATACCGTGTTTAAAACGTCGGTGAAGGGCAAAACCTAATTTGATTAATGTAGATGAGCTTATTTAATTAACCCTAACCCTGCCAGACGCAATGACACAGTGCATTAGGTGGAAAAGAACTGGTGCACTATAGCCTTTTTCACACGAGACAAATCTCGGGGTTGACACAGGGTTGACGCAGGGTTGAAAACATGCAACGTTTCACACTTGAAGAATTTCAACCCTGTGTAAACCCTGCGTCAATCCCGAGATTGATTTTGCCCCAGGTGGAACTCAACCCTGCGCCAGACCAGGGTAGAGATTTTCAACCCGGGTTGAAAATCTTGCCTGGGTTCAACACAGTAGTAACTGAGCATGATCAGCTTGATTTGCATGAAACAAGTGTGAAACGATGCGGGGTTGAACGTGGGGTTGAAAAATCAAAAACTCAACCCGGGGCGGCACTGGGTTCGCCTGGGGTTGAGTTCAACCCGGGTTGAGAGGCTGTAGTGTGAAAAGGGTTTTTGATGCATTAAAAGCTACCAACACCAGTGCATGAACGGCCAGTTCTGAAACAATGAGAGCTAAGTCCCATTGAGAATGCCTCAGTTGTATCCTGCTGCTTGCGGTGACCACAGACTCTGAGGCAGTAGGGCCTTGAGACTTCTCCTCTGATGGATCTTGCTACATTTGGCAGGCTTGTCACTTAGTCAAGTGTTGCATGTTGCTACGTTTGGCAGAGTTCTAGCAAACATACCCTGGCATCTTTTAGTAGGAACTGGACCAAGTCCATCAAAATCCATCAAGCACTGTGCGTCTATTAAATACAAAACTGTACAGGACAAAATGGAATCCACCACTGCCGCACTGGTTGACATTCTTGGACTTCTTTTATCACAATAGCAGTACAGGAAGCTAGGCAAAATCAAGCAGATACCCCTAGCACTGCTTCAGGCCATTAGGCCCAAGTCCATCATACTCCATCAGTATTTAGTCACGCCAGGCCTTCTGGACCAAGTCCCCCAATTAAAATCTACCAAAATGGGGGGGATGGATTTTGATGGAGTTGGGTTGGTTAGCGTTAAAGACATTCCTGTCTGGCTCTCGTTCCAGGAAAGTGATTGGGAGTGATTTTGTGATCTGGGTTTTACATTCCGCACATTGTAATCCAAAATATATTCTAGCGCCTTTTTTAGTAGCTGGACATGTATTCTTTAACCTCTTTTTCCCCCTTCTGTTCAATAGGGAAGAAGGCTACCTTTACGATAAGGAAGCGATCATAGAGTATGTACTCAAACAGAAACAAGATTATGAGCGCAAGCTCAAGGAGTACCATCGCCAGTGTCGCCTCCACCAGGTTTGTCCTAACTCCTACGCATCTCCCCGAGGGTACAAAACCTCAGGATGTTCAATACTTTCCCATATAGTGAGGTTCAGAACCTCACTTCAAACTGTAATCTTTAGGGAAGTAGCATGTTTTAGTCTGTCTGTGAGGTTCGGTACATTTCAACTTCAAGTAGAGAGTCCAGATCCTCAAAGTTGACAACGTGAGTTTCGGGACCACGCATTGTATTGCTGGTGATGGATCAGGTGTTAACTTTTGTCTGTGAGGTTTGGTACATTTGCATACTTGCAGAGACAAAACTTCACGATGTTCAATACTTTCCCATATAGTGAGGTTCAGAACCTCACTTCAGACTGTAATCTTTAGGGAAGTAGCATGCTTTAGTCTGTCTGTGAGGTTCGATACCTTTGCAGGTAGAGAGTCCAGATCCTCAAAGTTGACAACATGGGTTTCGGGACCATGCATTGTATTACTGGTGATGGATCAGGTGTTAACTTTTGTCTGTGAGGTTTGGTATATTTGCATATGTTGCAGAGTCCAGATCCTCAGAGTTGACCATTATAGGTTTGAGCACCATGCATTGTATTGCTGGTTATGGATCAGGCGCTAACTTTTGTCTGTGAGGTTTGGTACCTTCAAATTTAGGGAGTCCAGATCCTCAAAGTTGACAACATACGGTAGGTTTGAGCACTGTGCATTGTATTGCTGGTGATGGATCAGGTGTTAAATTTTGTCTGTGAGGTTTGGTACATTTGCAGAATCTGGCAAAATGCTCCGATAATTCTTGAATGTGGTCCTTGGAGGTGTGATCACTGCTTGAATCCTGCAAAATCTTCCAGCAATCACTGTCTATGTTGAGGAGAGCCAGTGACATCGTGGAGCAGTGCGGAGGATTTCAGATATAATGTAGGCCTAAATGCATACATGGCTGAGTATAAATATATCACAAGGTCCGGCCCAAGACCTTAACACAGTGCACTCCAAAATCTTGCACAGTTTTTGACTTATTTATAGCCTCAATCCTGCAAAATCCTCCATTTTGCAGAGAGAATTTTGGAGGATTTGGGAAGGTTAGTGTTAATTATACAAGGCAAAAAACTGGCAGCGGCACTTTACTATTAAGAGGTTCGTTTTGATTGAGTTATTCCACACAGTGTTTTCCCTCAGATCTTGGATCTTTTAGAGATAATGCTACACTTTGCATTCTAAGAGGGAACTCAAGTCTACAACTTGTGTTAATTTGGGGAAAATGTTCTTTTTTTTCCAGGATGAAGAGAGCCAGGCTAAGAAGTCTGCAAAGGAAGATCAAGTGAAGGCTTTCATTGAAAAAGGTAATGTTCATAATTTGCATATATATTACATAATTTACATACTGCATAATTTACATACTAATATTCCCCCTTCTTCCCCAATTCACACTAACATCACATTCCTCATTACAACACCTCATAAATATTCATGATCAAATTGGATCTTATCATTGGCCGATTCCGCCGCGCGTCCGGGAAGTACAAATGATACGCGCCCAGCTGACGTCATCCCGGTGAGTATCAAGCTCGCTGCCATGCGGTGTTTTTTTTTTGGTAGCACCAAAATTCCCTCTGGAACCATTTCGAAGACATGTAGTCGGGGCATGTAATCTTTACGGAATCAATCTGTTGTTGTAGTCCTTGTAACTACTGCAGTAAAGACACACTAAAGAGTGTTGGCACCAGACTTTTTCATTGACTGACAAAGAACCTGAATATATTGTGCTGAATAGATAGATTTAAATAAAAGGAGTTTTGAATTGAAAACTACAAAAAACATTTTCATACTGACAATAGGTAGGATATAAGTTACAAAACCAAGATATTTCCAGTCAACTTTTGTTATAAATTATAGTAATTGTATTATCAAACAAACTCTTTTTCTCAGAGCGCAGCATCACAAGCAAGCCCCTCAACCCCTTCACTGAGGCTCCCCCCGCCAAAAGAGCGAAAATGGAAGAGTCCAAACAAGACACGCCCACAACTAGCAGCAGCAGCAGCAATGGCAACAGCAAAGCTGGAGGCACGACAGAAAACGGCGAGAAAAAGTCAGAGCTTCCAAGTTTCTGGATTCCGTCTCTGACGCCGCAGGCAAAGGCTACTGCCATCCAGAAACCGGTATGCAAGACATCGTGTTGGAAAAAAACTCCCTGAACGAAGTCTTGGACTTGCCCTGTAACTATTATACAAATATAACTTGGTTTGAGGGTGGACAGTCGATATTCGCTCCCCAAAGTATTGGAAGCTGACAAACGCCGAGGGAACTAGTTTGTCATCTTCCAATACCGAGGGAAGCTAATATCGGCTGTCCACCCGAAATAAACCATGTTATGTTTGTTTTTCTATACCTCGTACGTATTCAGCACTGATTTGTTTTTTGTTTTTGTTGCATGAAGGAACCTCAAACAATATTTTTGTGTGTGAAAAACTTGTCCAGTTCACCAAAAGAATCGTTTTGCTCAACTTCACTGATTCGTTTACCATACAGTGCAGCTGTAAATACAGTAGTTTTGTGTACATGTACAATATTCTTTTGTACAGGAGGCATCTTAATTGTCCATAAATATTCTCTAGTTTGGCATCATTGAGCTCGGGAAAATAACGCGCCATGCAACCTTAACCATCTCTTTGTGTGTAGTTCATTTGGGCGATGCTCGCGCGTGCGTACTACACCCGTGAGACAGTTCCACGATTGCTTTGTAAAGCGCATGTGTAGTAGACTGTCACACGGGTAACCCATGCCACAGTCTACTACGCATGCGTATTCACCCTGTGCGTGAATCCTCGCGCGCTTGGTAAACAGCAAAAATAACATCTGGCACATGATGGTGAATAAGCCATTTGCGAGTAACCTATACCCATGATACCCTTTGGGATTTACATTTGAAAAACGTCTGGTACAATGACTTGCTCAGAATGCTTGGCAAATTTTAACTGTGAATTCTCCAGACCACAGACACTGTTGCTAGTCACATGATTCGGGGCAAGCTCTTGCATAGTTACGTAAGAGACGCTCAGCACCAATACATCGTTCGCAATGGGTGAGAATGGCACAAAGACACCAGACCATGCCAGAGCTGGGTGTTGCTAGCATAAGGCTTGCCCCGAATCACGTGATATAGTAACAGTCTCTTTGGTCGGGAGAATGCTAGGTTAAAACGTGCAAAGCATTGTATTAAGTCAGCGTTCCAGATTTTATTCAAATTTAACACGCAAATGGCTTATTGACTGGAGAGTTCGGCTCTGGATCATGAATATGTATGAGGTATAGTAATTAACAATTGTTAACTGCTGTGATGTGGGATATGACTTTTGTAACCCCCAAGGGCACATTCGCCTAGAGTGCTATGCACCCTGAGGGGGTTAAAAACAGCTTATCCCACATCACAGCAGTCAGTAATTGTTTTGTTGTATCGTGCCAATAAATCATAACGATAGATGGTTGTAACTTACCGTGTGAGAAATAAATTAAATCACTGCGATTAATTTTTTGGTAACTGAACGTTTTGGTGTCCTGCTGGACATGAGACTAAGTATTGGATGTAACAGTTATCATTGTGCGAAGCTAGCGCGCCAGCAGGCTCCAGACTTGTGCAATGAACGCAGTGCGATATCACCCTCCGTGTGTGCCCTGTGTTTTTATGGACCAGACGCGTGGCTGTTCTCGACCAATAAAACTACAGTATCCAAGCACATGATATAACAACAATAAGAATAATACTTAAGTCTTATGTAGCACATCTACCAACAATTAGGTGCTCAAGGCGCTGGAATTTATGCCTATTATTAGAGACAGGTAAATGAAGTACATGAGAAATATGAGAACCATTTGTAGCACCTTTATAATGGTTTACAAGGTGCTGCGGCGCATTAAGCAGCCACTGCCAGAAACACCAGGGCAAACCCCTTTTTTTACTAGCGATAAGTGTTACTGCGTTCTGTAACGTGAATTACACAACACACGGGACCTACCGCGTAACATCCCATCCGAAGGACGAAGCAATAGTGGTAAAGTGCCTTGCTCAAGAGTGCAAGCACCATGTTCCCACGGTCAGGATTTGAACCCATGTACCACGGCACACGAGTCGAACACCGTAACCATTGGACCACAGCGCCCCATAATAATAATTGCGTCACACTGTGTCACAATTCTCTGTTTTTTGACTTGTGTAATGTGCTTTATTTGATGGACAGGACAAAACCGTCTACTGTCCCATGAGCAAGAAGCCGCTGAAAGTCAAGAATCTAATTCCGGTCAACTTCGTGCGGGCTGACGACGCCAACGACAATCGGCCCATGGTGGCAAAGCAGATTCGGTACAAGTGCGCCGTCACCCACGACGTCCTGTCCAACAAGACACCGTGTGCCGTACTCAGACCCAGGTACAGTAGACCCAATTTTACGAAGTTGCTACTATTTATTAACCAGTTCACGTCGGAGGACGTGATAACACGCACTGGCTGTTTTTAAGATGTCAAGATTGCCTTGACTCGCCTCCGGGTGGCATCTTAACACGCTAATCCCTCGTGTCTTTTGTACACACACTCACAGTCTGAAGTCTGTGGAGGCGGACCGTGCGTTGATCCTGAATTGGCCGTTGTGCGCGGCCAATTGTTGTACAATTTACGCACACCCCGGAGTATTGAAGCATATGAAGTTTCAGCAAGAAATATGGTACACATAAAATGACTCTTGCAAATCAGTATTTGGCGTTTGGCTGTATATTAGAAGTTGGGGAGAAATATTGCCTTTTGGGAAAAATCAAAATTTTCGGCAAAAAATTGTCCTGGCGCGAGGTGGTTTATGCGCGTGACCCATATTCCAGAATGGATTTTTGTTAGGCCTATTTTCCAGATTTTCTTCCCCCAGTTACATCCTGGAGCAGTGTGGAGGATTTCAAGTATAATCTAGGACTAAATGTATGCGCGGCTGAGCATAAACAACACAAAGACCGGCCAAAGACCTTGACACAGTGCATTCTCTGAAATCAGCCACACACTTTAGCCATTACAGCTTCAATCCTGCAGAATTCTCCATTTTGCAAAGAGGATTTTAGAGGATTTGGGAAGGTTAGAGTTCAGCCTTACCAATTTGACTCTGATGACTACCTAGACCCCCTAGCACAAATCGTTCTGGGACCAGATTTACTAGGTTTATCTATTCCGGCCAACATAATTGGGACTCATCCACTGAAGAGCATACCCTCCCCCGGTCCCCCGCTCCCCTGGTCCACACACTCTCTCTCCACATCCAATGCAGGGTATATACATTCAGACGATCATGGGTAAAATGGTTGGGACACCTCCACACAAGAGCATACCCTCCCCCGCTCCCCTGGTCCACACACTCCTGCCTCACATCTGATGCAGGGTATATACATTCAGACGATCATGGGTAAAATGGTTGGGACACCTCCACACAAGAGCATACCCTCCCCGGTCCCCTGGTCCACACACTCCTGTCTCACATCTGATGCAGGGTATATACATTCAGACGATCATGGGTAAAATGGTTGGGACACCTCCACACAAGAGCATACCCTCCTTCGGTCCCCCGGTCCACACACTCCCTCTCCACATCTAATGCAGGGTAAATTCATTCAGAAATTCCCGGCCAAAATGGTTGGGACACCACACGAGAGCATACCCTCCCCTGGACGCAAATTTTTTTCTCCCAAACGACATCCGCATACATGGTTGTTTAGCGCCCTCATCGATACTTTTATGATATGCATGCAGGTATATAATTATGTGTTTCCCCACATTTTGTAGAGCAGTGCGACAGCTCGGTCAATAACGAGTAGGATTTTGCACTGCGAGGTTGCGGTTTCGTATTTCGGTTTTGCACCCACATTTTTTTCCTTTTCTAACCTGGGGCTTTGGAGGATTTTTTTTAAAGGGAAATAAAGTCCGAATTTTATAACATTCAAATTCACTTTTTTTGCAAATTTTATATTTTCTTTTCATGTTTTTATAAAAGTTAAGTCGAAAATGCCATAGCGATGTGGTTGTCATTTGGGATAAATAAATTCGCCCCCTGGACCCCGCTTACCAAGTCAATGTTGTCATCTCGCACTTGAGCACAGACCGCGCAAAGAGAGACAACTTTGGGGTGGGGGCCCAGCGAGTTCTGGCCGGGATTGTAGTCTTGATCTACATGTAAGTTTTTGATGGACCGGCCTCTTGTATTACTTTGTCTTGCAGCGGGAAGGTGGTAACGCTGGACTGCGTGGAGAAAATCATCAAGAAAGACATGAGAGATCCGTTCACGGGAGACACGCTGAAAGACAACGACATCATCAAGATCAGACGGGTATGCATTATATGGAATCCATCACTTGAAACCTTATTCATAAATACCTAAGACAGTTTACTCATTCCTATTGGTCGAGAGCCCGGTCTTAAACGGATGATAAAGACATGGCTAGCTGGTCTTAAGCACTTTTCCAGTGTCACATGAAATTTGGACTCCCGTGAAATCCGGTGCCTTATAACATTTCATTGATTGAATGTTCACATTCCTCACGTAAGCATGCGCAATACTACCAGTAAATCAGTATTTCATGGTCCGAAATTCACACTACACCAGCCTAGCTGCGTTTTGCGCGATATAGCGCAGTACGCGCGATGCGCACACCGATGTCCTTATAAGGTAACGAGTTGTGGAGGGGCATTCCATATTATAGTCAGAGGGGTGTTTCGTAAAACATGAAGTAAAATTGTTGAAGAAAATGGTTGGCAACGTACACTTTTTAACTTTTTTGATTTTTGGACCGAAAAGATTTGTTTTTTTTGACCGAAAAGGTATTTATGAATGGGAATAAACATGTGTTCGGTCGGTATTAAACACTCAGTTTAAGACCGGTGGGAGTCAGGATGGGTGATAATTACCCTTGGCTTCGCCTCAGGTAATTATCACCCATCCACACTCCCACCAGTCTTAAACTGAGTGTTATAATACCTCCCAAACACAGATTTATTCCCTTAGTAAATTTATTCCCATGCGCGTGCATGGTCTGATACAAGACTCTGTTTGAATATGCAAGAAGCGACCATACGAGGCCGAAAAAGCGTCTCATGCATGGCTTCACTGCTTAATGTATGACACCGGGCATGTGCATGATCTAGTCAGTATATACTCATATTGTTTAAAATGCCAATCTATTTCCTTGTTGCAGCGTTTAATGTTTGTTCTGCCATCTTGTTTGTAGGGAGGAACCGGATTTGCCAGCGCAGCGGAGACGTCTTTAGAAGCCAAGAAGGCACGGCCTGTCATGATGGCATCGTAAATTTTCCCCGGAATTCCTAGCAACGCAGTGTTTAATCTATGTCTCAAAGGAAGCCATCTTGTGTCCAGAATTGGAATAGGAAACCATTGAAAATTCTACACTGGAGAGTTGCGTGTTGGACTTGAGACTTTGACATAAACCTAGTGTGATGTGGAGAGTCTGGTTGCGGATGCTGTGCGGTATGCACTGTTTTTTGTTTGTGACTTGTCAAATGTTATCAAGGAACTTCTCATTACTGGCTCTCTGTGATACATTCCAATACACCCAGCTGTGGACAACCAGTGTAAACAATTACCTGAGTAATAACTGGTCGACTAGACTAGTCCGACCATCATCAACTACGAATGACTGATTCTGCGAGCTGTACTTTGTCGGTTGAAAGTGAACAGTGTTCTTTTGTGGTTTTCCAGCATCGATGGACACAAAACACTAAACAGCTCAGTGGAACGAAGTCAACTTAAAATTAAAAACCCTTAAATCAGCACGGCCTGTCATGATGGCATCATTAATTTTCCCTGGAAGTCCTAGCAACGCAGTGTTTAATCTATGTCTCAAAGGAAGCCATCTTGTGTCCAGAATTAGAGTAGGAAACCATTTAAACTTCCACACTTCCAAGAGAGTCGTGTGTTGGACTTGAGACTTGGACATGATGTGGAGAGTCTGGTTGCGGATGCTGTGCGATATGCACTGTTTTTTGTTCGTGACTTATCAAATGTTATCAAGGAACTTCTCAGCACTGACTCTCTGTGGTACACTCCGATACACCCAGCTGTGGGCAACCAGTGGTAAGACGTACCTGAGTAAGCTAGTCAACTAGACTATTCAAACCATTGTCAACTAGCCCAAGTGTGAGGAAAGCATGTACAAGCAAGCCCAGTGATGATTCCAACACCTAATATGTATGCCTCTGTCAAATGTGATTCCTTAAAGGGAATATACATCATTTGCTTTTGCTGTAATTTTCAGAAATGGATGGAATTGGGGGGTTGGAAATATAAAGCAAATATAGTTACACTGACTTTTTGGAGGTTTTGGGTTCGAAAATGCTATAAAAACCAAGAAAAACGATCATTTTCCTGTAGTCTGGTTCCCTGACTCCATATAAGAAGAAACAGAGCAGTTTACATACATTGGGGAATTGTAAGGTCAGTTTACATACATTGGGGAATTGTAAGGTCAGGGAACCAGTCTAGCTGGCTCGTACCCGTTCATAGGTTTGTAATCGATTGCAAACAAGTACAATGGTCAATTGGGGCCAGTATTTGAAAAAAAAGCCAGTTGTTTCCAACGCTGATCGGCCGATCAGCGTTGGAAATTGATACAAAAATACCACTTTTCTTGAAAATGACAGTATACCAGGTGCCATAATTTTACAGGATGCTTTAGACTGTCATTTACCAACATCCTATTAAGGTATTTCGCAAAAACTTGGTAGTTTTATTTTTCGATGTTTGCAAATGTTGTATATTCCCTTTAAAGGCATATAAGATCATTTGGTATCACTCAAAAATGAAACTGCCAAGTTACCACCGGTACTTTACCATGATATTGCTGGCACTCGGGCACTCCCTGTGACCCATGGGTTCTATGAATGACAGATTCTGTGAGCCGCTCTTTGATGGTTGAAAGTAGACAGCGTTCTTGGGTGTTCTTCCAGTACAGATGGACACAAAACATGGAACTGCACAGCAGAACGATGTCTGCTATAAATTAATAGCCCTTAAATCAGTCCATGTCACGAAATTACATACAAATATGACAATTGCAAACAATCCTATATATAAAGTCTTCACACAAGAACACTGTAAAGGATGGATTATATACTTAGTCATGCGATGGTCACGTGGGTAAAAAAAATTGACGTGGTCATCTTGAACGCAGTTTGCATGGTTGTCATGATGTAATGACATCTTTATAGCACAACTTCACAAACAATTTGACTTGAAAGTTTAACCTTTATTTTGTGTAAATCTGATGTAAACAACTGCGTTTATTCAGAGCATTTTCTCAGTTTCTGCAAGACGTCAAAGTCCCTCAACATTTAAAATTGTATCAAGCCTCACAGCAAACTTTTAAAACCTATGAAAACCTGTATTTCAGCATTGGAGCCAATACATGTAAGCTGTGTAACCCCTGAAAATCTGTATTTTTATTCTGCCAAACGTTTTGAACAGTTCTTTTAAGTAATATTTTAATCAACTTGATCCAGAGTTTAGTTAAAATGACAACATCGTCAATTACCCTTCTTAGATTTTGTTGTTTCCAAGTACATTTTGTATTTCAGAATTGGGCAGTTTGCACGACGTCCTGCAAAGTAGTTTTACGTAACTTTATCCAGCCATGTGGTTGCGGAGGGCGATTTCCAAAGGCTACGCAGCACTTTATTTTGAATGAAACTACATGTACACATACCTGTTCACACAGGCGGGCGAAATCTTTGAAAATTAATTTCTCCCGTTTGGAAGACGGTATCTTCATGCAACTTTCAGGTTTTATTTCCCTTATAATGATCCAATTATGTGCTAAAAATCGTTGTGATATGTTCATTACTTTTTCGAAGAAATTTGAAAAAATAGGCCTTGCTACGTGCATTTTTGAAAGTTGTAACACTGACCTCTGCAATATCTTTAAATCAAGCCTCACGAACATTAGTAAGGTTCCTATCCATTATGGTGTGTAGTGAAAATGTGCATAAAAGCCTGCTTCGCGAGTTATTAATTGATAAATATCACCCTTTTTGCCGGCTGCCATTGGTCGATACCGAGACCCACGCCAAGTCACGCCAGGTGACGCTAGGGGCCTGTACTGAGATACATGACCCTCATCTTCAGCTCGGCCCGTTATCCACATCCTGACACCTAGCCAGTTTGAAATGTACTTGTTTATAAACTGGCCCAGCACATACTTATTCCCTTGTTAAAAAAAAAAAGAATGGAAGAGGGGCACTGAGGCCTGCTCCTACTACTGCTCCTCTTACTATTACTATATTATTATTATATTTATTCGGCCAAGATTTCATACAGCAAAAAACAATACAGAAAATATGACAATGAACCTTTACAGAACAAAACTAGTGGAACATGTATAAAAGGATAAAAGGGGGGGGGGGAGGGGGGGGGGGGGGGGGCGACAGCCAGTCCCCCCCCCCCCCTGAGATTTTGAGTTTCTAAAAAAATTATCATTGATCTACATAACGCCCCCCCCCCCCCCCCCTGAAATGTTCCAGCGCCCCCCACTGAAAAATGTCTGGCTACGCCACTGATCACCTTCCTGGAACGAAAAGGTATTTACGAATGGGAATAGATATGTGCTTGTTCGGTATTTAACTAGTACGTTTAAAAATCAGCTATATAGGGGCCTGGACGCAGATATATGACGCATAGAGACCCCCCAGCCAGTTTTAAAAGGCCAGATGTATTTTTAAAAAATGGGGGGGGGGGGGGGGGGAGGAAAAATTTCTCATATCGTAATGTATCGGTAGTTCTATTACCTCGTATCGTAATCAGTGTATAGATATACGGGTGGTGAAAACTACTTTGAAAATAAAATACAGACTGTAACCCTTTTGTCTGAATTTGAGGAATCTGTGTGCTTATGTTACGTTTAGGTGTAATGTGCCCCCCCCCCCCCGATGTGCGTACCAACCCCGGCCCCTCCCTTGAATTGAACAAAAAATACATGCCTATTATAATATGTGCCTTCAGTGCCCCCCCCCCCTTAGACCCCCCTCCAATTTTAACCCTTACGCATTGGTAATAGAACAAAGATAATTGCCTATAGAAAATAACATAAAGAAGATAACTGTTTCAGCAAAAGCCAAGATTGCCCTCAACTAGTATAAGAGAGGCATTCGTGGATATATGCACAATTACTTGCCTTAATGCACATCAGTAATTTGGAAGTTATAGTTGAGAGGGTGTTTTTTCCCCCTTGACCATATAGTCCAGCGGATATGTGAAAAAAATTGTGCACTTTTGCATAAAAGCGTGAAACTTGGCACAAATGTTCATATTCATGCGAGAAAATGTTTTAGATGTGGAGCCATCTAAAATCGTGAATGTCAATGGCTGTGGAAAAGTTCCATTTAATGGTTCCATGGTGGGCATAACGAAAACCCCGCCCCCTTTTTTCTCATATGGGTGCCCCTACAAGGGTATCTTCGAGATGGCTCCACGTCTGTATTTTTCCCCTCATGAATATAAACGTCTGTGGGACGTTTTATTCGTTCATGAAATATGAGCACAATTTTTCCCAAGATGGGCATAATATTTACCCCCCCCTTTTTTTTAATAGCTGCCACGCCCCCTTAAAAGGTACTTTTTTTGGTGGCTCCGAATCTGGAAAACACTTATAGTCTATATAATTATGTCTTTGTGAAGTTTCCTTCTTTTGTGACAAGTGGGAACAACTGTTTTCACTGCGGGCATGATGAGTCCTGCCCCCCCCCCTTTTTTAAATTGATGCCACGCCCCTAAAACATTTTCTCGCATGAATCTGTGCCAAGTTTCACGCTTTTATGCAAAAGTGCACAATTCATATTTTGTCACATATCCGCTGGACTAAAAAAAGCCATAGTCATCAAACCAACACAGTGATTTTCATTTTATTTTATTTTTTCCGTCCGGCCGTGATTTTGATATATCATTCAGTTTATAGAATGAATGTGACGTTGTTTGGTAAAAAAGTTAATTTTTTTTTTGGAAAAAAAATACTGTGCAGGCAAGTCTTGCATTATATCAAAAATTGTTGGCGAGTAGTTATGTTGGGTACGAAATTCATAAAATATCTGGTCCATGATCAGTAAACAGTTAGTGCGCCCTCTATTTTGTTACTCTATGAACTTCAGGGGATATAGACGTTTACGAATAAGTTGCCGAAATCCAATCAGAGTGCATAAAAACTATTTACTTGTTAAATTAATTTGACCACAAGTTATCTGACTGACGCCCCCTTGGGTAGTTGTACAAATCTGTCATGATTGTGACCTTGACAGAAAAAAACACACTAGTAAATTGCATTATGATGCATGCATCCGTATCCCTGCATGCGCATCGCGTGTACGTGCTGACATGCACTGTGTAGACAGCGCCATCTATTTAGCAACTAGCACCGTCACCTGCGCTACATGCGCCCTGGCCTGTACACCGACTAGCAGTAGCAATGACTAGCTAGAAAGTTGGAAATTTGACGTTCTCGGGCCGGAAGAGGGGCAGCTGAAATCACTACAGCCTGCTCCAGCTGCTGTGTCAACGCATGGAGTCCACCCTGTCTGACTCTCGTCTCGATGGCAGATTTGTAGTCCGATTGAGGCCATTTTTTTGTAGGTGAGCGGAACGTGAACTTGGCAATGGCATACTTGCCGAACGAGATCGCCAAGTGACCTCGACATGTACAATGTACATGTAGCTCTATGTCAATGATGTACCGTAGGCCTTGTTCGTACGCTAAACAAATACTGTCTACACAGTTAAATGACGTTTGTACAGCAACCGGCGAAAAGCAATTGTGGAGTTTAGTGTCATTCCAAAATGACTTTTGCCACCTTGATTTTACCTTTCTTGTTAATATGATCCTACTCCTAGCGTTATGTTGGTAATTTTCAAGTTTTAAACTGTATTTTTGGAAAGATTCCTATATTGACATCACTTGTCACCCTGTGCACAAACCCTATGAGACTGGTCTGAACATTTCTTTGTTTTCTCAGTAAATGCTTCAATATTTTCCCTGCTAAATTTGACTTTAGGACATCACTTTCTGATGGCTGATACTGATAAGTACGGTCACTGAAGGGAAAAATTAGTGATGGCCAGATATGGGAATCTTTCCTTATTTTTTTTTTAAAGAAAATGTGATTTTTTTTCCCCCAAACAATTTTCCATGATCTTGTGCATTCACACTCATTGCATGCATGGCCGTGATGGCCGTATTATTTTTCGTGTTGTCTTTTTTCGTCTTGGTCGTCATTTTACCCCACATTTTCCCTCAAACATTCAAAACCCTGCCCTATTTCCACTACATTCCTGTTCATTTTTAACACCGTTATAAACATGATAATAACCCCACCCTGGATTATGGAAAGATATACGAAGTTCACTAATTTTCCTCTGTATTGACTAACAAGCCCCCAGATAGCAATTTCATGTCATCAAAGTCATTTTGAGCAGTGAGAAAATACAAGCATTTTCTTAAAAAACACTTAGAATTTTTCAGTCCAATCTCATAGGGTTTGTACACGGGGTGTTGAGTGAACTTCGTATATGGAAATCTTTCCCTAACAGAGTCCAACCGGAGTTTCCTGCTCAATCCACTGTGCCTTACTGAATCCCACAGAGTCCAACTTGGCGTTAAAATGCATTTCAGTTGCCTGCTGAAATTAATCCAACATTTTGCACGAGGAATGTACACAACGGGTCTACTGCTCAATCCAACAGGCTCCATCGGGTATATAGTTGAATCCTGTTGGATTCAGCAGGGTTAGGATGTTAACAGTGTGTGCAGTGCCCCTACCCCCCCCCCCCCAAAAGATGTCAATCCAGTCAGTCAATCCAGTTAGTGGAGTGCTGTGGCCTCGTGGTTAAGAGCACTGATTCGTGGTCTGCGGGTAAAGCTGCAGGTTGTGGGTTCGAGTCCTGGCGGGGTCATGGTGCGTGTGCCCTTGGGCAAGGCACTTTGTCACTCATTGCTTCTCTCCACCCAGGTGTAAATGGGTACTTGTGAGGGCAGAGATGGTTATTGTGAATTAGCTTCCTTGCGCCTAACAGGCTGCATCGAGCTGTATACTCCCCAGGGAGCTGAGTATGGTATTGGATTGTTTCATGTGCCCAATGAGCAGGGGTAATAATGATGTAGCGCCTTGAGCACCAGTCCTGGTGGATACGTGCGCTTTATAAATATCCACTATTAGTCATTGAAAAAGTACAAACGTAACCACGTGTAACCCAAATGTAATCAAGCACTGTGGTACTTCTGTTTTGTAAATCAAGTATAAAATAAAAACATTGTTAATTGTTTGTGCGATGTACGATGCTTCTTACAAGTCAAAGGAAGATTGTAATTCAGGTTTTGTAGTTCGGATTTTCATTTTGGAAAATTTGTAAACGGACTTAGAATGTTTTTTTTCCTTATAAACGTGTCCAGACTTCACATCCTTAAAAGTAACAGATTGTAAAATGCATTTTTGAATCACAGCAACGTATTTTACAAATGTACGTCAACAATCTTGGATTCCTCTGTTGACCTAATTTGTACGTTGAGTGCGTTTGATTACTTCCCCCGCGCTTACTTGTGCAAGCGCGACAGCATTCAATTTACCTCTCACGTGACTTCTCGCGCTTACTCGAGCCTGGCCCAAGTAACCGACTCGCCGAGCCGGCATATGAACCACATTATAACGCCATGTTGGACTCTGTTGGATTCAGCAGACAACTGAAAATGAGGCACAATGGATTGAGCAGGAAACTCTGGTTGGACTCTGTGGGATTGAGCAGGGTAGTCCTGTCAGAGGAACTACTAGGGGGTTAGGGTTAGCTAACCAGAGAAGACTGTTTACCATAGCCCGTACGAATTATCATAGTGAGGATGTACCGTTGCATCAAGGCTGTCTTTCACTACAAATATGATTACTGTACGTATGTGGTGCGAATGTATCTAGGACCTATGCAGACAAGCAAGGGGATAACTGAGGCTAGTGTGCGCGGCACTGTGCCATGGCAAGTACAGTACAACAGGTACCGGACATATCAGCCTAAGCTGTACGGTAGTAGCCACTCGCTTGTTAAGGGAACTAGTAGACAGCCTTGGTCAAGGCTACCCTCTTCATTGCATTAGGGACAAGCAAGGGCTAACTGAAGCCAGTGTGCGCGGCGCTGTGCCATGGCTAGTACAGTACAACAGGTACCGGACATATCAGCCTAAGCTGTACGGTAGTAGCCACTCGCTTGTTAAGGGAACTAGTAGACAGCCTTGGTCAAGGCTACCCTCTTCATTGCATTAGGGACAAGCAAGGGCTAACTGAAGCCAGTGTGCGCGGCACTGTGCCATGGCAAGTACAGTACAACAGGTACCGGACATATCAGCCTAAGCTGTACGGTAGTAGCCACTCGCTTGTTAAGGGAACTAGTAGACAGCCTTGGTCAAGGCTACCCTCTTCATTGCATTAGGGACAAGCAAGGGCTAACTGAAGCCAGTGTGCACGGCGCTGTACCATGGCAAGTACAGTACAACAGGTACCGGACATATCAGCCTAAGCTGTACGGTAGTGGCCACTCGCTTGTTAAGGGAACTAGTAGACAGCCTTGGTCAAGGCTACCCTCTTCATTGCATCAGGGACAAGCAAGGGATAACTGAAGCCAGTGTGCGCAGCGCTATGCCATGGCAAGTACATTGTACAGTACAACAGGTACCGGACATATCAGCCTAAGCTGTACGGTAGTGGCCGCTCGCTTGTTAAGGGAACTAGTAGACAGCCTTGGTCAAGGCTACCCTCTTCATTGCATCAGGGACAAGCAAGGGATAACTGAAGCCAGTGTGCGCGGCGCTGTGCCATGGCCATTAGAGTACAACAGGTACCGGACATATCAGTCTAAGCTGTACGGTAGTGGCCGCTCGCTTGTTAAGGGAACAAGTAGATAGCCTTGGTCAAGGCTATCCTCTTCATCGCATCTGATGAAGAATTGCGCCACGAAAACTTATGCACGCTTTCACTCGAGTTAGTCATTTAAAGTGCTACCTTACCGTACATGTACGTATGTTTCCATTTTACACTAAATGAGTTTATCTTTGTCTCTACACAGGACTAGAGCATACCGCTAAGCCAAACGTGACAGCCCACTGGGGACGCACAGCAACCCAACCTACATGCATCCTATAGACTCCAAAAACAATGGAAATATGGATCACAGTTTCTTTCGGATGCTTTCGGGCCGGTTGTTTGGGATCTTGCTAAAGACGTCGTCCCTGTGCGTTTACCGCTATAAGTAGCACACTTCAAAAACTCCTGTGGAGATTAATTTCTTATGACACACACTGCTCTCTCATAGGTTTTTTCCCCTGGAATCATCAAGATTTTTGTTGCACCAAAAGGCCTTGTCAAGACAAAGAATA
This sequence comes from Patiria miniata, assembly GCF_015706575.1. Classification (NCBI taxonomy): domain Eukaryota; kingdom Metazoa; phylum Echinodermata; class Asteroidea; order Valvatida; family Asterinidae; genus Patiria; species Patiria miniata. The sequence goes on along the minus strand of NW_024037047.1, from coordinate 27,610,395 downwards.
AAACTTAAAGAATGGAAGTCGGTGAGATAGATGATGTGAGCCAGCTGCCTGTCCAAGTGGACGTGTCCTCCCCAACTAGCTTTCAGTCTAATGACACGGACGGCATGGCCAAGTCGCCCCTGGGCCCCCACCGGACGGGATCAGGAAATAGAATCGGTAAGTTGCAAAATGCCAAGTGTCGTACTATCATCTTACGGTACCTAGTAAAAACGTAAAGTCTGTCACAAGCTTATCTCTCAAAGACGGCCATCTCTGTAGGAGAACAGCAGCTGTGTATTTTACGCAATCAAGCACTCATTGCGCAGTGTTGAAAATGTTCCAAACAGGTCCGCTTGTTGCTCGAAACATGTTCGAAATACGACGCAGCCGATGCACATTATGCAAGTTGACGATCAAAATGACGATGGCGCATGGCTGGTCTGTAGGAAATGACGTTTATCTTTAGTTTCAGTGGCATGAAATGACTGAGAATATTCACCCTGGATGGAATGCCAGTCCACTGCAGGTTACTCCCCAGCTAATGCCAGTACCCATTTGTACTCCTGAGTACAGAGAGGCAAAGTGGGGTGCAGTGGCTTGCCCAAGGACACATGTCCAGCAGCTGGACTTAACCCCTTATCTTCTAAACATGAGTCATGAACTCGACTGCTAGGCCCCCTCCCATGTTGCCTACCCATGTTAAAATCAACACGGATCCACCATAGGCAGTCCCAGGTCAGTTTGAACACTGGTCAGCAAGCATTCACACAGTCTGGCTTTCAGTAGTAATGTTCAATTTCTATCCAGGAAGAGCATCTCAACCTTGTCCCGACCAGGTCTGAAATGTTCACCAGTGTAGAGCAGCTGGCAAGTGTTTTAGAAGCCAGGTTAGATTTTAGTTCTGATAAGAACAGTCCTGCTTTGAGTTCTAAAAGAACTTGTATTTGGTCTCAACGTTTCGACTAGCCTGCTCTAGTCATTGTCCGGAGACTGCTTCTTTTTCTAAATAGAATCAAGCCCCCCCCCCCCCAAAAATAGCTGGGTTTATGTACATGAACATGGTACCTTTGTCAATCCTGCAGCATCTCTACCGGTAGGTGTAAGAACCCAACATTTGGCACACTCTGTGCCTTGTACCAGTACATGTACAGTACCAAGTTTGAATGGGTATGCTCTAAATCTATGTTGTGAATTTTGAATGATTTGGGGAGGCAAGTATCCTCCCAGGTCGTTTAATTAAAAGGTCCTTCAATAGCCATCAAGTGGTTTGTATTTGGAGGATTTTTGCAAGACTGCGAATGAAACAACCCAGACGCAGTTAACGAGACCCTCAATACATGTACGGTAGTTAAAGAACTTACAAAGAATGTCGGCAGGGTTGACTTTAATAAAGCTTCCAGTACATTTTACCTTCATAGGCATGTGTGTACACATGATCAAGGTGTCTGTAATTCTTCACCATACATTGTACAAGGGCGCATCCAAGGAGGTAACTACCAGGGGGGCAAGGGTGTAGGGGGGGGGGCGGGGCAGAAATGCTCTCTCGAGTGAAAAATGACAATTTGAGAACATTTTCGGTCACTGCTGGTGCTGGGGCAGGACCACCCCCCCTCCCCCAGTACTTGTGTCAGGTTAAGATACACTGTATTTTTCTCTGGATGCATCCATAAAATCATCTGCAGCGCTGGGGAGATTTAGTTTGGACATGAATGAAAGGGAAATTTTTTTACAACATTTGCAAACATCGAAAAATAAAACTACCAAGTTTTTACGAAATACCTTACTAGGATGTTGGTAAATGACAGTCTAAGGCATCCTGTAAAATTATGGCACCTGGTGTCAAGTCATTTTCAAGAAACTTGTATTGTTGTATACATTTCCAACGGTGGTCAGCCGACCACCGTTGGAAAAACCTAACTATTTTTCAACTACCGGTACTGCTCAAAATTTACAATTTTCAGTCCAAATTTTGTTTGCTATTGGTTACATGTTCGTGAACGGGTGCAGGCAAGCTAGACTGGTTCCCTTACCTTACAATTTTCCAACAACTATAAATTGATCCATTTTATCTTTAGTGGAGTCAGGGAACCAGACTTCTTAAATTTTTTTGTTTTTCTTGGTTTTTCAAGCATTTTCGAAACACAAAACTTCAAAACATGTCAGTTAAACAATATTTGATCTAGGCCGATCCCCTCAAATAGTTCATTTCTGAAAATTACAGCAAAAGCCAATGATGTACATTCCCTTTAAAGGAGTAACTGACAGCGACAGGGGAGTGAGGGGCAGTAGAGGAACTAATGGGCAACTTAGTAAAGTGATATAAATCGCAAAGTCACATCAACTTTGTTTCAACATTGCACATCTAGGGCTAGTATTAGTCACTGCTACATGTACACCATAACCAAATGAATGTCAGACATGTGCTCTCAAGGGAGAAATATGAGTCGTCAATATGTACCGGTACAGACCTAGTATGTGCAATGTTCTAATAGAGGCCATGGCCGCAAAAGAGTAGAAAACATCTGCGAACCTGGACTAAAAATTCTCTGCGCAGTGCGCACATACATGTATGCCATTTTGACATGTACATGTACATTGTACAGGCCCATAGCCAACCTACAGGGTACTGGACTCCCGGCAGTGTGAAGGCTCAGTCCTTTTTTTGTTAATTTAAACTAAAAACTGAACCTTTTTAGTTGGTGCATGCTAACATTCTGGAACTATTGAAGCAAGGGACACATTTTAATTCAAACTGAAGTGAAACATTTTTGGAAATATATTTATGGAAATGTAACCAAAAAACAAATGTACATTTTGCTATCATGTGGGATACCAGTACTTCATAATGTTTTGGCTGTTTCATCTTTGATTGTTTGCAAATGTTTTCCACTTTTTTAAAAATGAGTCTGCCACGACTCGTTACAGTTTTTCTCTTTCTCTTTCTTGTGGCAATTTGTTATTATACATGTATGGACCCACAGGGAAAATTCCATTTCAGCGCTGTACCACAGTGAAAAACAATTGTGCCAGAATATTCATCAGGGGAAAAGATAACACTTGAAGATTTTTTCCCAGATGCATGTGTGGGAGGATTAAACCCCCGGGATTGAACTCACAAGACAGCCCCACGCAATCCAGTCAAAAGTACAACAACAAAAAGTCAGACAAACATGACAAAAGTTGTGATACATGCAAGTCGTGAATTTGCATTTCCTGATGTTCAGGAATGCTTGTTATTACATGTATACATTGTAAAAATGTACTTCAGGTGTACACATAACGTGTATTAATACGCACCCCCAACACCCCCCCCCCCCCCCCCAAAAAAAAACCCCTGCAGGTTCAACAATGTGAAACAGCATGCGACACCCCCAGGACAAAAAACAGTCACTTCGAACAATTTTTGAAAACTGGGAAATTTGATGATTTGGAATGCTTGTTATTACATTTATACATTGTAAAATATATAATAATGTGTATATATATTAATACGCACCCCCAACACCCCCCCCCCTCCCCCCCCCAAAAAAATGCAGGTTCAACAGTGTGAAACAGCATGCGACACCCCCAGGACAAAAAACAGTCACTTCGAACAATTTTTGAAAACTGGGAAATTTGATGATCAGGAATGCTTGTTATTACATGTATACATTGTAAAAATGTACTTCAGGTGTACACATAATGTGTATATTAATACGCACCCCCAACACCCCCCCCCCCCCCCAAAAAAAAAATGCAGGTTCAACAATGTGAAACAGCATGCGACACCCCCAGGACAAAAAACAGTCACTTCGAACAATTTTTGAAAACTGGGAATTTTGATGATCAGGAATGCTTGTTATTATACATTGTAAAAATGTACTTCATGTACGTACACATAATGTGTTTATTAATACGCATCCCCAACACCCTCCCCCCCAAACCCCCCCCCCCCCAAAAACCCCAAAACCTGCAGGTTCAACAATGTGAAACAGCATGTGACACTCCCAGGACAAAAAACAGTCGCTTCGAACAATTTTTGAAACCTGGGATTTTGGGTGCATTGGAATATTGTGCTAATTTACCTGTGTTAGCTTTCCACTGGTGTTCATGTACCGGTACTTGTATGGAGTATGAGAATCTGACAAAATCTGGGTTTTTTTCAGTTCACAATTTTTGGGCGTCAGAAAGTTTGACATTAACCCTTACCCGCCTCAATCCTCCAAAATCCTCATGGCGGTTTGGGAGGAATTTTGAGGATCGAGGATGAATGGTGTGAGTTGTCGAGTCATGTTTTGAATTGTGCCCAAAATCAGCGTCTGGGACATGTTCTCATTCAGCCGATTGCAGCTACGCGATGCCACGCAAAAAACTGACAAAAATAGTAGCAACCGCAAATGCTTTGGCAAATGCTTTGGCTGCTGTTGCATTTTTTTTTTAAGCAAACACATGAAAAATTGGCATTGGTACGTGTACATTTCAAACAACGACCTAATGTTCAAACATGCTCTTCCACCATTCACAATGTTCACAGTGCGGCTTGAAAGTGTGTTGTCCCACCATTGAACTTTATGTACCGTACATAGCAGGTACATGTGTCAAATTATAATGTACAATGTATGTATACATATACATGTTGACTCTCATTTATAAAGCAAAATATTGTCACACTCAAATTCTGGTAAATAATGATTGACGTTAAAAAAACCCCAAAAACGGTAACATAAAGCCCTGGTCCCAACTGTGCTTTATGTGGCCCATGAATGGGACTGGCACTCTGCCCAATACCAAATTGGGATACAAAAATTGTTTGAAAGGTGCAGGTGAGTTTAAAGGGAATATACAACATTTACAAACATCGAAAAATAAAACTACCAAGTTTTTATGAAATACATGTACCTTACGAAGTTACTAGGATGTTGGTAAGTGACAGTCACTTAGCATTCTGTAAAATTACGGCACCTGGTGTGAAGTCATTTTCAAGAAAATGGTATTTTTGTATACATTTCCAACGGTGGTCGGCCGACCACCGTTGGAAAAACCTAACTATTGTTCAATTACTGCTCTTACCATTTGTTTCAGTTCAAGCTGTGTTTGCTATTGGTTACATGTTCATGAACGAGTGCAGGCCAGCTACCGTAGACTGGTTCCCTTACCTTACAATTTTCCGGCATCTATAAATTGATCCATTTCATCTTAGTGGAGTCAGGGAGCCAGACTACTTGAACATTTTTGTTTTTCTTGGTTTTTTCAAGCATTTTCGGACACAAAACTTCAAACATGTCAGTGTAACAATATTTTTATCTATTTTACTAACCCCTCAACTAGTTCATTTCTGAAAATTACAGTGAAAGCCAATGATGTACATTCCCTTTAACAGGAGTGACTGTATGTTACGTGTAATGTACAGACAGGTACCGGTATATGGCCGCATATTGCAAATCATTCATGTGTGACCTGATTACCTTCATGGTGTATATGATCTGGGGATGGGTGAGCAACCCAGTTTCCACCTGGGTTCAAGTACGTGCAATGTACATGTAGGTCACATTATGTGACCCATGTAGCTGTTTGCGTGACAGCACTTCCGAGAAGTTTAACTGGGTTCATGCGCTATAGGATTGTTTGCTTGTTGCGCATTTTCTTGCTTGAAACAACAGTATTGCTCAATCTGCAGCTTGCAAGTGTGTACCGTGCATACCGGTAGTTTATTTATAACAACTTACAATGTAACGGTATCAATACCGGTATGTAGATACCTGTGTACATGTACCGGTACATGTATGTATGTGCTGAAGTTAAAACTCGCTGTACATTTTGAGAAAAATCAATATAGAGAAAAAGATTTGCCAATTTTTTTGAGTATGGTGCTGAATTCCGTTGCTAGCACATAATTACCGTAGTTAAACCTCCTGCTGTTTGAACAGTCACAGACTGTCATGTATCATTCCTGTTCCCCCATGCCGTACCGGTACACAGCAGGCCCGTCGCCAGCCCTGCGCATCGGGGGAGGGGGGGGGGGGCATAGTATCAACTAGGGGGTAGGGGGCCCACTACCATAAAAAATGCAAAATATATATGTATGGCTGTTGCCGTTGGGGGGAGGGGGAATAACTGATCGCCAAGGGGGGCCCAGCCCTACTAGGCCCCCCCTTGGCAATGGGCCTGGTACACAGGCTGGTCAACAACAGTCAGATCATATTTCAAGTGAGCACAGCTGTGAATCTGTGACTAGTCAAGTTCCACCACCAGACAAAACCATGTGTACATGTATCCATGGAGCTACATACATGTACAGTATACCGTACACTGTACTGACCAGTACATGTACATGTAGATACCGGTAGTCCGGTACATGTATACAGTGTACATGTAACTTGTGCACAACTGGCTTATTAATTACCTACATTCAAAGCAAGTCAACCAATCTTGCTTTGTGTAGGCAGGGATCGGGTCTTAACTGTTATAGAAACAGTCACAAGTGATTGGTTTTGACTACTTTGATGGCATTGATGAATTGGACAGCCAGAGATCTGAAGGAGGGTCATTATAAAAAGTACGCCCAGGGGCAAACTTTTTATTTTATTGTGCAAGAAGAAGAATTTAACCATCCATGCATTGATTAGCCATGTATAGGCCTACCGGTAGCCATTGGGCAGTCGTTGGAAATCTTTTGAAAAATGGCTCCTGTTAGGCAAAAAAAAAAGTCTCCGGTTTCTGGTATGCGCACGGGTCGCCGTAGCCATGCGCGTCGGCAAAATGAAAAAGTTTTTTGTTCAATGAAAGATGATGTCTCAAAACCGTCACACTCACTGGTTTGACTGGAATCCTGCTGCTGCACAATTTTAACGTGTTTTTAGATTGGGTTATGGTCGAGAATAAGCTTTATGTGGCCTCTCTGGACTCCCATGTATTTGCACTAAGTTTAGTCGGGCACCATTTGCAGTCATCAGCCGACATTTGAAGCAAAAAAATCAGGTAAAAAAAACAAAGCCGCGTCGCCGCACCACTTTTTGGGCAAGCTCCATATCAGAAACCGGAGACTTTTTAGGGGGCCTTAAACAGCGCTTTACCCAGCAGAATGCACAGGACTTGTGGAAAATGGGGTTCTTCATGTCTGCGAAACCATCCCATTGTCATTGCAACACATCAGCCACGTACCGTATTTAACGGTTAACTTCTAGGGGAGCACCCCCCCCCCCCAACCTCCATGGGGGGGGGGGGGGGGGGGGAGGGGGGAAGAAACATGTAGGGGGAGGGGTAAGGGTCACATGCCTCAGTGCCTCCCACTCCTACATGTATGCCATTGAGCTGAGGGGCAATTCCGTTCCCACTGGCAGTGCAAATCAGCCCTCGGGAACACACACGTTCCCCTTGTACATGTATCGGTACGTAGTACATTCTGAGCATTCAAAATTGCACATTTTGGAACGTGTTGATATGACCCTCATAGTAGCCTGCATTCCAGTTAAAAACAAAAGCTATTAAGATTGGTTTGTCGTACCGGTATGTGTGGGGGGTGGATAAAAAAACAATCAGGAGAATCCTAGATGCAAGAGTCGGCGGTCCGTTATTAAAGGGAATATACATCATTTGCTTTTGCTGTAATTTTCAGAAATGGATGGAATTGGGGGGTTGGAAATATATAGCAAATATAATTACACTGACTTTTTTGAGGTTTTGGGTTCGCAAATTCTATAAGAACCAAGAAAAACAATTATTTTCCTGTAGTCTGGTTCCCTGACTCCATTTAAGAAGAAACAGAGCAGTTTACATATATTGGGGAATTGTTAGGTCAGGGAACCAGTCTAGCTGGCTTGTACCCGTTCATAGGTGTGTAATCGATTGCAAACAAGTGCGATGGTCAACTGGGGCCAGTATTTGAAAAAAAGCCAGTTTTTTCCAACGCTGATCGGCCGATCAGCGTTGGAAATTGATACAAAAATACCACCTATCTTGAAAATGACAGTATACCAGGTGCCATGATTTTACAGGATGCTCTACACTGCCATTCACTAACAGTCCAGCAAGGTATTTCAAAATGATTTGGTAGTTTTATTTTTTGATGTTTGCAAATGTTGTATTTTCCCTTTAATCATATCCTGAAAACAATTTTCTTGTTTCTTTTTTCTCAAGAGTACCGGTACAATTGCTTAATTCTATCTGCAAACATCTGATCAGACATTTTCATTTTCCTAATCCTATTGAAATTGGCTCTACCAATATTTGCGGATATCCAGTGATTTGTAAAAATAAAATGTCATCCAAAGTTTAGAAATGTTTATACCAGTAAATGTACAGTATGTTTTATACACGATCACTGCACACCATGTGCAAGTGATGCCAGTGTACCGGGGTACAAATGTATGTACCCGGTATATATTTAGCTAGCCCCATAAATGTGGCCTATTTACTGGACTGCCTCCGTAAACATAGGCCACACATCCACATGTACAAAAAACGTGTCGACTTTGCCAAATTTTGATTTTCACATTTAGGCTTACTTTGTAGATTTTTTTTGCTTTAGAAGCATTCTCACCCTCTATATAGGCTAATCAGAAAGTGCTGCCTTTTTTGTGTGAAATTTCATGTTGAAATTTTGATACGCAAACGTGTGCAAATGTATCCGGAAATTTCACGAAAAATGGACATCTGAAAAAGGCAGCACTTTCTGATTAGCCTATATAGAGGGTGAGAATGCTTCTAAAGCAAAAAAAACGTAAAAAGTAAGCCTAAATGTGAAAATCAAAATTTGGCAAAGTCGACACGTTTTTTGTACATGTGGATGTGTGGCCTATGTTTACGGAGGCAGTCCAGTAAATAGGCCACATTTATGGGGCTAATATTTAGCATACAATGAACAATGTATTGGACATTCAGTGAAAACGACAGGAAAAGACATTCAGTGTGCTGTAACGAGGTTTGCTGAAATGTTGCTTGTTAATTTTAATGGGAGACTTTTGAGACGTTGGTGGCAGCAAACACACTGGTCCTTTTTCCATTGTTTGCATCATATTGAGCATGCACGCTTATTAGCTTAAAACATGACGTAAACAAAATGTGAAAGGACCGGTGTGTTTGCTGCCACCAATGTCTCAAAAGTCTCGCATTAAAGTGACACTAGGTCCTAGAACAGCCTACAAAACGCGCTTTGAACGAAATAATGTTAATCTGAAAGAACATTTAAAAGTACATGTAGGATATATACATCCACACAATTTTCCTTTCAAAACTGGATGTTTTTTTGTTATTCCTGTATTATGCGTGCGTGAACGAATTTCGGGGTCCAATTTTGCGACCCCCAAAATTGGCTGAAAGTGAAAACGACAGGAAAAGCGTATTCGTACTCCGTCGTGTCTGATGTAAAGGTTTTTTTGTCTTTTCTCGGGAGCGGTAAGACATTAGGTTGGTTTCCTTTGAACCAGATGTTTGAAATAGGATAAGTAAACGATCCAAAACATGAAATTTGGGGGGATTTCAGGACCTAGTGCCCCTTTAATCCCGGTACATTGCCTAGGCTGACAAACACAAAATTCCCAAGGCTAGCAAGACAATAGGTGCAATTAGAAATTCCACCCAAAGTGCATGAATAATGACAAGATTTTTTTACAAAATGCTTATTACGCACGGCCACGTGTCAGTGGACAATAAAAATGCATACATGTAGGCCTATGTTACACACTGAGGATGATATCGCGTTGCGTTCAGTGCGCGCGTTGCGCACGATAGTTGAACCTGCTGGCGCGCTAGCTTTGCACAATGAGAACTGCAACGTTCATGTACAACGTCTCACATGTGTCTGGCAGGACATCAAAACCTTCAGTTACCAAAGGTTACACTATCGCAATCATTTAATTTATTTCTCGCACAGTAGGTATGGTACCGGTACAACCATTTATCTTTTGAGCACATGTACATGTACATGTGTATTGGCACGATAACAAAACAATTGTTGACTGCTGTGAAGCCGTTTTTAACCCCCTTGGGGTGCATATAAAATGTATAGCACCCGAGGCGAAGATACATGTATACTATAGCACCCTGGACGGCTATGTCTCAGGTGCTTTGTGCCCGGTATACCGTACATGCGCCCCTCCAGGTTTTCAAAACGTCATCCCACATCACAGCAGTCAACAATTGTTACCAGTTACATGTACTTTGATGACTTGATTGTATTCAACATGTTCAAACAGAAATCTGACAATAATATCCAACTTGACAATTTTTTATTATGGTATTACATATTAAGTATGTATGTGACCCGTATACATTGTACACGTACATGTACATGTTGTACGTACGCGTTGTGCATGAGTACAGTACATAGTTCAGGTCTGTCAGCTGGTGTTCAAGTTCATTTAAAGTCCAAAGCCCACATGTACAGTGCATTGTCCATGTACATGTGTACATGTGGGGTCACTTATTTGACCTACATTTCACTCCTCAATTGATAATTAGGTCACTGCACGTAGGCGTGCATATCGTTAGGCTACCTGTATACATGTACATGTACATCAAAGTGTAAAATGTCTATTATCCCTAAGAATACAAAGTTCACTGTGTTATGGGCTGCTACATGTACATCGTGCAGGACTGAATTAAAAGCCAGAGTCCATCATTTGCAGCTATCCAAAAAGTAACTGGCGTAATTATTGTTGAAAAAAATACTTGGTTTCAGAAAGACAGTAAGGGGACAAACTCCCTGTGAAATTATTCTTTTTCTGGCAAGCTGTCATTTTGAAGATATCAACAAAAGAAGGCCTTTCCAACGGTGCTGGCGAAGCGCGCACAAGCATTGGAATGACGCAAACGCTTGCGCGGTTGCTATTCGTCGGATCAGTCAGCTCAAATCGGCTCAGTGAGAACGTGTATCGGACACTGAATTCAGGCCCAATTTCAAAACATGATTCAGCAACTTTTGATTGGAATCGAGATCCTAGAATGTTGTTTCTCGAAATATACAGCTGAAGCTGAGCTGAAAGTTTATCAAGTTAGTTGTTCAGCACCCTTCTTTAGATCTTGAGCACTTTTGTTGCTTCAAAGGAACAAATGCACAAATTACAAATGATGGACTATACCTTTAAAGATGTGTTGCTCGTGCTATTTTCCAGTTTCACCTCGAAAAATAGATTGTTTTTTCCAATCAGAATCTCTTTCCTGGTAATATAATTTAAGTTACATGTAAACTACCCGGTATGCACCTTTTGAAATGACATCGAATGAAAACGTCAACCGGCGCGTTTAATCGTGAGCATAACACTTGAACTACCGTATTAATTCACAGAAAAATGGCTGTCAGACAATAATTCCGCTCTTCCAGGGTTGGTTCATTTGTGCGCAAATTGAAACCCATTTTTGAGAGGGTTGCAGATCAATGCCCAAAACTTGGAATATAGTATATTGTTAACCCTAATGTCCTAGCCATTATATGCACCGGTACTTTGGGATAAAGAACTGAGTATAAGCCTGCAGAATTGTGCACAAATGCTGAGCACTTAGTTCGTAGTACAGTTTGCTACTTTTGTACTAGTAGTATTTTATAGCTTTACGGTTGGTGAGGTGAGGATTAAAACCAAACATACAAGCTAAAAATTCGTCGGGGAAGAATCCAGTTTTTGAAGAGCACAGGGTTTGCAACTTTAAATGAACTCAAGATTTGACCTACATGTACATGTACATGATACAGTGTAGGCCCTACTGTGTTGTATACAGTGTATACAGTGTACATGTATGTATACAGTGTATACAGTGTACTGGCGCGGTATATTTAGTTACTTATTTGCAGACCTCTGTGGCTATCGGTACCTGTGTACTACCGCAACAGCTGTGTGAAAAGAGGCGCAATTAATGCATTTAAAGGCAGGTACACCTGGGAAAATTGGTAATTATTCAGAAACAAACCTATCGATTTGATGAGAAAGAGTCAAAGTGAAGATGGGGATGGTATCAAATTCCCTGTGATTGTGAAACTGTTCTGGTATGAAAGGACATGTATATTGTTTGAAAGAAAATATCAGTGATTGGAGGCGGTAAAAAAAAAGTGTTAAAGGCACACTTTTCCAAGGAATACAGTTACGAGGCCCAAACAATTGCATTTTTCGAGAGCTTGAATGTTGTACTTGTATCATCTTTATTCCCAATACTATGAGCTCCGTGCGCTACCAAAAGAGGGCGCCCTTTTACCTAACAACGACGTCCCATGGGCGGGACATTTAGCTGGTTGACGCGCACCCTTCCCTGTGTGTGACGCACGTACACCAGGGGATTTGTTCTATTTACGCGCAGTGGCCGTGCTTCGCGGCAAATGAATTGCAGTCAGGCAAGACGGCGTCGGTCAGTCACCCCCAACTGTACTTCCTTTGCCGGTGAGGGGGTACTTGTGAACGGAGCGGATAGTGACAGTGAAACTTGATCTCGGGCTCTGTCTGGACAATTGAATCATGGAGCTCTATAGCTCCATGATTGAATCAAGTAGTGATGAAATTCAAATGAAATGCAACACTCTAGCAATGTACCGGTACTATTATTTCTAGTGCACATTCAATTTGCATTGATTTTTATGGTTGAATATGATTATGAATTTGGACTTCTACCGGTACATGTATGCAGACATGCAGGTACCGGTACTTACCGGTGTATAGACAAATTGTTTTTCAAGCTTCAAACGTAAAATGAGGGGGAAACTTCTTTTTCTTTTTCTTGAAACATTACTTTTTTTGGCATTTTTTGTTAATTGTGTACAGTTTTCCCATTTGTTGTGGCGTCTGTTTCTCGTGTCCTTGTCTTTTTTTTAACAATATTTGTGTCATCTTTGTCCAAATAAAAGATTTACGGAACCAAAAAACTCCTTGTGTGGTGGACCTTAACAAATTCTATAGGGCCTATACAGAACCATTCACAATGCCAAAAGCGTCGTACTTTGTCCCGTTTTCTGCCAGTAGGGGGGGGGGGGGAATGGACACAAAGGCAGAGAGAGAGTTCAAGGTTCTTTTCTTACAATGTAATGCATTGTGCGGCTGTGCAAACAAACATTCTTTGTCAAGTTGTCCTTTCAGTCAAAATCAATCAAGTGACTGTTTTCAACAGTTAAGAGCTCCCAGCCTACTACATAAAGCAGGATTGACTGGCTGTGACTGTCTCAATGTATGTAACTTGATACAGCTGTGCTTTGACTGTACAATGAAGGTGATTGATATGACCAGAGAGCAAGGATGACAGATGTGCCCACCAGTTTCCTGCTTTTGTCTGTTGACTGCATTTGTCTAGTCACAGTGCTTGTTTGAAATAGGATCTGACTGTTTGTGACTAGCCTGTGTAAAAGGCATGGCAAGGGACTGTTAAAACAGTAGGAGGGTTAATAGATGACTTTATAATGTTTGGGTGTCTTTTCCACCCTCAAATCTTCTGTAACAAATCCAGTGTGATTTATCATTATATTTGGGAATTCACAGCCTGTGTACATGGTACGAATACATGGCCTACGTGTAATGTCTAATCTAATCTGGTGACTTTTCGGAAAGGTTTATTTGAACCAAACTTTTCCAGCCGTTGTATAAAAAAAAAGAAAAAAAGTTGCAGGTTTATATGTACATAATACCTGCCAACATTGGAAACAGGCTGAATTAATTAATATGTTATACATGTACATTGTAACTACAAACTCAATCATGTTTTTACCCAAAGGATAGGCCTATAATCCATGTTATTACATGTACAGTAGGTATACACATGTTTCCAGCCTTCTATCTCTTGATAGCCTGCTGCATTATGGAACGCTATCTAATTCAATGTTTAGCTGCCCTTTATTAAATTTGACCATAATTTTGCTCAGAATTTGGAGCTTGCACAAAGCTACAGGTACCGGTAGCCGCATCCGACGAACATCATGAGCGTCAGATGATAATATTTGAATCATGCAAACTAAATGAAAACAAACACTCAGAACAGTCTGATAAACGCTACTGTGACTCTGAACAATGATGAACCTTGAAGTACATGTCCTAACTACCCAAAATAAACCATTTAAAATTGACTTCAGAAAAATAATGTATTCCTTTTGTGCATGTATACATGTAGTTATGAGAGCTACATTGTACATGATAGCCTACATAGTGAGAAACCAGGCATTTTTGTACAGGTCTGTATTTTCAGGGTTGAAGATATTTTGTTGAGGTTTCTACTTGGCATTTTTACCCCAGGGGCCTTGATTTTGCTTGGCAGAAAAACGTCCTCTGAAAAAACATTACTAGGCAAATATTATTATTGATTTTAATATTTTAATCATTTATAAAATGTACTTAACCCCGTCTCTTAATATATATTAGCTAAAGAAGAATTAGAAAAAATAGAACCTTTTTTTTAACTTTATGTTTTTTTCAACAGTAGGCTACATGTACCTACATGTACGTACCCTTATAATATTTACAAATATAATTCTTTTTATTATTAATTTTTATTTACACATGTACATTGTACTTAGTAGAAATATATTCCATTTGATAATTCATCTTGTCATTTTTCACTAGGAGTGGAAACAAGTCAAGTGGGCATTTTTACCCCAATTCACCCCATAGATGACAAGAGCACAGGACCTGTGCCTGAAATTTTGTTGGAATTTTGTTGCAAAACTTAGTACTCATTTTAAACTTGCAATGTGTATCGTACCATCGAGAATGTAAATAAAAAAACACTTCAAAGAAAGTCATATCATTGAAAGGAAATATTTAATGCTCAGAAATTGTTGAATTGAAAACATGGGTTTCTTTTGGCCATTTAGCAAATCTTAAGAGCCTTTTTTTTGGGGGGGGGGGGCAGCTGACGGCCATTGGCACCCCTGGATCTTCACCAGTCTGAGTTGTATGACTCAAGTATCAACAGTCAGCTTTGCACTAATGTACACCGTTCATATGTCTCTCTCACAGACATGACGGAGGTCATGCCTGCTATTTCCTATTTTCATTCCTGACGTTGAACGAATAATGACAGATGGTATCTTTGTAAAGTGCTTTGAGGTCTAATGACATGTAAGGCGCTATATAAAGTTGCATTATTATAAGCTCAAGGATACGGTATCCAAACTTCCATACATGTGCTGGTATACATGCATGTTGGTTTGTTTATTATCAGTGGCCGGTGTTTCCCCTGCCCATTCAAACCTGAGGTGGCCCACCTCGCTACTTTCAGTGACCACCTCGCTCAATTATTGCCAATATCACCACCTTGCTGTGAAGATTGGCAAAAAAGGAATTTTTGAAAATTTTTCATTTTGTGTATGAGCGTTTTCCTTTACCTCCATGTATCAAGAACTCACAATTTCGATGTGTTTTTGGAATCATCGCTGCATTCTTTTCAGTTTGCAGACTGCATAAATTTGTTTCAGTCATCAACTTGAATTGTTACCACCTCGCTCAGTTCATTAGCCAGGGGAAACACTGTCAGTGGCAGATCAAATATTTTCCAAAGGGGATATCCGCTCCGTTCACAAACTACCGTCTCACCGGCAAAGAAAGTACAGTTGGGGGTGACGGACCGACGCCATCTTGCCTGACTGCAATTTTACCGCAACGTGCGGCCCTGTACCAGTACCACTGCATGTACATAGTACAAATCCCCTGGTGTACATGTACATGTACGCGCGTCACACACAAGGAACGTGCGCGTCAACCAGCTAAATGTCCCTTTTCTTCAAATACTACTTCCAATTTACCAATTGTTAGTTCGCATTTTGTTTGCAATTGGTTACACATCTGTGGATGGGTGCAAACCAGCTAATCTGGTTCCCTGACCTATAAATTGCTCGGTTTCCTCTGAAGTGGAATCAGGGAAATAGACTGCAAGAACAGCATTTCTATCTTGTTTTTTTTTCTCCAGCATCTACTCTTTTGTGATTATAGTTGCTATACTGACCCTCAAATCCATCCATTTCTAAAAATTACAGCAAAAGGAAATATTGTATAATTATAACCCTTCAGACAATTTACTAGGCCTTTTTGCTAGGATGTACAATGTAGCCTCAATCCTGCAAAATCCTCCAATTGGCCGCATGGAAAATATGCAGGCCTACATGTAGCCTCGATCCTGCAAATTCCTCCATTATTTCTTGAATATGGTCCGTGGAGGGGTGACCACTGCCTGAATCCTGCAAAATCCTGCGGCAGTGCCTGTCAATACGTTGAGGCTTGGCCAGTGACATCCTGGAGCAGTGCGTAGGATTTCAAGCATAATGCAAGCCTATGTTTATGCATGGCTGAGCAAAAACCGACACAAGGTCCGGCCCAAGACCTTGACAACCTGCATCCTACTAAATCAGTAACGCAATTTTGCCATGTAACCTCAATCCTCCAAATTCCTCCACTTTGGCAAAGTGGATTTTGAAGGATTCA
Organism: Patiria miniata; assembly: GCF_015706575.1. NCBI lineage: Eukaryota > Metazoa > Echinodermata > Asteroidea > Valvatida > Asterinidae > Patiria > Patiria miniata. The sequence goes on along the minus strand of NW_024037047.1, from coordinate 27,594,055 downwards.
GGGCGGTTAGGGTTCATGTAATTTTAACTACCCTCGGTTAGTACCGGTGGGTTGGAGGTGGTACCGTAGTGCTGCCCATTATTCCAACAATTTAGTATTCAATCAGTCCAAACTGTGTTGACCGAATATTCGGATATTTGAAACTGTCAGCTACAACCGCATGCTGCACGCCGGTAAAAAAAGTGCACAAAGAGTGTGCCAGTTGAAATGGGTATGTGGCGATCGATCTTTTTGGGCAACTGGAGTATTTCTAGTTAGTATTTTATAAAGTTCTGTAAAAGGGCTTTAAACTGCTAAAAGGAAGTGCACAATGAACCGCGGCCGACAAAAAAGTTCCCGTCAACAAAAAAGTGTCATATCTGACAATAAAGCGCCACAGCTTTACAATAAAAAAATTCACAGTCGTGCGCACATGTACATGTACGTGCGTAGTTTTTGTTTTCAAATATTCCAACCGGCAAAAGCCTGGGCCCTTTGAATATTCGGTTGATCGAATATTCAAGTATTTGATATATATCAAAGTTCTGCTTCACACAATTTGTTTGCTACCTGAAAATGCACTTTACAATGTACATGTACAGCATGTGTATAAATTTGAAGGGGCAATATGTGATGTGATCAAGCTAAATGAGTCGTTTGTCAGGAATTTTCATTTGGAGATACGGTACAGGCCAAAAAAAGGGCCACTTCATCACATCACTTCACTTCACATCTATTGGTGTTCCGACTTCCATAATTTTTGAACTAAAAATGGTATCAGCATGCGGTTTTCTCAGCAGTATTGCTGAAATTGTGCTCTTTTCAAATCTGTTATAAAAAAAATATTGACCGGGGTTGACAAACGAGTCATTTACAGTGTTCAACTGTAGTTCGATCTCATCACATATGTTGAATACTGATAGTACCATGAAATCAAACCCTTGGAAAGAGGCAGTATGTTTTTCTTGATGTAATTCACCATTGATACAATGAACCGGTGACATTTACATTGCCGTCCATGTAAATCATACAGTTTAAATGTATAATATTACTTGCCGCCCGTGTCCTTCATGGACACTGAAATGTCTGGAGAAGTACTTGGGGGGGGGGGGGGTGGAGGGGGGGGGGGGTGGGCATGCAGTGTGCAGTTGCGTTAGAGGTGTTGATCGAAGTCACTCACCATGTAATTGCAGTGTCAGGTTGTCAGAAGGTGCATATTGGTTTTGTTTTTTTGACCACGCCTCCAAAAATATGTAGGCCTACTGATGTGTGTACAAATATTTACATACACGTACACGTACTTTACATACCTGTACACATGTACATGTACATTTACATACATGTACATGTATAAACATACAACTGAAACCCCTTCTCCCCCCCCCCCCCCCCAAAAAAAATAGTAAAATATCTAATGACATGAATGATGCAATATTTTTCCAAACATGTACTGGTACATACTGTACATACTATACATACTTTGAGATTTTTCTGTCTGCATATTTTTGCATACTGTCTAGATGCACAAGATTTGCAAGTGGCTTCGCAATACAACAGTTTGTATTATAACACCTCACCCACAGATTCTGTGTCTTGATTGGCCGAGAGCGAGTCACATGTTATTTTCTAATTTTGCTATCTTTCTGTGCACGGCCAAAAGTACTATACCCGTAGCAACCAAAGTACTATACCATTAGCAACCAAAGTACTATTTCCACGGCGCGGTATTTGTGTGCAAATGCATGCTGGTGTGCGCGTTGCGCGTAGCGCGTATTGTTCCAAAGAGAGCGCGCCGCAGACTTGGGTTCAAACATTTTGTGAAGGGGTAGTTTGGAAGAGAGACATAGGCCTACATTTTCCTCCAATTTTGTATTGAAATTGAAGTTTACATGTATTTCAACTGTGTTCAGATTTAAATAATTTAAAATATTAAAATCAAGCAGAATCTGTGGGTGAAGTGTTATAAAACAAATATTGAATGCTTTATCTCGTGGTGAAGTAAAACTAGCCTCCCTCGGTGATCCATGGACCATTCTATTTTCCCTCGTCTTCGCCTCGGGAAAATAGAATGTCCATGGATCACCTCGGGAGGCTAGTTTTACTACACCACTCGAAGCATTCAATATTTGTATACTGTTTTGTACTATGTACGTGTACCCCGGTACAAGCACATGCATACTTTACATTTAAAGTTTGTTATTTTTTAATTTAAAAATGGCCTGCTTCTTTCCCCTTACTCTTTCGAGCCTTGCGATCTATGTATGTACATTTGTTCCAAGGTACATTTGCACAATGTTTGCACAATGCATAGGCGTAGCCGAGAGAGGGGGGGGGGGATTTTACCACCACCCCAATATTTTGTAAAGACTGCCTTTTTCCATTCAAATGCCCTATTTTTTTCAACATTTTGAACAGCGCCCCCATCCACAGATGGTCCAATCTCAAGACTCATACTGTACATGTACCGGCACATTTGTTTATGGTGTAAATCAAGGCTTTTCTTTTGTTCCTCTTCCCTTTCCCGTTGTATGCACTAATTGAGGTCATCCTTGATTTGGTTCCTGTCCTCAATTCACCCATGATGTTGCACGTGTGTGTCCTCGATTTACACCACAAACAAACGCAATGTATTCTGCTAGATACTGCCATACCCGGCCCCTTTTGGGAGCACAAATGTTGTTTTTTTTCATTCACTTATATTGATTTGTCATTGTCGTGCCCCAAACTGTCCTCCCATAACACAACATAATACAACTATGTACATTTAGGCAGTACTGTCTGATGATTTTGAAGGATTGAGGCGTTGGGTATCCTTCATTTGAACCTACCGTAAGTGCATAATTTTGGAGGATTGAGGTGGTTCCTACAAAAAGACCTGAGGGGGTTAAGGTTTTAAACGATATGTTTACAGGTGCATGTTTATTGTGTAAATCGAGGACACATATGTGCAACATCATCAATGAATCGAGGACAGAAACCAAACCGAGGACTCCTCGGTTGGAAAACGTGTACAAAACCAATGAAGTACCGTACAAAGGAAAAGGGAAGAGGAACAACAGAAACTCCTGGATTTACATGTAGTTAGTGCAGGTGCTAGTATTAAAGGGAATGTACAACATTTGTTTTTGCTGCAATTTTTCAGAAATAAATGGATTTGGAGGATTAGTATACTGTCATAGCAAATATTGTTAAAATGACTTGTTTCACGTTTTGGGCTTGTAGATGCTGAAAAAACCAAGAAAACCTTTCATGTTCTTGTAGTCTGGTTCCCTGACCCCACTTACATGTAATATAAAACGGAAAATTTATAGACTAAAGGGGAATTGTAATGTCAGAGAGTCAGTCTAGTAGGCTTGTACCCCTTCACAGTTGCATAATCAATTGCAAAAATTAGGAGCAGTTTTTAAAAAAAAAGCCAGTTTTCTCCAATGCTGGTCGGCCGACCAGCGTTGGGAAAAATACCATTTTTCTTAAAAACGTCAGCACGCCAGGAGCCACGATTTTACAGGATGCTTTAGAATGTCAGTCCCTAGCAATCCAGTAAGGTATTTTGTGATAATTTGATCATTTCGTTTTGTAATGTTTGCAAATGTTGTATCTTCCCTTTAAAATTAATGGGTTAAGTACAGGTACATGTAGCAATGTTGAGTTATCTTGAAAAAAAAACAACCCTCCTTTCTGTTTCTTTGCAGATTTTCCAACAATAGCCTGTAAGGTCTGTGGTGACCGATCCTCAGGAGTACACTATGGCATCATCTCCTGTGAGGGTTGTAAGGTGAGAAGAGATTTGTTATTAACATTTTATCATAATTGTCTTTTTTGGCCTCGGTCTTGGCTTAGACTGCAGCACTTGCTTGCTGAACGTGGTGCTAGTGTTCTAGCAGCGCTTATAAAAGGGAATGTACAACATTTGCTTTTGCTGCAATTTTCAGAAATAATGGATTTGGAGGATTAGTACCGGTATGTTAAAGCAAATATTGTTAAACTGACTTGTTTCACATTTTGGGCTTGTAGTTGCTGGAAAAACCAAGAAAACCTACCTTGTTCTTGTAGTCTGGTTCCCTGACCCCACTTAAGATGAAACAGAGCAATTAATAGACTTCGGGGAATTGTAAAATCAGAGAATTAGTCTAGCAGGCTTGTACCCCTTCAGGTGTGTAATCAATTGCAAAGAAAATGCGGAACAACTAAATATGAAAAAGTAGGAGCAGTTTTTGAACAAAAGCCAGTTTTCTCCAACGCTGGTTGGCAGACCAACGTTGGAAAAATACAATTTTTCTTGAAAATGTCAGCACACCAGGAGCCACGGTTTTAAAGGATGCTTCAGACTGTCATTCCCTAACAATCCAGTAAGGTATTTCGTGATAATTTGATCATTTCATTTTTGATGTTTGCAAATGTTGTACATGTATCTTCCTTTAAGCACCCGCTGCGCTTTTGGAAATGAGCGCTGCACTTTATTAACTTGGGCCGCTATGGTGCCGCTATGTTAAGAAAATATGCATGCTTTAAAAAATTATTTCGGTCCGTTTTGTTCATTTTCCATCGTTGGCTACAGTGCAGCATCTTTAAACGTCACGCACAGGCTGTACGGCACGACGTGAAGCTTTGAAAATAAACCTTGTACCTACATTTACAGGCACAAGGTTTATGTCGAGTAGGCCGACGCACTGTCATGCGTAAAAGTGTTTCCCCTTTCTAATGAACTGAGCAAGGAGGTAAAAATTCAAATTGATGATTGAAACAAACTTTATGCAGTCTGCAAACTGAAAACAAAAAGCGCTCACAAAAATGCGCAATGATTCCATCTACACATCCAAATTGTGAGTTCTTGATACATAGAGGTCCAGGAAAAGCTCATAAATTACACAAAATGTAAATTGTTTGATTTAGTACTTCCTTTATTGCAAATATTCACAGTGAGGTGGTGATATTGGCAAAAATTGAGTTAGGTGGTCACTGAGGTGGGCCACCTCACGTTTGAATGGGCAGGGGAAACACGGATGCGTATGTACATTTCTCGTATGCATTCTATACGAAGAACACAGGCAGTACCAGAACATGTAACTTGCATGTATTGTGCAGTGCAAGTGCTAGCACTCTCCACTGTCCACATGTGCGTGTCACACATGTGCGCGTCACATGTGCGCTTTGGACCACATCATTTGCGTCAAGGGGTGTGCTTTGGTATTGAACAATTTGCCTGCATTTCCATCGCTAATAACATTGCAAATAATATTTGTCAAGGAGTCATACAGATGCCCTTGTTTGAAAATGAGTTCTTCAATGTTACCATATAATTTTCGCAAAGAATTTATTCGAGTAAACGATGTAAAACTCCGAAAAAAAGATTGAATATTAAACCCCTGCAGATATGTATGGATCTGTCCATACAATGTCCGCAACTGGTTGAATTTTTTTTTAGAAGAAACTTGCGATCCAAAAAGCTGTTTTTGATGTTAGGACTCGTTGCTGCTAATAAATTTTTTAGAAGATTGGTACTAAAAAGAAACCTACAATGTATCTATTTTTAGGACAAAAAACAATCAGCAGTTTCTTGTCAGAAAGCCAAATCAGTGCTTCAGACATGCTCTGGCAATGACAGAACGCGCAATGCGATGTCTTGCTTTCTCAAGTGCGTGGGAGGAATTTTCTATGATTCTACTTCAGATCCTAGTTTGCTGGCGCCCCTGGCTGACGCTGGATAGGTAGCGATTCCCAACCTCTATTTCTCAACGTCATCATCTAAAATTACAGTACATTTTTACAATATAAAAATGATGATGCCTCCTACAAATTGTGTCGTACACTGTAGAAATTAACAATCGCTGATGGCTAGTTTCTGCCAGAGGACAGTACACATACGATGAGTCTGTTACAATTTCTTGCTGGCGATCTTGGTTTTATTTACAAATATAGGCCTGAAGCTGAGTGAAGTATTCTTGAAAATTGAAACTGGACGGACTAAAATTAAACCAAGACAATTTCAGGATAAATTCAAGGGTAAAAAACCTGAAACTTATGCCAAGGGGGAAAAGGGGGAAGAAACTTCGAGGACCGCATGGTTTCATTTGCATAGTCATGACATGACTGAAAGTAAAAACAGTCTAGGTGAAGAGTTGCAATGTATTTGCCCTTCTGTTTCAGTTTTACTTTGATTAAATTACACTGATTTCCAATTTCAGTTCATCGTATAATTAAATAAGTGTTCAAGCATTGTGTTCTACCCATACTTACATGTACATGTAATATTGATAAATCATAAACCTATCAACTTTTGACAAAACTTGGAGGAAGGAATACATGTACAATGTAGTACACACATCAGAAAGCAACAACCTAAAAATTATGTCATAGGCTACACCCTTTTCCAAAATAATATGGAAACAAATATGGAGATGGAAATACAGGGTTGTCCACTTTAAGTATGGAGAAACATTTTAAGAGCAAGAGTTAAGGACTTATATTTTAAAAAAATTAACAACATTTTGCTTACATTCTTAAAAACTGAGTGTTACAATGTATTTGAAAAGTGGCCAGGAATCGCCTCAGATTGCACCACAGAGCATCTAGAATCCAAAAGTTTACGGGCCCTTAAGTGGGCCCTGGACCCCACATGAATTAATTTGAGACATTTGAAAACAGGGTGTTAAAATTTGCATTGGAAGTTGTTAAAAGGGACATCCAGGTGGCTGTACCGATATTTCCATTGGGGGGGGGGGGGGGGGGGGGGGGGAATCGTGTTTTTTTGGTGACATCTGGGTTAGAGCAATTACATGTATGTGACTCTTCACACTCAAAATTCATACTCCCACTGCCAAACCTTGAGATCACATTTGACCCTATACTGTACATGAGCTCAACCCTGCTCAGTTTACACGTACGGTACCATATCAAATCTGGCCTTTTTACATACATGTACAAAATGTATGTATGCGCACTTGTATTGTACCAGTAAAAATCTACATCTAGGCCTAAATCAGTACATGGCTGAGCATAAACAACACAAGGTCCGGCCCAAGACCTCGACACCGTGCATCCTCCCAAATCAGCGGCACATTTTTGCCATGTACCGGTACATGTACATGTACCGGTACATTGTACATGTAGCCTCAATCCTGCAAAATCCTCCATTTTGAACAGAATATTTTGGAAGATTTAGGAAGGAAACAAAAGAAAGAAGAGAATTTGTTGAAGAGCACAGGGAACGCAACTTGAATATTGTGGTGCAGTGTGGCAGTTTAACGGCTTTTACCAAAGTATCTACAATGTAAGCCTCAACATATTGACAGTGATTGCGGGAGGATTCTGCAGGATTGAGGCAGCGGTCACATATACATGTACATGTACCCCTCCAAGAACCACACTCAACAAATAACGGAGGATTTTGCAGGATTGAGGCCATGCAATTTAACAAAGGGAACAAAGTACACTAATTTTATAATTTTTCTTAGGACAATAATGAGCAACTTGGCTCTTTTTATGTGTACAATGTATGTGCACTTGTACACTGCGCAACATTTACATGTTGGATTCTAATGAAGTGACTTTATTGACCCCAGGTCAACAGGTTCAGTGTGAAAACCCTGGGAGAAAGCTAAACATAAATTTGCAAATTTGAAAGAGGGGTTGTTGAAAATTCAGTGACGCTGCAGGTATGAGTTCGCTCAGGGGATCGACGCTCTAACTCGTGTGAAAAAAAGAGAAGAATATCGTGAGTAATATGTGTATAATACTTGCAGATTCAGCTACTTTTTCCTGTTCTTTAATCAAATTACTCCCAAGTCATTTGTTGTGTGTGTCTCCCAGGGGCCCCCTTACACATGATGTGTCAGACGGTTTTGCTTCTATCAAAACTCAGTTAAAACAGTTTTTGATCGGCTGTTGTCCAACTTGAACATGTGCACATACATGTATGGATTTAAATACTATTTTGGTGTCTGTGTTTACGTGTATGTGAACATGTTGTCACCGGTTTCACGAAGGGACGGACATGTGGATTTTGAAGAAAGAAAATGTTTTTGAGATAATCACAAGAGAAGTTTCTCCGTTTTTAAAACAGCAAAAACTACTACTTTGCAACAACTTTATGCAGTAAGGAAACATTGACGTAATTCTTTGATAGGTAAACTTTAATTTGAACCCAGTAATTATAATTAATAGAGTGGTTAATTAGCCAAAATTAATTAGTAAAGATGCCCGCCCCTTCGTGAAAGCGAAAATCCAACTGTTCCACATCTACGCCCTTCTTGTTTAATGTGCTTTTACATAGGGAAGGGCGCGCGTGTTCGATTACGTGCGCGCAGCTGAGAATGTAACAAAGATGCCCGTCCCTTCGTGAAAACGAAAATCTCCGTTGACTTTCTTTTACCGCCTTTCCGTGCAATATGTTTTGAACGTGTTCACGGGGACAGGCATGTTCGCGTCTCTTCGTGAAATTGCAAAATGCAATTATCGAGATGCCTGCCCCTGACGTCATAAATGTTATTCAGGAATTCATGATGTTTTGCGTACAGAAACATGTGAGAATGCTTAAGTACCATGTTTTAAAGCAAAATTGTGAAAAAAACCTTGAAATCGAAAAAATTGTCAATTTTGACATGCCCGTCCCTTCGTGAAATTGGTGACGATGTATGCACAGATACCACTGGGCGGGCCGTCACCGCGTTATGGGGAAGGTTTTTTTTTATTGTTAGGCAAATTAGGACCGAGTTATGGGGACTTTCTGCTGTCCCCACAGCGTCTTCAGTCCCCATACATGTACATGCCATAGTACCATTGGAAAATTTGTGTCTAGTCCCCACACCTACAGAACAAGTGTGTGGATGCATATGACGTAGGGGCAGGCCCATCAAAAAGGCTGGTTACTCGCTGTACAAGTCATTGGTGCAAGTTAAGAAATAAGAAACTAAGGCCCCCACCCCCCCAAAAATAGTTGGTCTCTGGTCAGCGCGCGTGTCGATTTTAATCATGCGCGTCAACCTTTTTTTCCCTTCAAATTTACTACGGAAGCTACAACAGTGCCCTCTATTGCCGCACCTCCATCAAATTTTTGTACCAAGGAGCACCAAGGAATGGGGAAATTGCATCAAGGCAAATAATGGAGGGCACCAAGGCAAACTATGGAGGACACCAATGTACATGTATACTATGAGGACACAAAAAAGCAAAATAGTACCCACCTTGTATGTACAATTCAAGCTTGAAAAAAAAAAAAAAAGCAAAAAAAACCACAAAAAAACCACATCGCCGCATCAATTCCGGAACTTCGGTCTGACCAGAGACCGACTATTTTTAATTTTTTTTTTGGCCTAACAATCAAACAAACAAAAAAAGACTTTTGGCATAATATACATGACTGGCCTTTATCTCTCTACCTTAAATGCAAAAACTCACTATACAACTTGCATTTTTGATGTGATAACTAGATGCTTTTAGCCCCCCCCCCCTTTTTTTTTTACAAAACAAATACATTTTTAACCATATTCCAGCTCACTGCCATATCACCCAGACCCTCTATTGTGATGTTTGTAATTCTGAAGGTTTCGTAAATGTGCTCCACTTTTCAGCCGAGTCCACGTTTTCATGGAATAGCCCAGAAGATGAATTTCAATACAATCCCAGCAGAGGCTCTTATTTGCTAAGATATTGTTATTGCCTGGGGAACCACCTGCTGTTTTTAATCCTTTTTTTTCAAAGAAAGCACAGAGGCCCACGGTTTCAATGGTAATTTGAAATTCATCTATTCTCCAGATGGATCACAAATAAGTCAGTCTTACTCTTACAGCAATACAGGGACTGATTTCCCTTGATTCAACGCCACAAATGCCAGGCAATTCTAATATTTGGCTATATATAGAAGATACAGAATTTCTTGTTGAGAACGTAAGAGAACTGTTTTTTTTGCTATTCAAAAAAAAAGAAAACGTAGCACTTTGCAATGCAATTTATTTTGCCATGACTGCAGTTGTTAATTAATGGGTTGCTTGGATTCAGGGAAGCTTTTGGTGGAAAACAAAATTTTTAAACAAACAAACTTTGCAAAACTACCCAGGTTTTGCGGTGAATTTGTGTAGTGAATTTGTGTGGTAATCTAATAGCCCACTCCACCAGTCAAAAAGTGTGGGGTATATACCCCCCCCCCGCCCATCCTAAATTATGCTCTTGTGCAAAAGAGATTCTACAAAACATCTTTGAACAATCCTTTTTGAAATTTACACTCTGGGAAAATGCAGGAGCGTCCGAGCAAAACCTACAAAGTGCATGTGTACTTTGGGTTCAAAGAGACTTAATAACCACTGATCTATTCACCTTTCTTTTTGATTCTATTTCAACATAACATCACAACTCACTGGCTGATGCTTTTAAGAAATAATGAACCCTGGATTTATCTGGGCTATGGAAGGGTCGGCTAGGGTCATCATTGGCATTTGGCTTTTATCTTCTTTTTTTTATATTATTTTTTTTTTCTGAGTTTGTTATTCCTTGGATGCTATCTTGCCTTTATCTGTCACCTTTTTTTGTATGTGTCTGGTGAAATTGTTGAGCTTTTATCACTATTTTTTCTGTTTTCTTTATCAATGCACTGGTACGCGGTTTGTGTCTGCTTTGTCTCATGCAATGTAATAGAGAGAATTCATTGACATGTACATGTACACTGTACATGAACAATCATGTGCATGTACATGTGTACACTGTTGTACAAAAAAAAAAAACTATTTGATATCAATGCATGTAATAATTCAAAATAAAAAAATAGCATTAATTTTAACCATAACCTTCCCAAATCCTCCAAAATCCTCTTTGCAAAATGGAGGATTTTGCAGGATTGAGGATATATATGGGAAAAAAATGTGGCTGATTTTGGAGGATGCACTGTGTCAAGGTCTTAGGCCGGACCTTGTGTTGTTTATGCTCAGCTGTGCATGAATTTAGTCCTAGATAATACTTGAAATCCTCTGCACTGCTCCAGGATGTCACTGGCTTTGCCTCAACATATTGACAGTGATTGCTGGAGGATTTTTTGCAGGATTGAGGCAGTGGTCACCCCTCCAAGGACCACATTCAAGAAATAACGGAGGATTTTGCAGGATGACGCTGTATATAATTTTTACATCTGAGGCAGTTGGAGGATTTTGCAGGATTGAGGTTGCATCCTAGCAAACATGCCTAGGGAGGTACAGTAGGGTTAACAGTTAAGACATTTTGGTAAACTATTTTTTGTAGGCCTATCAGAAACTGCCATGCTTTTTATCACAAAAACAACTACAGCAATACGTACATTATACAAAATATTCTTTGGAATTCTGAACAGCAGAGAGTTCAACTTTTCTTCGCATTTTGTGAAGGGTATATTGTTCACCGATTAAAAACAGGTGAATATTTCGATACGACACATGTTTGTTATTTATGGCGGGCTTGAACCGTCGAGAGTGTCAATGTCAGGATTGAGTTGCAATTTACAGTTTTGAAATAATAGAGAGTTGTTTAAAGAATGTCAGTACGGAAATGTTGGCTACACCGTACATGGCTACACAGTACATTTACACGCATCACTTTGTTGTGTTGTTATTCTATCGGGTACATAACACTTTATCAGCAATTTGTATATGTAAATACCGGTATAACAATGTATCTCACATGACAATGGTGAGTTACAGATATCACTGTCATATTTGGGAAGGGAGGTGGGTGCATGGCATCATCCCCCCCCCCCCAACAAAATTAAACCAAAAATGGCATTTCACAGCTTTTTTGCTGCAACGAAGAGTGCCACCTATTGTCAAGGAAGATTGTTTCCAAAAGTCAGACGGTGACCCCCCAGCATTTTGATTTCCCGATTGCTGGCTGGCTGGAAAAAATCCTGCATCCCCCCTCCCTCACCCCAGCAAAATCCTGCATACGCCAAGTGCTGGATATCTCAGAGCAAGTTTTACTCAGCCTCCGAGATGATGTTTGCTCCTGAAAGGATCCGAGACCGCGGTCTCCCGCGGCGCCAAAATCGCTCCACGTCCGTGGAAAAATGCAGAGGGTGTCTTCCGCCAGGTTGGACACTTCGGGCCGTCCTAATTTTCCCGTACGGACCGGCGAGCCATTTCGTCGATTTTTCGTGACTGCGTTTTGCACAGGAATTTGCCGTCGTGTGCGCTTTCACGTTGACTGCCTGGCCGCCCTCTGTGTTGGCTTTTCTGCGAGTCGAGACTGTGCGTGGTCAGCGGCTTCAACGTAGGGGTTTCGTTTACGTGTTCTACTTGGCCGTTCTACAAAAGTGTTCATCGAACGGTAGTCTGGGGTGACCTTGGTAATATATTTTTTCGTCATGGTGCGTGGCCACCAAGTGCCCCTATTCTTTCCTATGCTTTGCTTGCCGCCCCTGCGCCGAGTGCAATGAATACTCAGAAGGACTACACATTAGTGCCTTGCACGGTCTGACCAATCGAAAGTCTACACTGTGTACTTCCGGGCTCTGCATAAAACCGTCGATGGCAACGCGTACTGCAGCCTGATCCACACCCTGGAACGAGGTTGGGTCTACGGTGCTCGCTATTTGAAGCACAAGCATGTGACGTCGCGTGATAGAGTGCTGTTGCTTCCATAATGTGTTTACAGCTCCATGATCTACCACCAAGGCTGAGCGTTGTGAGTTCGCTGCCCGCCACGTATAATTCAGTGTCGCGTTATAATTTCGGGGGCCTGTTTGGGATCAACGAAGAATCTATGCATTGCTTCAAATATCGCGATCTTAAACGCAGTCACAAAAAAATCGATAAAACGGATCGCCGGTCCGTACGGAAAAATTAGGACGACCCGAAGTGCCCGACCCGGCGGAAGACACCCTCCACATTTTTCCACGGACGTCGTGGGAGACTGCGGTCTCGGATCCTTTCAGGAGAAAACATTTCTCGGAGGCCGAATAAAACTTGCTCTTATATAGATGGTTGAACCAACTTGAATAAAAGTTGAATCGACTTTTTCCTCGCAGACGGTCTCGCAAATTGTGAGAAGTTCAAGTTTACGTTTGTTGAAGTACATGTTACCATTTTATGGTAACACTCAACATTTTCGTTTCAAATGACACCTTCATGTTTTATTGCATTATGATTTATTGTCAAAACTGTACAATCAGCCTTCGCCTGTGTACTACAGTAACCTTTTCACTACGTTTTCCAAATGCGACTGCCTCACAAAATGCCAATTTAACAGACCAACGGGAACATTTACAGACAGTTGCCATGGCACATAATTATCATGTGCGTAAATCGACGGGGGACAGGGGGAAACCACCCCCTCCCCCCCACACACACACACACATTTTAAAGCGGGGGACATTGTTTGGTCCCCCCACTTTTCTTCCCTGAATAAAATTGTAGCCTACAATAATAATTCTATTGCTCTGAATACATGTAGCTGATTCAATTACTCCAAACTCAAAACTTTAAAAGATGATCTTTTGCTCATATTGGTTTTAGTGGTCAGAAATTGCCTCAGATCACACCACAGAAATTGCTTTTCTATAACTGCATGTCTCCCCAACTATATCCCCACATTTACATTTAACTCCCCACATTTTCATCCCCAACACTACGCCCTGCCCGATCTATGATCGGGTAAATCAGCTTGTATAGCATAACCACACAAAAAGAGTGATGTCAATACAGGTTTCCTGTACTTATATAATATCTGAAAAGTACGTGTCCAGTCTCTAAGAAGATCATTAATTTAAAAACCCTAACTCGATCCCTAGCGTCTTTTACTAGGAACTGGACCAAGTCCATCAAAATCCATCAATCACTGTGCGTCCAATACAAAACTGTACATGACATAATGCAATCCACCACTGACACACTGGTGGACATTCATGGACTATGACTTTTATCACAATAGCAGTACAGGAAGCTAGGCAAAATCAATCGGATATCCCTAGCACTGCTTTAGGCCATTAGGCCCAAGTCCATAATACTCCATCGATATTTAGTCACGCCAGGCCTTCTGGACCAAGTCCCCCAATTAAAATCTACCAAAATGGGGGGGATGGATTTTGATGGAGTATTGGAGTTGGGGTGGTTAGGGTTATTGTTATGGTTATAGTCAGAGGGGTGTCAAGGCCAGGGTCTTATTAACACCCTGTTTGCTTTTTGAACACCTCCTTTTGTTCTACATGTAAAAAGGAAAACCGTTAAATAACAACAACCTTGAGCACTGCCCTGTTAGTTCAATTCGAGGCAAATATTGACACAAATTTGCCAGTGCTAACTAAAAGTCATTAAACTGTACACAGGCATGCAACTTTTCCTCGGATCCACTGATTTCCTCGTTTTTTTTTTTTTTACTTCTCATGAATGCCGTTACAAATTGAAAAGCACTGTACAAACTCCAGTTTGTTTTGGAGTTTACTCCTTTTTTTCTAAATTCCCAGTTGCATGTTTGTGTACATGTATGTGTACAATGTATGCACGTGAACATGCAGGGTTCCAATTTTACAAATCTTTTCAATCGATCAACACTTAGTCGATCAGCTAATGTGGACTCATCCCTATGTAGATAATAATAATAATATTATAATTTATAAAGCACACGTTCAGGTATTGGTGCTCAAGGCGCTACATCATTATTACCCTGCTCATTGGGCCAACGAAACATTCCAAAGACAATCTCAGCTCCCTGGGGAGTATACAGCTCGATGGTGCCATTCCGGCACAAAGCAGCTAAAATCAACCGCAAATAAGATATCATCTCTGCCCTCACAGGTACCCATTTACTCCTGGGTGGAGAGAAGCAATGAGTGACAAAGTGCCTTGCCCAAGGACACACGCACTACAACCCCAGGCTGGACTCGAACCCATAACCTGCAGAATTACCCGCAGACCACTAATCCAGTGCTCCGTCAGACCACCAGGCCAATTTTAAAGCATTGATCATTCCCACCTGGCTCCCATAACAGATAAGAATAAATTAAAGTGTGAAGTCATAACATCTCCAGGCTATTACTGGACAAGGTGCAACTGCAATGTGCTTACTTTGTCAGGGTTAACAGGTGTGTAAATCAAGTCAGTCACAATTAAGCTCTAGTTTCTCCAGATGGCTGTCAAATAATTTAAGTGACTTAATGCTTAATGGAGGGAAAAGAACTTGTTTGTTTTTGTTTATCCCCTGATGTGAATGACTGGTGATGGACTTGTGATTGACATGTGTCTCTGTGATTTGACAATGTGATTAACTTGTTACAATGTACCAGTACATGTACAATGTAACTTGGTATAGTGTTAATTAAGGATCATGTGTGATTGAGTTGTGATGGCTTGTAACAAGCTTGTGATTGGCTGTGTAATGGGCGTGTAATGGAGTTGTTATGTGTTTATAATATTGAGTAGGGCCTACAGGTATGGCAACCTCCTCCCCAGTGCTTACTTTATTTCCAACACGGTTTCCAATAGTAAACCCTGGATAGGAAACTTTCTTCCTGTATCCTGATTCGATACCGCAATTGGCTAGTAATGGATCTTTATCGTGTACTTGGTGTTGTTATTCACAACATGCAGTACGTGTTTTAGCGATCATTCGTCCACGCCTTCTCAAAAATATTAATTTCCTTGCCAGTTTGTTAATATTAATATGAAATGTGATACTGCATATTGTTTCGTTAAGATCGTAACAGTTTAATTGAATAAAAATCGTGTTTTCGTAACTCACGCCCTCGCGCTGCTACGAATTGATGTTTTTACCCCAGACACAGCATACAAAAACAAACGTTGATGTAACGCACATGCAGGCACCAGACTATTCCTCATAACCCATACGTGTTCAAAAATCTTGCACATGCAAATGATCCAATACCAGGGTGGAAGAGCAGGTAGTGATGGGCACGTACTGCCTGACACCCTGGGTACGAGGTTGGGCCTATGGATTCATGACTTGTTATGGACTTGTGATTTGTGACTTGACTCGTTTTGTGTTTGTGACTTGACTCGTTTTGTGTATCCATGGACTTGCAATTGACTTGTGGTTATAGCGTGCACATGGTCATTGTATGTGTACGTGCAGGGGCGGATCAGGTTTTAGTCAAGAGGGTGGTTATATATAAGCTACCAAGAGGTGGGTTTACATGTTGCAGGCATTTTGCTGTATTTTTCTGCATGATTGTCCTATTGTTTGCAACCCAAGAGAGGGGTGGGGGATGGGTTTAGACCCCCTTATCCCCCCCCCCCCTTGTGAACTTCTGATAACCAATTGATTGTGTCTCTGGGGTTATTCACTTGTACTTTGGCATGTTGTACCATAGAGCTAGCTCTATGGTTGTACATATACAGGGTGAGTGAAAAAAAAATTTTGAATGAAGTTTTGCCTGTAGCACTTTGAAAATCTAGGATATGAAAGCCCAGTTATTAAACTTTCTTTAGTACATGTACAAGAATCATTCAAATCACTCATGTACTTTTCAAATTACGGAATTTTGAACACATACACCGTTCTAAAGTTCTGTCCACGGATCACACAAAAAGGAAGTGTTTTTTTTTAGCAAAACAAAAACATTAAAGCCTCTGTACTGATGATGTCACACTTTGTTTACGTGTGTGCTTTCCTATCCGTGGACCCCCCACTGGCTCCATAGGAAAGTGCACATGTAAACATAGTGTGACGTCATCAGTACGGAGGCTTATTCTCATAGGGATGTACATGTATGTGAATTGTTTTCGTTTTGCTGAAAGAACAATTACCTTTTTTCGTGGACGGAACTTTAAAACGTTGTTTGTTTTTAAAATTCCATGTAAAGTACATGACTGATTTGAATGATTCTTGTGCTAAAAGACAGCTCATTGATTGGGCTAGCTTTCACATCCTGTATTTGGAAAGTGCTACAGGCAATCAAAAATTGGTCCGGCAAGATTACCATATGCGAAGTTCACTAATTTTCCTCTGTATTGACTATAACAAGCCCCCAGATATCATTTTCATGTCATCAAAGTCAATTTGAGCAGTGAGAAAATACAAGCATTTTCTTAGAAAACACTTAGAATTTTTCAGTCCACTCTCATAGGGTTTGTACACAGACATGACAGAGTGTTGAGTTAACTTCGTATATTGTATGGAAATCTTTCCATTGGTCCTGCCATTTGGGTTACGTTTTTTTTTTTGCTCACCCTGTACACGTATTGTACATTACTTCTTAACCAGTTACACTGGCTTCCAGTTGCACAATGCATTCAATTCCGTACTATGGTCCACACTTACAAATCTCTCAACTCCTCTGCCCCTGATTACCTCTCTTCTCTTCTCTCAATTCGAACCGGGTCTCACTCCTTTCGCTCTTCTCATGGGAAATCTCTTGTTGTCCAGAAAACAAATAAACTCGCAGGTGATCGGGCCTTCTCTATTGCTGCTCCCCGATTGTGGAATAGTCTACCCATCCCTATCAGAAACTCCGATACTGTGCCAACCTTCAAGAAGGCTCTCAAAACCCATTTTTTTCCCCCACACCATAGCTGGTCGTACGCCCTTGTTGTTTTTCTGTTGTTCTTTCTGTAGTTCTTCTTTCTTTGTTTCAGCGCCTTGTATCCTTTGGCAATTTGGCGCTCTATAAATCCAGTTATTATTATTATTATTATTATTTCACAATGTGATAACCTCAGCTGGCACCAATCTGTACACATTGTTGACTGCTGTGATATGAACTATTAATTTTATGCTTGAGGGGGTACGCCTACATGTACACGTAGCACTCGAGGCAAAACGGAGTGTGGTACGTGTACATGTATCCTCGAGGTTCTAACAACATGTACAATGTATGTCCCATGTCAGACAGTCAACAATTGTTTCTTAACTCAATGAGATTGAGAGGTTGCAGTTCTCTGTTGCGATGCAAGCGCGGTATACACACGCGCCCTCGCGACAGGCCCTACACATATGTAATTAAAGGGAAGATATAACATTTGCAAACATTACAAAACGAAATGATCAAATTATCACAAAATACCTTGCTGGATCGTTAAGGATTGACAGTCTAAAGCATCCTGTAAAATCGTGGCTCCTGGTGTGCTGACATTTTCAAGAAAAATGGTATTAGTTATTCCGTGTTTTCTTTGCAATTGATTACACAACTGTGAAGGGGTGCAAGCTTACTAGACTGACTCTCTGATCTTACGATTCCCCAAAGTCTATAAATTCTCCGTTTCATCTTAAGTGGGGTCAGGGAACCCGACTACAAGAACATGAATGGTTTTCTTGGTTTTTCCAACATCTACAAGCCCAAAACGTGAAACAAGTCATTTTAACAATATTTGCTATAACATATTATCCTCCAAATCCATTTATTTCTGAAAATTGCAGCAAAAGCAAATGTTGTACATTCCCTTTAAGGCAGTGTAAGCAGTAGGCTGGACACCTGGCCGATCTATGGTCAATGAATTACAGTATTCAAGACAATTTGTAACCAATACCCACAGCTGCATGACTCTGCGGCCTTGAAAAAATGATGTCATTTGAACTTTCAACAAAGTGCAACCACCTCTATGCATTGCACCATCATGTATATGATGTGCATGCATATACACACAATCTGTAAATGAAATTGGATAGCGATGTGTATGCTGTACATGTATATGTGTGTACAATTTTACATGTACATGTACAGGTACTTGTATGATACGTACATATTATTATTATTTATTCATGCCATACAAAAATATACATCACAATCAGGATGGGTATTGGGAAAACAAAAGTAATAAAAATCACTACGGTCGAGGACATCCCACATCCAGATGTGAAAATTCAAATTCAAATTGAACATTGCACATTATATAACACTTTGTACATAAAGACAAGACAAAACAAAAGGAAGCAGTACAAAAAACAACAAAACGGAATATACCACACAAGGCAAGACAATTAAGACAGGACATAAAGGACAAGACAGGACAAAGGGAGCAGTAGAAGACAAAACAACAAAACAGAATACAAACAAGGCAGGACATGACAGCACATGCACGACAGCATACGGAAAAACCAAACGGGAAGAGAAGAAGTAACAACGCAGGACAAGAGAAGACAAGTATTAACGCAGGACAAGACAAGACAAGACAATGCTCGATGGATGTGAAAATTCAAATTCAAATTAAACATTGCACATTATATAAAACTTTATAAATAAAGACAAGACTAAACCAAAGGGAGCAGTAGAAGACAAAACAACAAAACAGAATACAAACAAGGCAAGACAATTAAGACAGGACATGACAGCACATGACAGCATACATAGTAACAACTCAAGATAGACAAGACAACACGAGACAAGACAATGCATGACAGACATGAAAATTCAAATTAAACATTGCACATTATATAAAACTTTATAAATAAAGACACGACAAAACAAAAGGAAGCAGTAGCCTACAAGACAAAACTACAAAACGGAATACCACACAAGGCAAGACAAGACAGGACACAACGGCACACGACAGCATACAGAAAAACCAAACAAGACAAGAGAAGACAAGTATCAACGCACGACAAGACAAGACAATGCACGACAACAAAATGCAAAACATGACCAGACAACACACTGTAAGACATACATGTAACAAGACAAGACAAAACACGACGAGACAACAGAAGACAACACAACACTTGTGTGACAGCACACAATAACACAAGACAACGGCCAAAACAAGCAATGAGTTAAAAACATTACTAGTGCTAAAAACCTTTTAAAAAAGACAGGATAAAAAAACAGGAGCCTTAAACTGGTTTAAAGGATAAAGAATAAAAACAGTATAAAAATGGACAAAAATATGACAACATAATTAAGGCAACATCCGTCTAAAATGGTTCTTTAATTATGGCGGATTAGATTAAAATTACATGTGCAGACAAGTACAATTTTCTCACCATATGTTGTACACATGGTGCATGTTACACACGCATACAAATTTCATTTGCAAGTTTTTATAGATTCCTCGTTAGATAAACTTGACATTCATATTAAAGGGAATGTACGTGTACTGTACATCATTGGCTTTTGCTGTTATTTTTAAAAATGAACTATTTGAGGGGTTGGTATAATAGATCAAATATTGTTACACTGACATGTTTGAAGTTTTGTGTTCGAAAATGCTGGAAAAGCCAAGAAAAACAAAAACGTTCAAGTAGTCTGGTTCCATGACTCCACTAAAGATGAAATGGATCAATTTATAGATGCCGGAAAATTGTTAGGTCAGGGAACCAGTCTAGCTAGCCTGCACCCGTTCATGAACATGTAACCAATAGCATACACAAATTTGACTGAACAAAATGGTAAATTTGGAGCAGTAGTTGAAAAATAGTTAGGTTTTTCCAACGGTGGTCGGCCGACCACCGTTGGAAATTTATACAAAAATACCATTTTCTTGAAAATGACTCGACACCAGGTGCCATAATTTTACAGGATGCTTGTCACTGTCATTAACCAACATCCTAGTGAGGTACTGTATTTCGTAAAAACTTGGTAGTTTTATTTGTCGATGTTTGCAAATGTTTTTTATTTCTTTAACGTACATCTACATGTACATGAATTTTCTATAAATTGTTTTTAAACAATGAATTATTTAATCCAAAATGGCCGAACTGATAGTGAGTTGCTTACATGTACCACGTGCTCTTCAAGAAAAAGAAAAGGATTTTTTTTCTCGCCGGCAGACTTTTAATTTGTATGTTTTGAGTTAAAAAGAAAACTACTTTATTCCAATTTTGGGCATCTGCAACCCTCTGAAAAGTACTTTATTCCAATTTTGGGCATCTGCAACCCTATGGAAAGGGGCTTTCATTTTGCACACAAATGAACCCACCATGCGAGGCCGAATTATTGTCTGGCACTGGCAGCCAATAATTCAAATGTTGTGAAAAAAATAATTCAATAAACGTCAGTGGATTTTTGTTCGTTTGATGTCTCATTCAAAAGTGAACAGCTACCGGTACACATGTTATATTGATAGGAAAATCATATTTTTTCCCCTTGGAGATCAGCCTGAACAATTTGCCTGTAAATTGCCGTGGGTGTTATGACCCTTTGAGAGTTGAACACGTAGGGAAAGAATCCAAAAGTATAATTTCTAAAAATATTAGAAAATGGTCTTTAGACACTTTGGCACGAATGGCTTTAATTCAGTGGCCCAGAACGTCTCTTGGCGCTGGAACAATGATGTATGTATGCATGCTATACGCATGTTTGAGAATGAAATACACGTCAACTTTATTTCCCACGGATGTTTAACGCACCTGTCACCGAAAAAAAATTATTATAAAAAAAATGAAATAAACGTCCCACAGAATGAATTGTCTGCATAACTGCCACTTAGAAAGAAAAGAATGAGAAAAACAGAGTAAATGATTGCCCTTTGAAGACGAACTCCAACAATGAATGAAAAAAAAAATGCAAAAAATGCTCTAGATATTGGGCACCATTAACCACTGTTACCCCCAGAACTCCTTATATGGCGGATTTTTATTCTTCAAGTTCGAACCTTCTTGAATCCTCTTCAAAGGACATCAAGTGATGAATCCGTCCAAAACATGCAAAACTAGTATTTTGGGATATTTTATGATGTCCTCTGCATAATCTGCAGAACTGCAAATTTTGACGCAAAATTACGGTAATCACGCAAAGTGGCAAATTTTCTTAATGTTCAGTGACAAAACTAAAAGGGGATAAAACAGGGTGTCCTAAAAAAAAGTTGTGCAGGCAGCTACGTGTACATCTATCCTTTAATTTCTCAAAATCTACTTAACATGAGTATTTCATCGTCATGGAGAATATTAATTATACCGGTAGTCTTGTGTATAATCAGTGAAAATGCCATGGAAATCCGTTCGTGTCTAACACATTGTAAAATTTAAGGCTATGGGTTTTTCACCCAATCCAATGGGATTTACCAGTACACAGTTAGTGATAGTGCATCAGATTGTCATGAACCTTTTCACTCTGATGTATCGTAACTGTGTAAATCCCATCCCATTGGAATGGGTGAAAAACCCAGCAAAGCCTTTTATAATCTGTTAGATCTCTGGATTGCACGAACGGATTTCCATGGTATTTTTACTGATACACAGCTGAGTCATGGGCGTCGCCAGGATTTTTTTCTAGAGGGGGGCAAAACATATTTTTTACCCAAAAAAATCTTGTAGGGCCTATTTCTCAACACTTTCTCGAATCATCAGTTTTAGAGGGGGCAGGGATATTTCGCCCCCCCCCCTCCCAACCCATTAAATTTACACCACTATGACTTTGCGCCTCTTTTTCTTTTCTTTTTTTCTCTTTTTTTTTTTCTTCTTTTTTTTCCCTTTTTTTGTGGCTTTTCCGGGGGGGGGGGGGGGAGCGCCCCCCTTGCCCCCCCCCCCTCGCGACGCCCATGCACAGAGTATAATCAATATGCTCCATCAAGATGAAATACTCACGTTAAGGAGTTTTTGAGAAATTGAAGGATATCTGATTGCACAACTTTTTGGGGGACACCCTGTACCGGTACAGTGACCAGGCCCCTTACCAGTTTTAGACATCACATATTACAACTGCTCCTATCCCCATTCGATACCTTTTCAATCAAAAGCCAGTCCGTTGGCCTTTTTAAACCAGTTCATGTACCGGTATACCCTAGGCTTTTTTGCTAGGATGCATCCTCAATCCTTCAAAATCATCTGTTTTTTCTTGAAGTAGTTCATTGAAGGGGCGACCACTGCCTCAATCTTGCAAAATCTTCTGACAATCACTGTTATACGGTATGTTGTGGCAGTGCGGATGCTATCCAGAAGCAGTGCAAATGATTTCAAGTAAAATATAGGCCTAAATTTAAGCATGGCCAAGCATAAACAACACAAGGTACATGTATGTGTACGGTACAGCCTTAGACCTTGACACAATACATCCTCCAAAATCAACGACACATTTTTGCCATGCGGCCTCAATCCTTCAAAATCCTCCATTTACCTATGTACAGAGGATTTTGGAGGATTTGTGAAAGTTAGGGTTAAACATTGATATTAACATGTACATGTAAACACTAAGCAGTGTTTTTGCCAACCGCTGTTTAAACCACGTAATGGGCTCTCGACCAAAAGGAATGGGTAAACTGTCTCAGGTTTTAATGAATATACATGTATCTTGTCAATAACAAATGCTTTTAAGACAACAACTGGACAATGACATGAATTACATATGTATTTTCAAATGTTGTAGAGAATATATATTTTACGGGGTTTTATCCCAACGTGGTTTGCTGGTAAATATACAATATTGTAGTCACTTCCTCAAAAACAGTGACTACATTGTCCATGTAGGTTATGTTAAAAACATGCAGTTTTAGATCTGAATTCCTCGTTGTCTTATTGTGGAGTCATTGTTTGAACTTATAGTCTCAAACGATGTTTCGTTTCTTTGTTTCTGTTTCTGCAGGGGTTTTTCCGCCGCTGCCTACGGAGGCAGAAGGAATACGTCTGCGTCCGCGGTGGGAAGTGTGAGGTGAGCCGGAACCAGCGGAACCGGTGCCCGGCATGCCGGTACACCAAATGCACGGAACTGGGCATGTCCAAAGATGGTAAATTATGGAAAATGGTGCTCTCTGAAAATAACTGAAGCAACTTGGGCAATTCACAATGCAGTGCACCACCAAGAGTTTGCCACGGAGAGTTAGTTTTTTTCCCAGTGCATTGTGGGAGATGGTTGACAAATTCGCGGCGCGGGACATTTGAAATTGTTAGTTTTTACAGTCAGCAGTTTCGTAAGCGTGTGAGTCGAGTACATGTTTGCCCTTTTCCTTTTCTTTTTATCAATATGGTGTTTTTTTGTAAGGGGGTAGAATGCTATGCCCCAGTGTGTAACAAATTAGCTCAAGTTGTACTGACAAATGACTGACACTCGTTAAAATGGGCCATGTTTTGTTGACTGTAAAGTTGAAAAATGACTCTCCGTGGCCTAACTATTGGTGGAGCACTATACACCGTGAATCGCACACATTGAATTATAGGGCAAAGAGGGACAATTTTGGGGCAACAATAGATTACATTTGAATTTTGAAGGCTTACATGTCATTTAGAGAAAGTTTGTGGGTGCACCGTGTGACAAGAAATCTCTTTTGTGAGTTTGTGAGGTTCAGAGTTTCCACCCAGGCCCAATTTCATAGCTCTGCTTAACAGCTGATTTAATGCTAACTGTGCCTTTGTCTGTTAAAGAGACTATCATTAAGCACAGTGAAAGCACACTTAAGCCTGAGGAAAAAGTTGCTTCAATCAGTGACGTCAAAATAGACATCTCCATGCGCGTGCAATCGTTAGCACTTCCATGCCATGAAATACGGTAGTGCTGAAATTTCAGCAGCACAATTTCCTGCTATAGTACGGATATGTTGTAAGCACAACTTTTCTGCTAACTGTTAAGCATGCAGCGCCATGAAATTGGGCCCAGTTGTTTTTGTTTTTGGTGTTCTTTTTAGGGGAGGGGATTATTTCGAATAGTCACAAAAGAGCGTTTGTTTTTGTTCTGATATTTTCTGATAAATTCACAGAAATTTCCAAAAATATGTGTCACTTGGCACATCTTTGGAAGTGACCTTCTTTTGTTGTTTTTCTTCAAAACGACAGCATGCCCTATTGTCCCTCTTTGTTTGTACTTAGGAAGACCTCCCATACCGGTATGTTTTGTACACATTGCCAAATTGGGGACTCTGTTGTCCTCTATTGTTCTACGGGGGTCATAAGTCCGACGCCTCATAGGTCCCACGCCTCATAAAGTCTGAAACTTCGGACCTGTGAGGCGTCAGACTTATGAGGCCACGGACTTACGAGGAATGAAATATATTTATTCCGCCTCATACATGTAGGTCCGATGCCGCATCAGTATGATGCCTTGTAGCTCCGACGCCTCATAAGTCCGAAACAGCCTTTGTCCATTGTCAGACCTACCGGGAACGAGGTGGAATTTACATGTATGCCTCATAAGTCCGACACCTCATAAGTCCGAAATTGACCTACCGGTATGAGGCATCGGACTCATGATACGGCCCTGTTCAACGTCCCCTATTGAATGCAGAAAAAAAGTCATACATGTACACACCCAAGTGTGTATTTGCCTGCAATCGGGGACCCCCTATTGCCCCTCTTTTGTTTATACACTAACTTTTTAGGAAGACCTCCCCTATGTTTTGTACACGAATCCAAATTGGGGACCTCTCCGGAACTGGGGACCCTATTGTCCTCTATTGTTCAACGTCCCCTATTGAATGCAGAAACAAACTCATTCACATTCAATTGTGTACACGCATTGCTGTATCGGGTGCATACCTATGTTCCCCAATACTGATGTTCCCCAATACCGATGTTCCCCGAAATCCTTACCCTATAACCCTAACCTTAGCCCTTACCCTAACCCTAACCCTAACCCTAACCCTAATCCTAAGGATTTCGGGGAACTTCGGTATTGGGGAACATAGGTATTGGGGAACATCGGGTAGACCCCGCTGTATCAACTTATGCACAGTTCAGCAGGAAAGTCCAATCATTTAACAAGTCATTTTTCATGGGATTAATTTGATTTGTGTGTGTACTCTGTGTATTAAAGGGAAGGGAAGGCTGGAGCTTGTTGAGTTACATGTACATTTTACATTTGTCAGACTGCCTCGCTCGGGTGGGTTCCCATGCACTGGGTTTTACCAATTTTATTCCAGATATTAATACCGGTATATCAGGGTTCTTCCAGATGGAACAAAACACAGATGATATTTTTGCATTTTACCCAACCAAAGAAAATCATGAGTAACATTTGGCCACCAACTTTTGACTTATTGATCAGGCATGCCACTTTTCCTCGGATCTGCAGATTTTCTCAGTTTTTTAACTTCTCATGAATGCCATTACAAATTGAAAAAAGAAAGAAATGTACAATACATGTAAGTCTTGTGTGGTTCTGACTTAACTCCTCTTCTTCTTTTTTTTTTTTAAAATAAATCCCCAGTTGCATGCTTGATTGATAATAAAGTTACTCTGCAATGTACATGTACTGGTACATACATGTACATTGTGCGTACCTTGTGAAATGCAAAACATTCAAAACAGTCATCACTTTCACCCAATTCATATTTTTTTGTATACATACATGTATAATGTTACAAAGAGACCATGTATCCTGTGACGTCAAACCGACGAGCAACCCAAACAATAATAATATTAACAGGCGTTAATTAATATTAGGAGTCTTATATAGCGCACGTATACCAACAATTAGGTACTCAAGGCGCTGGAAATTATGTCTATTATTAAAGAAAGGTAAATAAAGTATATGAGAAATATGAGACCCATTATGTACAGCACCTTATAAGGGTTGACAAGGTGCTGCGGTGCATATTGCAGCCACTGCCAGAAACACAGGGGCAAACCCCTTCTCTAACCGATAAGTGTTACTGGGTTCTTTAACGTGCATTACACAACACACGGGACCTACGGCTTTACGTCCCATCCGAAGGACGAAGCAATAATGGTAAAGTGCCTTGCTCAGGGGTGCAAGCACCATGTTCCCACGGTCAGGACTCGAACCCATGTACCACAGCACACGAGTTGAACACCGTAACCATTGGACCACAGCACCCCACATGTCAGTATCTTTTGTGTGTTACATGTATTTTAAAAGCCCACATGAACCCATCTTTGCAACTGACATTCTGTGCCAAGTTTTCCTTGCAGTCAAAATCAATCAAGTGACTGTTTTTAACCCGTAAGAATTCCCAGCCTACATAAAGCAGGATTGACTGCCTGGGACTGCTTAAGTAACTTGATACAGCTATGCTTTGACTCCGGGTGAGTGATAAAACAGCTGTGACCACAACTTGCTTGCTTTGTCTGTTGACCCAGTTCGACTAGACACAGTGCTTGCTGTGAAGCAGGGGAAGCAGAAGTGCATTTTGACTGTCTGTGACTGCTTAAAAAGCAGGACAGTTAAACAGTTTAATGTATGTCACCACTTTGACACCAATAACAAAGAGAATAGTTTGCTGAAAGTTTGCTTGACGTGACAACATTAATATCCAATTTGCAAACAAATGCAACATGGTCTACATATTGTCAAAATTAAGTACGGAATAAATTTACTCTTTCCAGTGTTTTATGAAAACCTAATAAGGGAAGAACTTCCTTTAAATTGTTTTTGTTTGGGTGGGAAAAACTGAAATGAGTATTTTTATTGGTTATTGACATAAGTTTACAACTCTCTGTAATTGTTAAAATGATAATTTTACAATCTTTAATTGTCAGACTGAATTGAAGCTGTTCACTTATTGCTCCGTGTTAATTCTGCCGTCTGTTCCCAGGAACTAATGTGGTTACAATACTCTCATTGGTTAAAGTTTATATATTTTTGGGGGTTAAAGTTGCGCTTCATTCAACATGTTCAACAAATCCAATTTCTTAATGAATACATTTCAATTTGGATATTTTATTCCAACCAAAAAGCCTTCTTTTTACTTTTGTGGATGTCTGCAACCCTCTGAAAAAAATAAATAAAATGTTTTGGGCACAGATCCACTTTGCGAGCAGGCTGGCTCCTGGTCTGTACGTTACGGATATGGGGTGGGGACCAGCCGATACTCCGCAAGAATGGAATTATTGTCTGGTAGCCAATAATTTGAAATTGTCAAGTACATTTGTACATGCATTTAATAATTCAAAATTACTAAACATGGGCCGATTTTTCTTCTGTCAAAGTCTCATTCAAAATTGAATACCTTTTGTATTGCAAAAAAAAAAGCAATTTATAAACCTACATGTACACGTTGTTACACAAAAACCTTACAGTCGAAAACCACTTGATAAAGGTACATTTGTATATTGCATGTGAGCTTTGGAATATTTTCAAATTACCTCTTCAAGTCAGATAACCAATCTACCATACAAACTTTATTTCATTCAAATCGATGCATTCTACATGTATACTTCATCGAACTCCAGGGTTGAAAATCGTCTTGGGCCACTTTCCTTGAAAGTGAGAAAGCGCAGGTTTAGGGAAACACTCAACAGATTTAAGAGTAACGTGTGACTTATTCTACCGGCTTTGATCTGTAAAACTTGATAAATAATAAAAGTGGCCAAAGTGGGTTTTTTTAAGTCCCGTATTGTGATTGTTGTATCGTTTGAACAAAACATCCCAATGAAACCAACCAAAAAGCATTTGGGAGACCAATTATTCTACTCAGCAATACATTAGATACGATTTTAAATACTACCCCCACTTTTCTGAAAACGTGCCCAATTGGACTGTTAGATTTTTTGGTGGGACAAGGAATCTACCGTGTTTTTCAGGATAAAACTGGAAAAATAGCATGATGAATGCATCTTTATAAAAGTGGTTCACCTTTCTTGTTTTTTCTTTTGGGGCAGCGGTGCGGATAGGGAGAATTCCTAACAAGCAGAAAGAGACGGAATTTGCCGACATCCAGCCTTTCACAATCGAGGCATTGCAGGAGCACGACGCGGACCAGTCCACACCATTAATAGAGGCGGACCCAGAGACCACGCAGCTGATTGAGAACGTCGTCAAGGCCCACTCAGAGACCGCCAAGAATTATGTAAGATTCTTTTGTCCCAAATGCCATTCCTGTACATGTGCCGCAAGCCAGGGGCTGATTTCACGAAACGCTAAGACGCGTCTTAGGAAGGGTAACTTGTCTTAACTCATGACTTATCCTAGGATCGATTTCACCAACCCTAGGATGCATTCAACACCGTGACGTCCTCACTTCCTTAGCTATGCGGTTGAACTCATCTTAATAACTCAAGATCGGTCTGAGGGTCGTCTTATCTCATTAATGCGTACGTTAATTTGTATATCGTATGGAGATCAATGCCTTTAAAGACGAGTGTCGTCTTAGAGTAACAGTTTTGAGGAAGAAAACCGATGTAGAAATAGCTTATTAACAAAATTTAATGATAGCCTACGCCAACACTTAGTCGACTTTTTTTAAAATAGAGTGATGAAACGGGGAGCAGGAATTGCCCTATCGCAACTTGGCTGTGAAATATATTGAGTTGAGTAATTTTTTCTGGCAAAAGTTCGTGTTCTAGGGAAATTGGTTTTCGCGCGGTTCTTTTCAATGACTTTTTGGTCAAGCGGTAAAACCAAACGTGAAACAGCCATCAAATTGTCATTGATGCGTTTTGCTTGTAAGATGGGTTAAGTGAAATCGGTCTTAGGACGCATCTTAGCTAAGATCGATCTTAGAGCGGGGACTCATCTTGAGTTCTAAGATGAGTCGCAAGATAAGACGAGATTCGTGAAATCGGCCCCTGGTGCCTTGCACCAAGTGGGGCGGCAAAGCCGTCTTCCCTCGCGAGAGGGGCAGGCAGCGCAGCCAACTACCCCACAAAACAGGTGAGACGAAGCAGTGTCTTCTTTTGTGTGAACATTTTATATGTTTGCCGTCTTTTTTTCTAAAAAGCGCTTACCGGTACACCTCACCTTCAAATTTCAATATTGCAGTTTTATTTTTTGTCCCCCTATATTTTTGTCGGATGCCCCCCCCCCCCCCCCCCAGGCTGTTAATCCTATTTGTTTTTCTTGCTTTGAGTGCTCTATTAAACATATGGAAAAAGAAGCAAAAAAAATTAAAGAAGTCACTGCCAACATTTGTAATAACAATTTTTGTTGTACACAGAGTGACCTCCTTAAAGGGAAAATACAACATTTGCAAACATCAAAAAATAATACTACCAAATCATTTTGAAAAACCTTGCTGGACTGTTAGTGAATGACAGTGTAAAGCATCCTGTAAAATCATGGCACCTGGTATACTGTCATTTTCAAGAAAAGTGGTATTTTTGTATCAATTTCCAACGCTGATCGGCCGATCAGCGTTGGAAAAAACTGGCTTTTTTTCAAATACTGGCCCCAGTTGACCATCGCACTTGTTTGCAATCGATTACACACCTATGAACGGGTACAAGCCAGCTAGACTGGTTCCCTGACCTTACAATTCCCCAATATATGTAAACTGCTCTGTTTCTTCTTAAATGGAGTCAGGGAACCAGACTACAGGAAAATGATTGTTTTTCTTGGTTTTTATAGCCTTTTCGAACCCAAAACCTCAAAAAAGTCAGTGTAACTATATTTGCTATATATTTCCAACCCCCCAATTCCATCCATTTCTGAAAATTACAGCAAAAGCAAATGATGTATATTCCCTTTAAACATGTACATGTACATATGTAGTTATCTAAAATGTGTCACGATGTTACTCTTGATCTGTTACATGGTACCCTCTGGACATGTGCACAAGTAGGGAACGAAAGATTGAATACATCTCCACTTCATGGAAAGACCTGTGTGTATTGAAACACAAACGTTGATACGGGCATGCATCTGTTTGAGCTGGCAGGAAAAAGTAATAAAAATAAATAAAAAAAAAGAAAAACTCCTCAGGCCAAGTGTAGCTATTTATACTTGCTATCTGCCTGCTGGAGTCTACTCACTCAGTCCCTGATAACAAGCTGATAACAAAAAAACAAAAACAAGACAGGATTAACAAAAAAAAAAGCCTTTAAATAAAAATCTACTTGAACATAATGGTCTAATCCTACACAGTTCTCGTAATGGAGGTTATTTTTTTTTTGCCACGGGGTGACCTATCGTGAGCTCAAACGTGCCTAATGCGGCATGCCAAACAACAACTGATGTTGCAAATTGCACATCGCAAGACTATTTGATCAGCTCAGGCATTCACGTCAAGCTGGACCTTTGAAAGGTTATCCCATGTGAGCAACCCTTGAAATTGTTGACCAGCTAGTTTAAGGTTGATTTTCTTTGATAGGGAAAGAAGAGGGGATGCTTTCTGCATGAATGTTTTTGAGTGTGGAGCTGACAAGCACGTCCTGAAAATAATGATAATGGGAAATGGGTCATCAGGGAGACTTTCCCATAGACTTGTGCACAAAATTTAAATGTGCCTAACCCAATATTCCCTTGTCCTTTTTTCCACGCATTTCCGTATGCTTACTAATTAGACCACGAGCAATAAATATAACCTAATTGCGACAATAAAATTTTGCCACAAAGGGGGGGGGGGGGGGGGGGTGACATTAATAAGGAGGCATTTAAATGTCTCCCTAATGACTGATGTCTCCCATCGTGCGAAGAAATCACGATAACGTGTCTCCTTAATGGTACCTTTACACGTATTATAATTCTACCGAATGCTATAATAGGGCGACTTTCTCATAGACTTGTGCACGGACCTAAAATGTCGCCTAACCCATGTTTACCTTACCCTGCCTCCACGAATTTCGGTATTCTGATGTTTCAGGCCACGAGGAATTGATCTAGATGGTTTGCAACAGTAAAATTCCCTCTCCTAAGGGTAGTTTTGACAAAAGGGCGACGCCAAATTGTCACCCCAATAAGGCGTGTCGCCCTCATACAAAGAGAAAGCAAGATCTGTCGTCTGTACACAGTAGGCCTATTCAGTAGTTTAATTGTCCTGATCAGCATTAAACGATCTTCTACTTAGTTAAAGCTATAGTCAATTATTTGCAGCTATCCGAAAAGTAACTGGCGTAATTATTGTTGAAAAATATACTTGGTTGAAAGATAGTAAGGGGACTAAACTCCCTGTGAAATTATTCTTTCTGGCAAGCTGTCATTTTGAAGTAATCAACAAAAGAGGGCCTTTGCAACGGTGCTTCTTAAGACGCACCGTAGGAAATTTAAATTAGTAGTTCGTTTTGTTATTCGGCGAAGCGCGTGCACGCATTGGCACGATGCACGCGCGGTTGCTATAATTCGTCGGATCAGTGCACGACAACGCGTAGCTGCAATTGGCCAGTGAAAACGAGTCTGGGACGCTGTATTCAGGCCCAAATCAAAACATGATTCAGCAAATTTTGATTTGAAATTGAGATCTTAGAATGCTGTTTTTCTCGGAATATACAGCTGAAGCTGAGCTGAAGCTTCATCAGGTTAGTTGTTCAGTACCCTTCTTTAGATTTTGAGCACTTTTGTTGCTTCAAACGGACAAAATGCACAAATTACAAATGATGGACTATATCTTTAACTAAATCACTGCACTTAAGTTGCGAGGGAGACCGTGTTGTTTTTCCAGATCAAGCATGCAGTATCTGTTATACAGAATTATTAAATTTTATGGGCCTTATTCATGAGTTGACCATTTTTGTCGCGTTCCCTGAATGTATTTCATTAAGTGTTAACTGTTCAATGGGATGACGCCAGACTATTTTTGCAGGCACAATGCAGCCTTAATTTACTGGGGTTTTTTTTTTTCAATCTGGCTTTAAACATTCCAGAATTTTTAATTACAAATTTAAAATTATTCATTGAAGCAGACTGGAATTAACTAGGAATTGACTTGCTTTCATTTCTCTTCGCAAGTTCCAAAAATTAAGATCTTACCTCACTTTCAATTCAGTATGGCCGACTCGTGAATAAGGCCCATAGCAAAAGCGATGTTTCCTTGATGTATGCAAGGATTGTTGACACAAATAAAACAGAATAAAGAAATTACCAATATTTTTGCCTTTTTAAATTTTAAGTGTCCTCCATTCATGACCATGAATGCACCTTCATGTAATAATGGGCTTCGTGCGCCTACAAAAGAGGGCGCTGTACCGGTATTACCACTTTTGGAAACCCCGTGGACGGGACACACTGCGTGTGCGTACTGGTTCGAACGCGTATAGCGTGAAATACATACGCACGACTTAATTTGTTCTGAATGTGCACAAAGCCATATAGCGTCTTCGAGTGAGCGTTGGGCGTTGTCGGCGGTGCATTTGAATGTTACTCCAATTGATCTCGCCAACTCTCCCTTTCTTGCCAGTGAGGGGGTAGTTGTGCACACAGCCCATAGAGTTTAGCAATCTTGGGCAAGAACTCACAAGAACTACCGGTATTGTTGACCAGTGGTTAACCATAGTTTGATTAAAGTTAGCTCGAACTCTGTCTGGTCGACGATGGTTGACTATGCTAGTCGACTATTTGGAACCAGCCTACCAAGGCTGGTCGCGCAGCGATGTATAGCTGGTTATCCATAGCAATTTCCATAGCATACTGCAGAGGGGACCAACTATCAACAAAAATGGATGGAAAATGAAACTGTGATCGCTAAAGGTCATTTTCATTGCACAGTTTTTCCATGTTAGTTTGCGAATATGTCACTTTTGTCACCATTGTACAATAATATTGGCGATTATGTGAGGTGTGCAAAACAATACACAATAACTAGTTTTGTGAAATAAAGAGAAACAACAAGAGTCGAATAATTGTGCGACCGCCATTTTCTGACGGTCATTGACATGAAAATAGTTCGACTAGAGTCGTTAACACTTCAACTTCAGTGCACATGCGCTAGGCCAAACCCAAAAAAGTTTCGCTTCCGATTACATGGCATTATTGGGTAGGTACGGTACCGGTAGATAGGGAATTTTCGGGGAATTTTTTTTGTGTATGATCATATGGAGGTGTCTGCATGCAGTCAAGCGCAAAAGGTAGTAATTCATGGTTTTGGGTGTTTCTTTTCTCATTTCCTCCCCCCCCCCAAAAAAAAATTAAGGTAGGGGCTATCAGAATGGGAAAGGTTGGGAAACCAGAAGCAGAACTATTTTTTTTTGCCCTAGGTACGTCACAAACCAACCACCTGTTAACATAACCACTGGTCCTTGCTCGAACCATGGAGCTAGGAACACGCTCGAACTTACTGGGTACTTGGCCCTTGTTGTCCAGGTGTTGTTTGTTGAGTGGGAACTGATGCAGAAACGTCATCAGTCATACTTTGATGAGGGCTTTGCTTTGCTGCTTCAAATCCTGGGGCCGCTTCTTCTGTGCTTGCTTTCGTGTTTTCAAAGAACCTTTTATTGGCTAGGATTTGTCATGCTACAGTGGCCATAGTCAGGGGCGGACATGTACACGTACTGGTAGCTAGTTTATCGGTACATGTAAATTCGCGTTCATCGCGGTTGTTGGCTGGCTATTAATTGTCTAGACATCCTAACGATTTTGCCCCAAGTTCCTTTTTTTTTGTTGAATAAAAGTCCCTTTTGAATCTCTTTTGTCAAAGCACCTGGTGATGGTACATGTTTATGTACAAGGTGAGTCAAAAGGAAGTGCCCTAATGAGAAAAAAATATTTGTAAAAATATGAGATTCGTTCCATTGAATAAAAATAACATAGGGATAAAGTACATATTATCAGGGGCGTAAATCCCGGGGGGGGGGGGGGGGGGGGGGGGGGGAGGGAATGGGGGTATATATATCCCCCCCACTGTTTGACGGGGGGGGGGGGGGGGGGGGGGGATGGGCTATTGAATCATCCCCCCACTTTTTCGTGATGAGAAAACAAAAAATAATTTTTGAGGTAATTTTTCAATCCCAAACAACCAAAATGTATGCAGTATCACTGAAAAGTGGAGAAACAAACAACAAAAGCTTTTAAAATACGCCTTTTTGATGTAAGCTCGAGTATATTAAAATACATCTATATCCTGAATGTGGTGTCAGCCCCCCCCCCCCTTTTTTTTTTTTAGAATTTCCACGGCCGGGCAATTTTGGGATATAGGTCATCCCCCATCCTCCCCACTCGCCGGCACAGATTTACGCCACTGCATATTATTGACTAAAAGTGGTGGGCAGCCCTGTTAGTCAGGCAAAATCAAATACAGGGTGAGTCGAAAAAGCAGAACCCAAATCCCCCCAAAAATATATTTCATATTTTAAAAAATATGTAGCACCAAAAATAATAATGATTGGAAAACCAATTTCATTTGCTACTTTTAGATGAAAACAAATACTGAAATTGCTCAATCCATTCAAAGAATATCACCATTGAAACGCATTGACCCTACTAAAACCTGTCTCGTTGAAAAATAAAAGCAACTTATTGTGTGTTTTGACTGTTTGGAACAGCAAAGAAAACGACATAGAACACTTGTTTCAACAACTGTCACCAAGTGTAGTACACAGTATCTTTATTAAAAACCCTGGTAAGGCAAACAATATGGTTTATAAAATCTCCTCTTTTTTTTTAAGACGGGCCTTCAAAAGGACTTTGTTGAATATTAATGTTTAAACTGAGATTTTATCAAGTGATGTTTGAAGACAATTGTGGCGACGATTCTTGAAATCGCATATTTTGGACGAGACAGGTTTTAGTGTCATTGTGTTTAGATGGTGATATTCTTTGAACGGATTGACCAATTTCAGAATTTTTTTCATCTAAAAGTAGCTTATGAAATTGGCTTTCCAGTCATAATTATTGTTGGTGCTACAAATCTTTTCAAATATGAAATATAATTGTTGGGGCTTGGGTTCTGCTTTTTTTTTACTCACCCTGTATATAAAAGTAAGGTAGGTCAACTGGAATGAAAGTTTGCATACATGTTAGCTTTCAAGGCAACAACTACATGTACTTCATCAGATGCAATGAAGAGGGGCATCATCATGCAAGGCTTATATATAGGGGTACTTGTTCAGTAAAAAGGGAGGGTGGTGATATCAATCAATTATCAATGGTGTAGTGTGACAAAAAGCCAGGATCCTCTTAAAGCTAGGGAATATACATCATTTGCTTTTGCTGTAATTTTCAGAAATGGATGGAATGGGGGGTTGGAAATATATATAGCAAATATAGTTACACTGACTTTTTTGAGGTTTTGGGTTCGAAAATGCTATAAAAACCAAGAAAAACAATCATTTTCCTGTAGTCTGGTTCGCCTGACTCCATTTAAGATGAAACACAGCAGTTTACATATATTGGGGAATTGTAAGGTCAGGAAACCAGTCTAGCCGGCTTGTACCCGTTCATATGCAGGTGTGTAATCGATTGCAAACAAGTGCGATGGTCAACTGGGGCCAGTATTTGAAAAAAAATCCAGTTTTTCCAACGCTGGTCAGCCGATCAGCGTTGGAAATTGATACAAAAATACCACTTTTCTTGAAAATGACAGTATACCAGGTGCCATGATTTTACAGGATGCTTTACACTGTCATTCACTAACAGTCCAGCAAGGTTTTTCAAAATGATTTGGTAGTTTTATTTTATGATGTTTGCAAATGTTGTATTTTCCCTTTAAGGCCTAGTACCACTATAAGTTTGCATTTAGCTTTCGTTGCAACAACCACTTCATCAGATGCAATGGAGAGGGCATCATCATGCAAGGCTTATATAGGGGTACATGTACAGTGAAAACGGAGGGTGGTGATCAATCAATTATCAATGGTGTAGTGTGACAAAAAGCCAGGATCCCTCTTAAGGCCTAGTACCACTATAAGTTTGCATGTAGCTTTCATAGCAACAACTACTTCATCAGATGCAATGAAGAGGGGCATCATCAAGTAAGGCTTATATAGGGGTACATGTTCAGTAAAATCGGAGGGTGGTGTAGTGTGACAAAAAGCCAGGATCCCTCTTAAGGCCTAGTACCACTATAAGTTTGCATGTAGCTTTAGTAGCAACAACTACTTCATCAGATGCAATGAAGAGGGGCATCATCAAGCAAGGCTTATATAGGGGTACATGTTCAGTAAAAACGGAGGGTGGTGATCAATCAATTACCGGTATCAATGGTGTAGTGTGACAAAAAGCCAGGATCCCTCTTAAGGCCTAGTACCACTATAAGTTTGCATGTAGCTTTAGTAGCAACAACTACTTCATCAGATGCAATGAAGAGGGGCATCATCAAGCAAGGCTTATATAGGGGTACATGTTCAGTAAAATCGGAGGGTGGTGTAGTGTGACAAAAAGCCAGGATCCCTCTTAAGGCCTAGTACCACTATAAGTTTGCATGTAGCTTTAGTAGCAACAACTACTTCATCAGATGCAATGAAGCGGGGCATCATCATACAAGGTTTATATAGGGGTACATGTTCAGTACAAACAGAGGGTGGTGATCAATCATCAGTGGTGTAGTGTGACAAATAGTATTGACTAGCAACTGTGAGCATTTCACGTAATTTTCATAAAAATGTTTACAAGCTATGTCTATTTCAATACAAACACCACGAACTTCAGCTTTCCACCAATGATCATTTACTGTTCAAGGGTTGCACCTCTATGTTTCGAATCCCCTATGTTCCGACACCCCTGTGTTCCAACACCCCTATGTTCCGACTGCACATTCCTAACCCTAACCCTAGCCGGGAGTAACACAATCTTATGTGGGGGTTGTCGGAACAGAGGGGTGTCGGAACATTGAACCGTCACCCTGTTCAAGTACAATGAAACAACCTTCCTGCCTTCATGAATGAATGAAAATTGCATAAAACAGACAAAAACCACCCTCATTATTTCAGAAAAAAATTCCTCATATTAAAAACACAAAATATGACAGTAAAAGAAATGTTTTAGTTGCGACAAAAATTGTGAAAATGACATTTGTATCTGAATGCCTGTGTGTAATCTCTGTGTGTAATTCAGCCAAATACATGTACATGTAGCTTCATATGGCATTCCATAAAAAGCTGTAAAAAAGGGATTATAAAGTTTAGTAAATTGCATTAACTTTTCATAGCATGGATCAATGTCAGTTATTCCGTTTTCCAATGTGTGGAAGGGAAATGCTCATTTAATGCTTCGTTGGTGTGTCAATGTTATTGCTTTGTAAGGGGAAGAAAATCATTAGTCAAGGCCACTTGGTTTTTGACTCGCCTTGTATTTAGTAATGTTTACGTAGACATGCACTTTTCTTTTAACCATGCACGAAGGGCATTTCGGGTCACTAAATTCCTTCTTTTGTTGACACTGGGTACAATACAAAACTAAAAAACACAAGATACCAGGACTTGTATGCACAATTAGATGTTTTGTGCATTCATTGTTACTGAATTAAGCGTAAAAACAAAACCCTTTATTTTTCAAAGTTGAACAAAGAAATTGACCTTAGTGGGGTTTTGAACCTGTAACTTCCGGATTGTTGTTCCGGTGCTCTACCAACTGAGCTATCGAGCGGTATATGTATGTTAGCGGTTCCCCATGTTGGCGATGTCTTTGTTTAAGTGGCCTAGAGTCTAGGCTATAAACTCATTTATACCAGGTAACCAGGGATCATGTCCAAAGTCACAATTCTAGCAACCAAGGGCGTAAATCACTGTTCAAAGTGGGGGGGGGGGATGGGGGGGGGGGACTTCGTTGAACGGAACTAATGCGAGCGGGAAACACGAAGCCGTTATGGCTTGGGGCTCGAAGCGGGCCCGAACAATTTTGGATTCTAGACGCACTGTGGTGCGATCTGAGGCAATTTCTGATCACTTTAACACATTTTTTCAGCAAAGGATCACAATTTAAACATCATTTTTAAGTTTGGAGTTATTGAATCAGCTATTCTGAGCTGTAGAATAATATGTGGGCTACATTTTTTTGGAGGGGGGCGAAAAAAAAGTGGGGGGGGGGGGGCAAACGATATGATATCCCCCCACTTTAAAAAGTGGGGGGAGGGACTTGTGTTCCCCCCCCCCAAATTAAAGGGAGACTCCCCCCCCCCCCCCCCCCCCCCCCCCCCCCCCAACTGATAGACACCCATGCTAGCAACATCAGCGGTGCTGCAAACCTGGAAAATAGCAAAAAGTCCGTCTCCCTTTGTGGTTTATTTGAAAAATTATTCCAAAAAATACGCTGTAATACAAGATGGCCACTGTGCATATAAAAGGTCCAATATTACATGTATCATGCTGACATTGACCAAAAGAGGTGTTCTTTCTTTGTAACTCTCGCTTTATACAGACCGAGTTTGACGACTTCTTAAAGGGAAACCTGGAGCTGCCGTGCCGAGTCCATGACTGCAAGGACCTGAAGTCGGACTTGGAACTTAACAGTAAGAACTCTAGAGTTTGGAGAGGGTAGAGACTTCAAATGGAGGGGGGGGGGGGGGGAAGGGCTTCCATACACCATTATTTTTTTGCATGTCACAGGTCACAAATCAAAACCAATGTACCGGAATGTGTAAAGTAAAAGAGGTTCGTACATGAATTCTAGCTGTGGTACACTTAAATTGAACATACATAGAAAACAACTGCCACAACTCAAGGTTTGTTCATAAACAGATAAAGACATGTAGTCATGTTTTACATAACTCTCGAGGACAAGGTGTTGTCTTTCCCTTTGTCCGAATAATACATGAACACGTACAGTAAAAGAGGTTCGTATTCTAGCTGTGGTGCACATAATTTGAACTAACAAAGATAGCAATTGCAAGAACACAAGGTTTGGTCATAAACAGATAAAGACATGTAGTCATGTTTTACATAACTCTCGAGGACAAGGCGTTGTCTTTCCCCTTTTTCTGAATAATATTACACTCTCCCATACACTAAGCACACAAGCTCATGATCGAGGACCGCTTTCAACAAAAGATGAACTCTTGAGGACAATAGAGAATCTGTTGTTCTCCCTTTGTGTGTCTGTCCTCAAGATGCACATGTACAAATGTATGTAATCCACGTACCGTACATAGGGACAGCTATATGTACATGACACACATTGTTTTTAAATAATATTTGTCAGTTATATGATACGGTCTGGCTGATGTCATGTTTGCAGAT
Source organism: Patiria miniata (assembly GCF_015706575.1). NCBI lineage: Eukaryota > Metazoa > Echinodermata > Asteroidea > Valvatida > Asterinidae > Patiria > Patiria miniata. The sequence continues at coordinate 27,554,533 of NW_024037047.1, read as the reverse complement.
AAGTTTCCATTGTTTGCGGAACATTTGGGATATGCATTGAAAACATACTACACTGTATGTAAAAGGATATAGGGATTGTCTTGTCTATGGTGTAATGTGTGATGTAAACAATCCACAGGTTTTGCTAATTTTGGTTAAGGTTACATGTACCTATGACAAAGAAAGAGCAAAAACAAAACAAAAACAAATACAACCAAAACAAAACATAACAAAACAAAATCCCCAAAAGACAGTAAAAAAAAAATTACAGACAAACAGAATTTCAACCATTATGGACACTGACATGCCTAATACCCTATAAACGAACATCAATATTAAAGGGAATATACAACATTTGCAAACATCGAAAAATAAAACTACCAAGTTTTTACAAAATACCTTACTAGGATGTTGGTAAATGACAGTCTCAAGCATCTTGTAAAATTATGGCACCTGGTGTGAAGTCATTTTCAAGAAAATGGTATTTTTGTAAACATTTCCAACGGTGGTCGGCCGACCAGCGTTGGAAAAACCTAACTATTTTTCAACTACTGCTCCAAATTTACCATTTTTTCAGTCCAAATTTTGTTTGCTATTGGTTACATGTTCATGAACGGGTGCAGGCCAGCTAGACTGGTTCCCTTGCCTTACAATTTTCCATCATCTATAGATTGATCCATTTTATCTTTTGTGGAGTCAGGGAACCAGACTACTTGAACATTTTTGTTTTTCTTGGTTTTTCAAACCTTTTCGAACACCCAACTTCAAAAATGTCAGTGTAACAATATTTGATCTATTATACTAACCTCTCAAATAGTTCATTTCTGAAAATTACAGCAAAAGCCAATGATGTACATTCCCTTTAACCCCCTATGCAAACATACATTCTGTGCCAAGTTGTCCTTTCAGTCAAAATCAATCAAGTGACTGGTTTGTTAAGAGCTCCCAGCCTTCATAAAGCAGGATTGCCTGGCTGTGACTGTTTATGCCACTTGATACAGCCATGTTTTGACTGAAGGTGATTGATAAGACAACTGTGCAACCAGTTGCCTGCTTTTGTCTGTTGACTGAATTTGTCTAGTCAGAGTGCTTGTTAGAAATATGATCTGACTGTTGGTGACTGTGGCAGGGAAAGCGGATGGAATTTATGACTGTCTGTGACTGTTTAAACAGTAAGAGGCTTGAAATGATCAGGGATCTTTTATGGAGCTGTTGCATTTGTAACGAAAACCAATAACATTGGGAGGTTGGTTTGAGCAACAAATTATTCAGTTATAAAACCAAATTGCAAACCTTAAAAACAAATTACTGGAATGCTGTTTAACTATTGGCTAAAACTTGATGCAATTGTCCAAAACCACCAACAGCCGTATCCCAAAACTACAAAAGTCTGACAAAGAAATAAAGGTTAGATACATGAACATTGTACACCTTAAATCAAATTACGTCTTCCCTCTACATTTGTAAAATGACGAAGGAAGAAAGGAAAAAAAACACAGGGTTGTTCAAAAAGAAAGAAACCCACTTTTGACAGGAATTTTGACCTACCGGTACTTACTGAACTTATTGGAACTGTATTTTTTTTACAAGGTAGTGAAGTACATGTGTAGCTCTTCAACCGTAAATGGTGAAAAAAATCTTTAAAAAATTGGTAGAATAGTGTTGTTTTGCTAATTTGAATACAAGTCACCAAAATCACTGTTGTCCACGTGTATGAAGTCTAGTGTTGTGTTTTTTGTCTTCAAATCAAGCTCCGGAGCTCAGTTAAGCGGATGGAATAAAGCCGTCCATGGACAAACAGGTTTTTAATAGCACATGAAGTTTCTAACTCTTCTATGTCAGAGACAAAATATGCATTTGCAATCATTTTGTCATCACTTATTTTTTAAAAATCAATATTTTAATACCATTACATTGAAGTTTTAAAACATATGCTCAACAAGTAGGTCAAAATAGCTGTCAAAAGTGGTTTTCATTTTTTTGCACACCCTGTACTGTGGTTTTAACAATCACATCAACAGCAATTTTATCCTTCCTGCAGGAGTAGATGCAGATGGTGAGATTAGACTCGCAACGTTCTCCAGCACAATAAATATTTGTCGTATCGTCCAGCTTTTGACCTGTCACATATATCAAGATTATATTATGCGAGAACACGTCAACTGTCAGTTTTGTTCACTCGTCTAGAATACACATTGGGAAATCTGGTAGTATTTGCTAGGACCTACAAAATGAAAACAATAATCACAATTGAAAGAGCTCAAGATGAATAGGGAAATTCAATGCGAGTGCAGTCGCGCTCTTCACACGGGAATTTGTTGACATTTCACAACAGGTGAAAAAAGAGAACTGGTACCAAAAGGACTTTACTTTCATATGCCATTCTAGTACGGCAGATAAGTGATTGGATTGTGGCTTTGATGGTACAAGCATGGCATTTGGCACACAGTCATGAGAAAGATATTTGGCTAAAGGGCCATCGCCGATTTGTCCTTTGAAAAAATATAGGTAGAATAACAAGCAATGGCAGCCATTTTGAAAATGTTTAAAATTGCTTATTATTCGACCTAGATTTTGTAAAAGGACAAATCTGCGATGGCCCATTAGCCAAATATCTTTCTCATGACATACTCTGACCCTATGCCATATGCCATGCTTGTATCCCCCAAATATTTTCCCTATCTTTGACTGAGCACATCTGTCTCTGTGTGGACAAATATTTTAAGTGGTTGGATAAAGTCTGATTTCTGGTGTCACATGAAAATCCGTCTCCTATGAAAATCGGACCCCTTTTCCCTATTATTGGTTAATCTCTCTCACGTGACCGGTCACTTTCCTAATTACCATACTTACGCATGCGCGGTATTACCAATGAGTCCGAATTTCATAGAAACGTAAATTCACGCTACAACGGCACTAAATTCACCGTCTTGGCATGCAGTGCTGTATTAGGAGTCATCTAAAAAAATATCCATATTCTGTGGAAATTGTTCAGAATACTGCGACTATTACCGAATACCAGTAGCTGATCTAGAGGGGGGGGGGGGAGTGGTAACTTCCCCCCCCCCCAAGCCGCTGACTAATGTTATGAAACTTAAGTAAAATGGGCCAAAAATAATAAATGGAATGCTGAAGTTGGTAAATTTATTCTTGAATTGCCTTAGAATGCAGGAGAAATCGTCATAGGTTGTGGGGGGGGGGGTATTCCTTAGATTCACATAACCCCTTTAAATCTCCCCCCCTTTCTTGAAACTAGATCCGCCGCTGCATACAATAGGCAGATTGCAGATAAACTGATCCCCAACTTAATTATCTAACATATTTAATTAAAAAAAAAAAATAACAAAAACCCAGAAATTTCTTGGGAAGTTTCTTTGGAACCGCTGCCAATATTACCAAGTTCAATCTTGTTGATAGAGACCTCCAACGCCGCAGCAACTTAAGGGAATGTACAACATTTGCTCTTGCTGCAATGATCAGTAGTAAATGGATATGGGGGATTAGAATGTTATAGCAAATATTGTTAAACTGACTTGTTTCACGTTTTGGGCTTGAAGATGCTGGAAAAAACTGGAGTCTGGTTCCCTGACCCCACTTACATGTAAGATGAAACAGAGCAGTTTGTCAACTTTGGGGAATTGTAAGGTCAGAGAATCGGTCCAGCAGGCTTGTACCCCTTCACAGGTGTGCAATCAATTGCAAAGAAAATGCGGAAAAACTAAATATGAAAAATTAAGAGCAGTTGTTTGAAAAAAAAGCCAGTTTTCTCCAACGCTGGTCAGCCGACCAGCGTTGGGAAAATACCATTTTTCTTGAAAATGTCAGCACACCAGGAGCCATGATTTTACAGGGTGCTTTAGAATGTCATTCCCTAACCATCCAGTAAGCTATTTCGCGATAATATGGTCATTTTGTTTTTTGATGTTTGCAAATGTTGTATCTTCCCTTTAACTGCATTTGTCCAAAACTAGGGGAAGAAAAATTCAAATCCAGTCTTGGATCAAGACTACCTTTTGGCATGTTCAAAATATAAACTGCTTACAAATAAACGGGGGATACAGTGCTGTCTGACTTCAGCTTTTATTTGATCTGGAATTATCATCTTCAGCAGTATCTACGAACACATGTACGTGTAGATGTATATCAAACTGTGGCTATGGTGCGTAACCATCACGCTCCTGTGACCTTTATACACAGCCAGTGGATAGGGGTGCTGATATCATTCCAGGTCTGTTAAAGGCGCTTAAAGGGAGTGTACATCATTGGCTTTTGCTGTAATTTTCAGAAATGAGCTATTTAAGGGGTTAGTATAATAGATCAAATATTGTTACACTGACATGTTTGAAGTTTTGCGTTCAAAAATGCTGGTAAAACCAAGAAAACCAAAAATGTTCAAGTAGTCTGGTTCCCTGACTCCACTAAGGATGAAATGGATCAATTTATAGATGCCGGAAAATTGTACGGTAAGGGAACCAGTCCAGCTGGCCTGCACCCGTTCGTGAACATGTAACAATAAGCAAAGGAAATTTGGACTGAAAAAAATGGTAAATTTGGAGCAGTAGTTGGAAAATAGTTAGGTTTTTCCAACGGTGGTCGGCCGACCACTGTTGGAAATTTATACAAAATACCACTTTTCTTGAAAATGACTTCACACCAGGTGCCATAATTTTACGGGATGCTTTAGACTGTCATTTATCAACATCCTAGTAAGGTATTTTGTAAAAACGTGTTAGTTTTGTTTTTCAATGTTTACAAATGTTGTGTATTCCCTTTAAGTGTTGACGAATGGTGGATCCAGCTCAAATTCCCCCAAAACATCAATCTGTATTCTAGGTACATGTAGGTCATGTCTCATTGCATTTTATAGAAGGATCTTATAAAGCCATGGAGTTTTCTGAGCTTGAACATGTGAAATTGCATTTATTTGTAGGAACTACTTACAACACAGGACCTGCCGTTTTCCCAGAAATAAGAGGAACTGGAGCCCGGTATGAACATGAGAAAGTTCTCTAACATGGGGAAATGTCTCATAGGTTGTGCACTGTACCCCGACTCGTTTACATGCAAAGCAATACGGTCCTTCTAAACACCTGTGTATTAGTAGAGCAGGCGATTGTAGTTCCTACCAAAATAAATGCAATTTCATTTCAGAAAATGCCACAGATGGAAAAGTGAAAATAGAAAGTCTTACGTTGATGGCGGTGCTGTTCTACACCGAAAACTTAACTATCCTACACGTAAACTTCAGTTCGGCCACTGTTTTAGGCTTTATAGTCTAAGATCCTTCTTCAAAATGCAATGAGACAGAATACTGATTGATGTTTCAGGAGAATTTCAGCTATCCATCCATTTGACTGTCAATCAGCTGTAACTTTGCGAGAGTCACCAGGTCACTGCACACACTATTTACGCCGCCATGTTTGTTTGCCTCATTTGCCTCGCTATGATTATGAAGATAGCGTACCCTGCAGAAAGGTCTATTATACGCCAACATCTAGTCGATGAGCTTATGAATTGGGCTTTCATATCCTAGATTTATTTAGAAAGTGCTACATACAGAATTTCACTAAAACAGTGGTCCCGACATTTGGGTTTCACTTTTTTGAATCGCCCTGTATAATATCTAGAACTACATGTTCACACATCCCTATGTGATTTGATTTCGTTTTGCTGAAAGAACACTTACCTTTTTGTGATCCGTGGACAGAACTTTAAAATGGTGGTTGTGTTTAATATTCCGTAACTTGAAAATTACATTTGTGATTTGAACGATGCTTGTACTGAAAGAAAGGTTATGAATTGGGCTTTCATATCCTAGATTTTGAAAGTGCTACATGCAGAACTTCACTAAAACAATGGTCTCGACATTTAGGTTTCATTTTTTTTACTCACCCTGTACAATGTCTGAATAAATCCTTGTCATCTGATCATGCTGATTGGTGCGTCTTTGATCACATATCATTGAATTATTCTCCCCAACCCCAGGCCCAGCCGCACCGCAAAAAATAACTTCTATTCCAGGGTAAATAGAAGTTCCATTGCATGGTCACACTATTGGTGACTCTGACCAATCAGATGACGAGGATTTATTCAGGTGTTGTGTAAAACAAATAATCAATGTTTCACATTCATGCAATGGAAAGAATAATTTCATGAGGTGACAGAAGGAATGTTCTATTTCACTCAGCTTCGCCTCATGGAATGGAACTTTCCATCTGTCACTTCATGAAATTATTCTTACCATTGTACTCACACCTTTGAGTGGGCACAGCCACCTGTTTGGACAATATCCAATAAAATAATAATAATAAAATCTCAATATCCTATTCCCCTTGATTACATTTTTGTGATTTGTTTCACTAAAATTAATTTGTTGATCATGTTTGTTTTCTATATTGTTTTAGTTCCTTTTGATAAACCAATTTTGTATTAGAGGTTTACTATTTTTCAGTTGGTTGTGTAATATGGTTTGGCTTTTCTGTTCATTTTTCCCTTTTTGTAAAACCTTTTCAATACAATGCATTATGCGATCTACATGGATTACAATTTGACTGCAGGATTACTCTTTAAACTGCATGCATTGACACACTTCAAATAGTCATGGCTTTTCTAAAAAAATAGCCTTTAGTCAAGTCCCACGCGCCTATACCCGGACCATCCGGACACGTAACGCACCCTGGATGCTGGCACGTAAAAAGACTAGCACGAGCGGCAAAGCCGCGAGGGCCTTTACTATCTCGTGGAACTAATCACTTATTCATTTATTCGCGTAATATAAATCAAGCAATATATACCAATCATCTAACGGTGGTTTGCGGTTACCAGCAACAGCATGGCGCGTGCTGTCTGGCGCCAAGCTACGGCTGATTTACGTTTAAGTAATTCTGCATCTTCATTGGTCAATTCACAATGGGTAATGCATTATGCATGTCTACCAAATCGGTAGACGAATGTAAAGAAAAACATAAGAGTTCTCCACGAGATGGTAAAGGCCCTCGAGGCTTCGCCGCTCGTGTTAGTCTTTTTACGTGTCAGCATCCGGGGTGCGTCACGTGTCCGGGTAAGTGCGTGGGACTTGGCTAAAGGCTACCCAAAAAACTGATACTAAACAATTTTTTTTTTTTTGAAAATATTTCCAACGTCAGTTCCCAAGAGTTTCATCGCATCCCTAATGGACTCGAAAAAACATCGTTGTGCTTTCAATCTGCTTTACAATAGAAAACAAAAGATAAAAGCACCGACAAAAACAAATCCTCTTACAAATTTCCATTTTGAAAGATGATACATGTATTAAAGTGCAGCAAGTCATTGTGCACGGTGCAGCATGTTGTTTTGATTTCTTGTTTCTCGGATAGTTTTATAAAGCTTCACAGAAAAATACATGGACATGTATGGGGCAAATGGCCATCCCAGTAAATCATGCAGGCAATTGTTATTGGACTTTTTTATGTGGGGGTTGTTTGTTTGCTTTTGGATTCCCCTTTTTTGTAGTGTTTTCTTTTTTTCAATTTATATTTACAATTAAGTGTTAATTGCCATTTGTATTGATCTATAATATCCAATACATGATATAACAAAGTCCTTTCAATCATTTGGAGATGAATCATACTGATAAAATGCCATTTTGCGGGTCTAAATAGACTGCCACCCAGGCCAGTAACCACTTTTGACTTTTGATTGAAATCTTGGTTGCTTGGCCGTTTGTTTAACAAAAACATGTTGACCCCGTATTAGGCCTACTTGAAGAAACAGCTAGATTAACTTTGTTTTGTTTCTTTCTTCTTTATTTGTCTTTTTTTTTGTCCAGGTATGAATGGCCTGACGATGTGGTGTTCTGTTGTCACACAAATGCTGTCCCTGTTCATCAAGAGAATTGTCACCTTCTGCAAGTATATACCAGGTAAGATGCATGAAACTCCTTGAGGGGGTGACAGAGTTGTAACGAATCACTGATATTTTTTACTCTAGTCGAGTCGAGTCATTTTAAAGAAGTGACTCGAGTCAAAATGAGTCATTTCAAAGAAGTGAGTCGAATAAGTGACTTGAGTCGATTCGAGTCATTTTAAAGAAGGGAGTCGAGTCATTTTAAAGAAGTGAGTTGAGTCATTTTAAAGAAGTGACTCGAGTCGAGTTATGTTAAAGAAGTGACTAAGGTCAAGTCGAGCATTAGGTCAAGAAGGTTGAGTCGAGTCGAGTCAAATATGAAGCTTGAATCAATTTGAGTCACTAATATTACAACACTATACAATAACGAATAAAGACGAGAGAAAGGAATTTGTATCACAAACAGTTAAGAAGTGAAACTTCGATCTTATATATGCTATCTGGTTTGGCTTCGAGTCAAATTGCATTACAAAACTGTTTCTGATTATTTAAAAAAGGGCATTTATCTTTTTAATCTTTAAAAGGAGGACATATATTTAACTGGCGTTCAAGTCCAGGAGCTTTATAATAAATCACCCAAAGCCCATGATGAAACAACGAATGGAAAATGTGTTTAAAATCCGGTTCCTGGATAGTATTCTGTGCGTTCCAGAACCATGAGGTGGGAGTCTGTGACACATGTTTGTACATGACAAGCGGCCACTGTACCGTACTGTATTCGCAAATTGACATGAACATAAATTTTGCACAGTAAGTCATTGCAAATATTTTTGCAAAGTTTTGCTTTTAATTTTGGAATCAAGTCTTATTATCCTTTGCTCGATTCGAGCCGAGTCTTCTGGTGAGGGACTCCAGTCGAGTCATTTGCTCGCAGTGGCTCGAGTCGAGTTGAGTCATTTATCCGTTCGGACTTGAGTCAAGTCGAGTCACCATCAATTTGTGAATTCAGTTGGACTCAAGTCGATTCGTGACTGGAGTCATTACAACTCTGTCTGGTGGGGATGAAAATCTATGTTTTAAAATCTTTTTCATAAATGAAAACTGATCCATTAGCTCCCCCCCCCCCTCCCAAACCCCCCCCCCCCAAAAAAAAAACACCTGGTGTTTTGAACAATCACCTAATGCTCGACAAGCAGACACAAGAGTCCTACATGTGTCCTACATGCAATATGGCATTGAAGAGGAGCATGAGTTGTTGCCCATCTGCAAAGTGGACAGAGCCAACCTCGTACTCCGTGGGTACGATCTTGCAGCGCCATGTTGTTTCCCATCATGCCTTGCGCGATCGTAACCCCTGGAATTGTGTAATTTAATTGTACCAAAATACGGTACATTATAATTAGGGCTGCAGTTTATCCATTTTACGTGCCGGCGCCATCTTTAAAATGTTAAAAGTTGTGATTTTCAAGAATCAATCCTTTCAAACACAACGTTTGGACGTTGTGTTAATTAGCAAAGATTTGTATTAAATGTACGTACCCCTTTCGTGCCTTGACAACCACAGATACAGGTTTTTTTTAGCGAAAAACGCGGCTGACATAATCCATATCGTACAGGCTTCGCGACTTTTGAATCATAATTTTTTTTTTTGTACGTGACGTTACGTGCAAAGCTCATTACGCGAGCGCGAGCGCATTATGGGCGCACCCGGCGTGCAATCTTCGAAATGCCCGCGCAGTACGCTGTGAATAGCCATTCAGTGTCATTTAGGTCATCATCACAGCCAGGGGTTAGTGTAAGGAACGAGCACACGCCCCTGGAGTCGAGGCTGGGACAGAGCCTAATACATGTACATGTAGATGGGACTATTCATGACCAAGTCCCCTTTGCCTCTAGAACTAGTTTGTCAACTTCCAATATCTTGGATACACGTACCGGTATACATGTATGCATTTTATGCAGCGAACCGGTTCCTTTCAGTTGTCAATGCTCCAGTGGTCTGAGAAGTAAACGTAGTAGTACGGCAGATACATGTAGGTGATGGGATGGTGCCTTTGATGGTGCAAGCACGGAGGTGATGGTATTGTTCCTTAGATGATGGGATCAATAATGAATGACATGTGATCCGAGTTCAACCAATCCAATGACAAGGATTTCTATGTCAGTTATATATTGTCCTCTATTGTTCAACGTCCCCTATTGAATGCTCAAACAAACCCATAGTGTACTTTCCAATTGGTCCACTGTGCCATGGAAAGTTTTCACTCCATTGGGGGTGGGGGTTGGGGTAGGTTTAAGGAGCAGTGTCCAGTTTTGTGGAGCCGCAAAGCAGAACAGTTTATCTCCTAAGCAAAAATCAGCTGAGAACCTGGTAAGAGCAATATACATTGCTGAGCAGCTACATTGTACATGAAACTGCGAACTGTTCCTTTGCCCCTACGGGAGAGTGTATCCTAGTGGTTAGCGGTTCGAATCCAGCTGCTAGCCATGTGTTGTGTCCTTTGGCAATCCACTGCACCCCCACTGGCCTCTGTCCACCCAGGAGTATAAATGGGTTCCGTCATTAGGTGGGGAGTAACCTGTGGACTGAAATCTTATCCAAGGCGGGGGGGGGTTAGAAATATTCTCAGTTGTTTCAAGCCACAGAAACTGGGCATAAATGCCGGCCTGAGGTACCATCTTGGCTTGTCACAGACTTTACTTTTTTTCCCTTTGCCTTGAGTAGGTTTTGCCGTGCTAGACCAGCAGGACCAGATGGTCCTGATCAAGGGGGGCTTCTTTGAGATCCTGACGGTGCAAGACAGCATCGAGCTGGTGCTCTACGACGCCTTCATGCTCAACAAGGATTTGCTCATCACCCGGCCCAACATGCTCAAGTTCATGCCCCCGGAGCTGGTGGAGTCACTCTACGATTTCTCCCAACGGCTGCACCGCTTGCGGCTGACGTTGACCGAGTTGGCGCTGCTGTCTGCTATTGTTCTGTATGCCGACGGTATGTGTCTTTCTGGGTTACAGAGCTATCTCAAATTCCTAGAGAGCTAACTACAATCCCGTCCAAAATGGTGGGGACACGTGACAACAAGCATACCCTCCCCCGGTCCCTCACTCCCCCGGTCAAATGTTGTTGTCTTTAGCTGGAACACAGACCGTGCAATGAGAGACAACATTGACCGGGGGCCGGAGGAAGAAGGCCCAGCAAGATTTGGCCGGGATTGTAGCTATATACATGTACTCAAGGGCCTTTCAAACTGTCCATAATCTCTGTGTTGGACCCGCGTCCAACACAGGGATTTCGGGGACCCTTTCACACCAGCAAGAATTAAACATGGCTCCTACACTGGTGCGTTGATCTACACGGATAAAATCCAAACCTGGTCATGACCTAGGTAGAGAAGCTATACCGGGGTAGAATACCAACAATCTACACTCGAGCTGTATACATCCTGGTGTGCGCCTTGCCTATCCGTGTTCGATGGTACCTAGTTTTCCCTTACAGTGGACCGGTAATAAGCAAAAATGATGGTGTGGCAGGCCCATTTTACAGCTACTGGAGCATCAAAACCTTTCATACTACATGTACAACGCTAACTTGTGGAACCTTTCCATTCATCATTCTTTTTTTGTTATTATTTTTGATGTACAGACCGGGAGAATTTGATAGATCGAAAGGCCATCGCGGCCATGCAGGCGAAGCTCCTGATGGCACTCAAGGTGGAGGTGCAGCGCAACCACCGCTCAGACCCCCACATGTTCGCCAAGATCCTCCTGCGACTTCCCGAACTCCGCACAGTGGACAACCTGCACACCCAGTTCATCATGAAACTGCAACTGGGCGTCGGCCGCGGGGACCTGCCCATCCCTGCCCTGTACAAAGAGGTGTACGACTTGGGCATGGCGGGCTTGCAGGCCAAAGAGAGCCCTGCGGAGGACGTTGACGACGATGACGAGAAGTCCCTGGACGGGGAGTCGGACAGCATCCCATCCATCAAAAAGGAAATTGAAGAAGATTCTTCCCCAGCGGAGGGGGTTGAGGGGTTGGAACAGGGGGCAGAGCTTGTGAAAGAGGAGGCAAATGAGACAAAACTGGACAAGCATCAAAAGGACCTGGAGCAGATTGCTCTCGTCGGTCCAGACGGTATGGCCAGGCTCGCGAGGTCAAAGGTCAACAAGGTGGATGCTGGCAGATGCTGACGGATACATTTTCTGGAGGTTTGGTACAGGAGTACCTGGGGTTAAGTCAGAGGTCAAGACATAAAGATGGGGGAAAGGCATGCAGCTGAGATTTCAGGGTTGTTAGAATGGGATCGCAAGTCAGAGGTTGGGGTTCAGAGTTCGTGGTACCTGAGTTCATTGGTCATCAAGACATGATGACAGGGAAAAGCATGCAGGTGAGATTTTAGGGTTGGCTAGAATGGGGGTCTTAGGTCAGAGGTGGGGGTCAAAGGTTATGGAACCTGAGTTCAGAGGTCAAGACATGGAGAAAGGCATGCAGCTGAGAGTTGAAGGTTGGTTAGAATTGGGTGGTAAGTCACAGATGGGGGTTCAAAGGTCGGGGAACCTCAAACCACATGAAGAAGCTACTTTGAAATACAAAGGGTTACTTGATCCCTGATCTGACAAGTTAATAGGGGTAAGAAAAAGCTAGGAACAGCTGTGGAAGATTTGAATTTGGCCAAAACAACCGCTTTGAGAATCGACCAGTAACTCATTGGATCCCCCCTTCCTCGCCAATCCCGTTCCATCACGAGATGCAGTAAGATCACCTTACGTCAACATGTGCTTGTAACCGCTCTTTAAAATGGTACCCACTTAAAATCGTCTAGCCTTACAAGTTTTGTAATATTTGCCTTTTTGTGGTTTGTTAGAGAAAAGGGTACTGTTAAAGAGGTTGTGGAATGCTCCAAGACATTTCCGTCATTTTTTTGGGTATATGTAGCCTAAGGTGTGATGAAATAAAAACGACTATTGTTTCTGTCATGAAATGAGTACAAAGGGTATTTTTAGAGCTATTTTTCAGGTCCTGTTTCGACCCGAACGTGCAATTTGTGTAAAAGTTGTCGTTGCGGGCAGCAAAACAAAAAAGTAAATCGTGACGTAATAAATAGGACTCGTTTATGCTACTCTGCATCGGGAGTCCTGTTTATTACGTCACGATTTACTGTGTTTTGTTTGCTGCCCGCAACAACGACTTTTACACAAATTGCACGTTCGGGTCGAAACAGGCATGACAGGACTTGAAAAACAGCTCTCAAAAGTACGTACCTTTTGTACTCATTTCATGACAGAAACAATAGTCGTTTTTATTTCATCACACCTTAGGCTACATATACCCGAAAAATGACGGAAATGTCTTCAAGCATTCCACAACCTCTTTAATATCAAAGGGAACTGAAAGCTAAACCCACTATTGCTGCATTGTTGTCTAGAACTGTGCCTGGGTCATGACTTGCCAGTAAACCTTGTTGTAAAATAAATAAAATAAATGAAAGCAAAAGTGAAACAAAAACAACTACATACTTCCTGAGGTTACCAAGCTGCATTCGATGGAAAAGAAACAGTTTGTTCTTTCTCTCTCAGCCTTTGTGTAAATAGTTTGAGAAAATGTGGTTTGTACAAATTTAATCAGCTGAAATAATTGAAAAGTAAAATGCCATATATAATGTACAGAAATTATTGTATTACATCTTCATATAAAAGCTATTGGATGGAGAAACAAATAGTCAATGGGATGTGCCATTTATTATTATTTTTGTTTTGTATTTTGGTCATATAGAAACTCTTATGTGAACGGATCTCCTAAAAATACTGAAATTGATGTTTTCATTTTTTTTCCTAAAAAAGATGAAGAAATCTTTAAAATTTACGTGGGCCAAGGAAACACCCACAACAAAAAAATCATATATATTTTTTGTAACTTGTTTGTTTACAAAGCTGAAATGTTTATAAAATTAAAATAATGTACAGCTGCATTTGAAATAATTTGTTTTCCCTGAACAAAAGGTAAAATTGAGGCTGAGTCCGTCGCTTTTTGATTTTGATAAATTGTCTTGATTTGTTAACAGGGTATAAACGTTGAATTTGTAATCGTGTAAACACCATTTAAGGAGCAAGACATTTTTTAAAAGCAAAAATAACTCCATTATATGTTTTCCGTCTGTATACAAAGCTAAATGCATGTACATGCAACTCTTAAAATTGTTCATGTTTCAACACAATTATACATGTCATTCTATAAATTATGGGCCCACTTTGTTTCCTGTCCCTGTTACATCTGAGATTTATTCTTTTTAATGCTGATGCAATCCTTTATACATTCGTCCGCAAAGAGTGATAATAAATAGCAAACTCCCTACCAAACAAATATAACATCGTTTAGGGTTAACCCTAACTCCCTAGGCCTTTTTGCTAGGATGTAACGTCAATCCTGCAAAATCCTCAAATTGGCCTCATGGAAAAATAGCATATAGCCTCAATCCTGCAAATTATTTCCTGAATATGGTCCGTGGAGGGGTGACCACTGCCTGAATCTTGCAAAATCCTGAATGTGTTGAATGTTGAGACTTGGCCAGTGACATCCTGGAGCAGTACAGAGGATTTCAAGCATAATCCAGGCCTATATTTATGCATGGCTGAGCAAAAAAAATACACAAAGTCCTCCCCAAGACCTTGACAAAGTGCATCCTACGAAATCAGTAACGCGCTTTTGCCATATAACCTCAATCCTCCAAATTCCTCCACTTTGGCAAAGAGGACTTTGAAGGATTCAGGGCGGTTTGAGTTAATTAATGATACTGTACTTGAATGGTAAATCACAAAGTACATGTAATGAGTAGACTGTGACAGGGAAAATCTCACAATTTGGACCCCGAATTTATAGAAGGACCTATAAACAAAATTCGTCCTCATGTACATGTAACAATTCAGTAAATATATTTTGATGAAACAAATCACAACAATGAATTGTCAATGTTATACTCTCAGGGACAGGTGGCCGGAGGAAGGAATTTTTTTAACAAAAGAAATGGTTGTGAAATGGCAGTGATTTTTAAATGTTTAATATGCTAACAATATCACTAGTGTTAGTTTAGAGATTTTCCCAACTTTCGGGGAAAAAGAAGTGAATGAGATTTCTTTCATCAGTCAATTTAGTTGACGAAAGCAAGAAGTTTCCTTCCAGTATAAGAATCAAATCTCAAACTCATTTTTGAGTGGTTTTCACTTATTCACGATCATTTTGGTATTTGGTATATATAATATGCTTGTATTTCTGTGTACCATATGTGAACAGTAAAGTTAGAACCTTATTGTGAATCTGAATTGAGAAAGTTTGACTAGTTATCATCGTTAAACTCTTGAAATTCTGTGTTTTTTGGCTTTAGTCGTAAGTGCCATTTATTCTATTAGTGTTTGTTACAGCTTCGTATGGAATACAGGAAAATAACACTTTGTATATTTTTTTTTCGACATCTAAAATCGTTTTCTATCCCATTTTTATATGCGTTATGAAATCTGAAATACACCAGTTCACGAAAGATATTTACCTCATAGCATTGTTTTCTAGTTTAAATAATTTGTTAACTGCAACAACTCCGTGCCAACTCACCTTACTATGAAGAAAATTGCCTAAAAGCAACAACAAAAAACAACAAGGAAAGAAAAATAGGCAGACACAAACACAAAATGCCAGAAACAAGTTTGTTTCCATTGTGTATTTAATATTTGTCTTGACTTTGTTTGTATTGTAACAAATCAAAATCCAAATTTGTATAGGCACATATATTTTTGTTAATACAAAATTGAGCTAGTGAGACTTCTGTCTTATTGTAAATTTTAAGTTATCATTGTAACAAGTGCAGTTGGCCACACTAAATGACTGATGTGACAGTTTTTGGTGTTACCAAATAGACCAATTAATTTAGCCCCGCCCTATGATGTCTGTTGACCAATCACAGCCGTGTACGACAAGCGTGCGCAAAAGTCCGACATGCGTGTTCTAGCATATAACGCGTGCGGCTTGAACATGCAGTGAGGCATTGGATAGGTGCACGTGTCATTGCCCACGGCCACGTGCGCAGTGGGCGGGGCTTAATGGATCTGTCTGTAGACCGAGTTCAATACATTGGTTAGTCTGAGTATCAGTCGTTTTCCAATGGAGCCCTATTCGTAACTACCGGTAACATCTGATATACGGAGTGAGTAAAAAAAAAAAAAAAATGTCAGGACCAATTTTTTAATAAAGTTTTGCCTATAGCACTTTCAAAATCTAGGATATGAAAGCCCAATCAATGAGCTTTCTCCTAAATACAAGAATCATTCAAATCACTCATGCACTTTTCAAGTTACGGAATTTTGAACACAAGCGCCGTTTTAAAGTTCTGTCCACGGATCACAAAAAAGTAAGTGTTCTTTTCAGTAAAACGAAAACAGTTCACATGCATCCCTAATATAACTTGAAAAGTACATGAGTGATTTGAATGATTCTTTTAGTAAAAGAAAGCTTAATGACTGGGCTTTCTTATCTTAGATTTTGAAAGTGCTAGATGCAAAACTTCATTCAAAATTGGTCCTGCCATTTGGGTGTCTTTTGTTTGTTTTGACTCGCCCTGTATTGTGAGCAATGCAAATTTCATGCAACCCCGCGCGCCAGCCAATCAGAGTCGACTTTAGACTTTGCGACGTCATTTCGATCAGAAACGTGGACTAAGCTGTTGATTGGTCAATGTGGCTGACATGATTTTGTTATACAACAACTATACAGAAGACCCGATAGAAGGCGCCCGCCGAATGGTCAGAATCTCGAGGTCAAGACACAGTCTTGTTTCGCAAAATCAATCGCCGAATCTGCTCGCATGTCATCGACCCTTGCTGTGCAAGGGGATATTCCATAGCCTAGGAGCAGGTTACAATATGAGATAAAATCAAGATGAACATGGGTCTTCCATACCCGTAAAAGAGCAGCCCAAATGCAGCACCAATGGTTATCTGAACTTCCACGTATTGACTGGTGTTTTTGCCCAATATACAGCATTTGTACAGCATTTGTATTACTCATGACACCGTTGCACTATTTGGCAGCTACTGCTTTTATAAATTAGAAAGAATCCGCACTATTTAGACTCTGAATGATAAACTTACAAAGACATTGTGTGGTATTATACACGTGCTCTAAGTATTTTCTAATCCATGTGAAAAGGTAAAGTTAAGATTTACTTCAATAATATATGTATTCTGTCAACCAAAACAAGAATATTTTACACGGATAATCGTTTGTTGAATCTCTTTTGTTGTACATGAATTCAAAATGTAATCATAATCCCCGTTAAAGGGAGATAGGAACTACTTTCAATTGACTAAATTTCATCTTACTCATTAATGCAGTTTTTCTTAGTAAAATGTTTCCTTTTTATTGATATTTTATTAATATTGTGTCAAATTAGGGCGTCTTTAAATTCCATTGGCCAAATTTCGAATCCCTTAAGTTAATTTCTTTCTGCATGTGTAGAATACCGTCGCTGTGAATGCGAGGGTCTGATGATAAAACCACTCTGGCTTGATACAGGTCTTGTTAGTAATCATCTTCATGTTACTGCCAAAATATTCATGAACGGATTTTTTTTTTCGAATGAAATATATGAAGACGGTAGAGTATATTCTCATTCTTTTACAAGTGATTTCAGATTTTTTTGAAAAGGTTTGAGCCTACATTTCGGTATAGTTCGAGTGCTCGCCCAGAACTAACCTCCATTTTATGCGAATATGCAAAAACACAAATTTAAAACACCCCGCTCGTCATCCAATCAGAGCCATTCGTACTTGAGAAACGACACCGAGGCTGCTGATTGGTTGATAGTTATCATCTGCCTTATTCACCGCAGTAGAAGAACACTGATTGGTCACAATTTTTGGCGTGTTTGCGTCATTGTAGATGCTTTTTTTTTTTTTAAGGATTGACCAGTTACAAGAAAATTCGTCCAAGAACTCAATGCCGAACTATTAGTGTTGTTAGTAATTAAGTCTGTGTGTGTCGACCTGCTCTGTTCATTATATGTATAAAGACAATATATATTGACATTCCAGCTTGAATGCTTGATGGCATAATTAGGAACAAGATTCAGAAATGTTAACTACGTTTTCATATTGAAAAGTTCAATCTTCTCATCTTGAACAAAAATTTGGTTGTCTATTAGAGTGCATGCGTATAATAATAAGACATATAATAATATGTCTTTCCACCATGCAAACCTTCAAATCTCAATATGTATCTTGAAATGTGCCCAGACGGTCTGGCTGGGTGTACTGTTTTTATCTTTTTATCCCATTGGCCTTTTCGAGATCGGGCGGATACAATAGAAGGGCGCGCGCTGTTTTTTCCTTTTTTGAGGGCAAACTCTTTGGTGTTTACCGAAATTTACCCACTCCAATAAAGGGCTTCCCTACTTGGATAGATCACCATTTCTCAAGAAGGTTTATTTTAATATTTGTGCTTCATAAACCCCACTGGATGATTATTTTTCTGATATCTTGTTTTTTGGTGTTTTATTCGATACATACATGTAATTGTTTTCTTCCACTATGTATTGAAATTGTATAATAATAATGAAATGAAATTGTATGTTTTGGGGTGTTTCTTTTTTGTTCTTTTTTTTTCAGGGGGAGGGGTGTTTGTTTCATTCGAGTTGTTAGAAATATTCAATTTTTGTATATTTGTTCGGGTTTGGTATTCGAAAAAGATGCCGAGTGAAGAAAAAAAAATGTATCGAGAGCTTAGCTAGCTCACGAAGCGGCAATAGTTTGTGAAGATTTCCAAGTTGAGTTTTTCTTGATGAAAGTTTTCGGGAGTTTATATATGATAATGTGTCATGCAGTCGATTTTCTTGACCGGTTAAGCTGTTGCGGTATTGAACTACACGCCTTAAAAGTTCCAATTTACACACTCTGGCAATGTTTGATTTTCTGTTTGTGTGTGGATAATCCGAACCTTGTATGTACATTAAAACAGGAAATATATCTGCAAAATATTGCTCGTCAACAATGTACTACATTCTTTTCTTTTTTTTAACAAAAAGGAGCTACATAATATATCTATATAATGTAAATCGTGATCTTCAAGCTCCATGTATTCTCTCACTTGGGAAATTGTCGGCCCCTGCGTAAGCGTCAACATCAGAACAACTGTCTCTTGTTTTCCGGGCGTTTCTCAGTGCAGTGCGCCACCAAGAGTTTGCCACGGAGAGTTCATTTTCCCAGTGCATTGTGGGAGATGGTCAACAAATTCCTTTTCTTCTCTTTTTTATCAATATGGTTGTTTTTTGGTATGACAGCAGACAGCTATGCCCTCAATCCATAACAAATTAGCTCAAGTTGTCTACTGATACTCGTTCAAATGGGCCGTGTTTTGTCGACCATAAGCTTGAAAAATTGGCCCTTGGTGGTGCACTGCATTGGGAAATGCCCGAGTCTTCTTAAAAAGAAGTTGTGTGCGTTGTATGTACCGTCACATTTTCAGCCTATTAAAGCAGCTTCATTTTTCTTCGCTGGTCCTTTAAATATTTGGTTGTCAGAGTGTGCGCTTTAGTTTGACTTCACTTGGTAGTAATTTCTATAGGATTACGATATCTGAAATGCTTAGTGGAATGGTATCAAGCGGTTTTGACTTTTTTTGTGTCAAGGATTTTGAGATGGATTATATCTTGATGGAAATATGTTGGCCAAATTTAACTAATATTAAGAAAAATAATATTAATCGTTGGTTGTACTTGTGCGTATTATTCTATAGCATCTGAAAATGTACAATAAAAATTTATTGATTTATGTATGAAATACCTATAACCATTTTGGGGAAAACTTTGAAATGATTAATTCTAGATTATTGTTTCTTTGTTTGAATGTTTAACTGTTTTCGTCATGTCTGTTTTCTCTGGGAAATATGTATATTATAAGATATTGTGAATATTGCAAATAAACAAATCGGTTATTCTTAATAGGGAATGGTTCATTTTGTGATTCCTTTGTTTATTTATTCAAAATTGTGGTTGTTTTTTTCTCTTTCATCATGTGGAGGCTTATTATTTTTCTCCAAGCAGGACACATTACCTAAATTACTTCTTACCATAGGCGTGTCATCTTCTAGTTTAAATGAGTATAATGAGCGATGCCGATTAGCTGTTTCTATAGAGTTTCCATAGAACCTGAAAGTTCAAATTATATCGCGTGATAATTATTTCGTGCGCATGAAATCAAAATAAATAATGAGTGCGTTCGATTACTTCCCCCAGCTTAAAGAGATTAGTTTTCTTGAAACAATTCGTCAGCTTTTTCCCGAAGAGACAAAAGTGGCCAAAATCACTATACCGGGTGGATAAAAAAACCCGAAACCGAGATATTATTGCTAATTGGAACAGAAGTAGGGCACAATGTGAATGAAAGGGAGATATCTTCTGTTAGGCTTGAATCTCCTCTTTAAAATGACACCCTGATCATGTCATTACATTCACGGCTGACTGAGCAGTGACCAATTTTTATGAAAGGGTCTATTTAGAGAGTTGCGCCACTTTTCATGGAGAAATCTCTTTTTTCCCCACTTGGGTTGATTGGCAACCATAGCCTTTCACGCTGTGACAAGTGACACCACAAAAACCACAATTGAAAAGTGGCGCAATTCTCTTTCATGAAATTGGTCACTGCTCAGTCAACCGTGAATGTAATTACATGATCAGGGTGTCATTTTAAAGAGGAGATTCAACCCTAACAGATGATATCTCCTTTTGATTAACATGTGCCTTACTTCTGTTCCAATTAGCAAAAATATCTCGGTTTCAGGGTTTTTTGTATCCACCCTGTATAATGATTTTGGCCACTTTTGTCTCTTCGTGAAAATGCTGACGAATTATTTCAAGAAAACATATTCTTTACAATTTGAAGCTCCTATATTCCAGATGCATTGAATTGAATCGTGGCACGATAATTGGTCATGAAGAATAGTCCAAAAATACAGGATATTGAGACAAAATATTGTTTTTCTCTCCCTCAACAGTGTCTTGTGTCAACACGGAGAAAAACTTGGTGATAGGCTGCAGTCGCAGTCCAAACAGAACATTTGCCTCACTTTTTGTCGTGTGTCTACACGGAGATAAAAAAATTTGGCGATAGGCTGCAGGTCGCAGTCCAAACACAACATTTGCCTCATTTTGCACAGAAACGATAGTCCAGCTGGACACGCTATCCCCAAAATAAAATGATGCATTGGACTGAATTTGGGGCAGATGATTGGCCATGAAAAATAGACAAACAAGACAGAAGATTGAGACAAAATATTGTTTTTCTCTCCCTCAACAGTGTCTTGTGTCGACATAGAGAAACAACACTTTGCGACAGGCTGCAGGCTGCAGTCCAAACAGAACATTTGCCTCACTTTTGCACAGAAACGATAGACCAGCTGGACACGCTATCCCCAAAATAAAATGATGCATTGGACTGAATATGGGGCAGATGATTGGCCATGAAAAATAGACAAACAAGACAGAAGATTGAGACAAAATATTGTTTTTCTCTCCCTCAACAGTGTCTTGTGTCGACATAGAGAAACAACACTTTGCGACAGGCTGCAGGCCGCAGTCCGAACAAAACATTTGCCTCACTTTTGCACAGAAACGATAGTCTAGCTGGACACGCTATCTCCAAAATTAAGTGATGCATTGAATTGAATTCGGGCCAGATGATTGGCCATGAAAAATAGACAAACAAGACAGGAGATTGTGACAAAATATTGGTTTTCTCTCCCTCAACAGTATCTGTGTCTTTGGCGGTTCCTGTCAATTTTCAAGAGTTTCGTGTCAAATACCACGGCAAAATGTTAGAGGAAATTTCATTGCATTACAGTGTGTTTATCTTGAGTTCCCGTTTTCACAATAACTGTGTTTACATCTCGAACGGCCAGACGTCGGAGCGCGGTGAGCAGCGTTTGTGTAGTGCGCCCTCTTTTGTAAGAAATTGTTGCAGTGAGGATAAAATACAGAGCGTCCTTCATACCATAACTTCCTTAAATGATATTACAGTCATTCTTCGGCGGTTCCTGTCAATTTTCTAGAGTTTCGTGTCAAATACCATGCCAAAATATGAGAGAAAATTTCATTGCAATACAATGTGTTTATCTTGAGTTCCAGTTTTCACAATAACTGTGTTTACTTCTCGAACGGCCGCTGTGACAGCAGGTAATTCTGTCCCCCTGGTAAATGTGTCCCCCCGTATTTTATCCCCTCGTGACCCGGTAAATGTGTCCGGGGGGACACTTTTACCTAGGTAGATTTGTCCCCCTCCAGGTAAAAGTGTCCCCCTGGTAAATGTGTCCCTATGCAGTATACTGAGAGCAGCAGCGTGTCGCGCGCGCCAGTACATGCTGCAAGATATGTGGCAGTGATTATCACATGTGTACATATGCGTCTCCCTCTACAATGGAAATTCATCCAATAGGAAATGTCGTTACGCGCTATGATGGCAACACAGACCAATCCAAGTAGGCGTTGTATCAATGAGACGAGGGCCATCGCCATGCATCGCCGCTGTATTGACCTATCGCGGTAGAATCGCGATAGATTTCACCGTACTCCAAATCGAAACGTTGTGTTCACATATCATCTAGTATTAGACTAAATTAAATATTTTTATATTCATGAAGGCGCAGACTAAAAGTCCAAAATGTATGCCTGAGAGTGAATTCATGAAACCAATAAAGAGAACTGGCCTCCCGGGTTTCAAAAAAGGGGGACAAAAATCCCTGGGGGACAGAATAACCTTGAGGGGGACAGAATTAACGGGCCGGGGAGGACACTTTTACCTAGGTAATTTTGTCCCCCCGGACAGTTTTACCGGGGGACCGAATGACCTTCCACACCCCCCCCCCCCCACTAAAAAATTCCTGGCTACGCCACTGAATACACGTTATATTCAAATGTATTTTCGTACACTCATTTGTCACGATATTTGACATCAAAAGATTTCATTTCATAATAAAAACGTCAAATTATCAAGCTATTATGACCGTAAAAATACAGGATTTTATTTGCAAAAAATACAATCCTAATGGAAGTCAACATGGATTTTTAAAGTTTAAAACACTAGATTGTTACGATCATATTATATTTATAGCTGCACGGTTTCTAACGCCATTCAAACTACTCATGCTACACATCGTGAAAACTAATTGCGCGAAATTTCAATTTAATCCCTCTTGTATTTCTTGAGTAGTTCATCGGAAACGAGGTTGTTCTTTTTGTTCACTTGTGCAGCATCCGTGTTGATGCGTTGTTAAGACCACTATTTATGTGGCGCGCCCTCTATTATAGTGGTCTCGATCTCCACCACCAAACCCGATTTGGGGCCAACAACTCAAGAAATACACGTTACATTAAAATGAATTTTCGTACACTCATTTGTCATGATGTTTGGCATCAAAAGATTTAATTTCAGAAGAAAACGTTCAATAATCAAGCTATTATGAAAGTAACAATAAAGGATTTTATTTGCAACAAATACAATCCTAATGGAAGTCAACATGGATTTTTAACGTTTAAAACACTAGATTGTTACGATCATATTGTAATTATAGCTCCACGGTTTCTCACGCAATTCAAACTTCTTATGCTACACATCGTGAAAACTAATTGCACGAAATTTCAATTTAATCCATTTTGTATTTCTTGAGTAGTTCATCGGAAACGAGGTTGTTCTTTTTGTTCACTTGTGCAGCATCCGTGTTGATGCGTTGTTGAGACCTCTATTTATGTGGCGCGCCCTCTATTATAGTGGTCTCGATCTCCACCACCAAACCCGATTTGGGGCCAACAACTCCAGAAATACACGTTACATTAAAATGAATTTTCGTACACTCATTTGTCATGATGTTTGGCATCAAAAGATTTCATTTCATAAAAAAAGTCAAT
Source organism: Patiria miniata (assembly GCF_015706575.1). Classification (NCBI taxonomy): domain Eukaryota; kingdom Metazoa; phylum Echinodermata; class Asteroidea; order Valvatida; family Asterinidae; genus Patiria; species Patiria miniata. The sequence continues at coordinate 27,530,792 of NW_024037047.1, read as the reverse complement.
TAATCAAGCTATTATGACTGTAACAATACAGGATTTTATTTGCAACAAATACAATCCTAATGGAAGTCAACATGGATTGTTAACGTTTTAAACACTAGATTGTTACGATCATATTATATTTATAGCTCCACCGTTTCTCACGCCATTCAAACTACTCATGCTACACATCGTGAAAACTAATTGCACGAAATTTCAATTGAATCCATTTTGTATTTCTTGAGTAGTTCATCGGAAACGAGGTTGTTCTTTTCTTCAATTGTGCAGCATCCGTATTGATGCGTTGCCGAGACCACTATTTATGTGGCGCGCCCTCTATTATAGTGGTCTCGATCCCCACCACCAAACTCGATTTGGGGCCAACAACTCAAGAAATACACGCAGTGGCGTAGCCATAGCCCCCCCCCCCCCCACATGAAATCTTGTCGCCCCCCCCCCAGTCGCCCCCCCCCACTGAGATTTTGAGTTTCTAAAATAATTATCATTGATCTACATGACGCCCCCCCATGAAATGTTCCAGCCCCCCCCCCAGCGCCCCCCCCCCCCCACTGAAAAATTCCTGGCTACGCCACTGAATACACGTTATATTAAAATGAATTTTCGTACACTCATTTGCCACGATGTTTGACATCAAAAGATTTCATTTCATAAGAAAAACGTCAAATTATCAAGCTATTATGACCGTAACAATACAGCATTTTAATTGCAACAAATACAATCCTAATGAACAAAACCTAAAATATTCTACGGCGTGCGGATGTATGGCTTGGCGGTGTGGCTGGTAATTCTGTCCCCCCCCCCCCCCTGGTAAATGTGTCCCCCCCCGGACAAATTAACCGGTTTGTGACCCGGTAAATCTGTCCGGGGGGACACATTTACCTAGGTAGATCTGTCCCCCTCCCTGGTAAATATGTCCCCCTGCCCAACGTTGAAAGTGTCCCCCTGGAAAATGTGTCCCCGTGCAAGTATCACCCATGCGATGATACGAGTCGTGTTCGTGAGCGAGCATCGCCGCAAGTACATGCTGCAAGATTTGTGGCAGCGTTTATCGCATATGTGTACATAATGTGTATCCCGCTACACAAAGGAAATTCATACAATAGGAAATTTCGTTATGCGCTACGATGGGAACGTAGTCCAATCCAAGTAGGCGTTATATCAATGAGGCGTCCACCGTAGAATAGGGCTACACCGTACTCCGAATCGATCGAAACATTGTGTTCACATTTCACATCTAAGAAAGAGACCAAAAAGTTATTTTTTTTTCATCTTCATGAAGGGCAGACTAAAGAGTAAAAAATGTATACCTTGTAGAGTGAATTCATGAAAACAATATAGAGAACTGGCCTTCTGCGTTGCAAAACTAGGGGGACAAAAAAACCTGGAGGGGACAGAATTAACGGGCCGGGGATGACACTTTTACCAAGGTATTTCTGTCCCCCCGGACACTTTTAACGGGGGACAGAATTACCGTCCACACCGCCACAATACTGCAAGTCTGCAATTTCCTTAAATGATATTACAATCATTCTTCGGCGGTTCCTGTCAATTTTCTAGAGTTTCGTGTCAAATACCATGGCAAAATATTAGACGAAATTTCATTGCAATACAATGTGTTTACCTTGAGTTCCTGTTTTCACAAGAACTGTGTTCACTTCTACAACGGCCGCCACAAACATACTTAAATTTACTTAAATTGTATTACAATCATTCTTCGGCCGTTCCTGTCAATTTTCTAGATTTTTGTTTCAAATACCATGGCAAAATACTAGAGGAAATTTCATTGTATTACAATGTGTATCTAAGGTTCCTGTTAACTGTGTTTAGATCTCAAACGGCCAGATGTCAGAGCGCAGTGAGCAGTGTTTGTGTAGTGCGCCCTCTTTTGTAAGAAATTGTTGCATGACGATAAAATATGGAGCGCCCTTCATACTACAACTTCCTTAAATGATATTACAGTCATTTTTTTGTGCAGTTTCTGTCAATTTTTAGAGTTTCGTATCAAATACCATGGCAAAATATTAGAGGAAATTTCATTGCACTACAATGTGTTTATCTTGAGTTCCCGTTTTCACAATAACTGTGTTTCCATCTCAAACGGCCAGATGTCTGAGCGCAGTGAACAGTGTTTGTGTAGTGGGCTCTTTTTGTAAGAAATTGTTGCATGACAATAAAATACGGAGCGTCCTTCAGACTGCAATTTCCTTAAATTATGTTACATTCACTCTTCGGTTCCTGTCAATTTTCCAGAGTTTCTTGTCAAATATCATTGCAAAATATTACAGAAAATTTTATTGCAATACAATGTGTCCTGCTGGACACATCTCAAAAATGAAGTGACGCATTGAAATCAATTTTGGCCAGATTATTGGTCAGGAAAAGTAGACAAAAAAGACAGAAGATTGAGACAAAATATTATTTTTCTCTCTCTAAACAGTGTCATGCGTGAACACGGAAAAACTGGGAAATAGGCTTCAGTCGTGCAGGCCAAAAAGAACATTTGCCTAATTTTTGCACAGAAACCATAGTCCTAGTAGACACGTTATCTCAAAAATTAGGTCACGCATTGAAATCAATTTTGGCCATATTATTGGTTAGGAAAAGTAGACAAAAAAGACAGAAGATTTAGACAAAATATTATTTTTCTCTCCCAAAACAGTGTCTTGTGTCAAGACGATGAAAAACTGGGCAGAAGGCTGGAGACGTGCAGGCCAAACAGAACATTTGCCTCACTCTTGCACAGAAACCGTAGTCCTGGTAGACACGATATCTCAACAATTAAGTGACGCATTAAAACCAATTTTAGCCATATTATTGGTTATGATAATTTGACAAAAAATACACAAGATTGAGACAAAATGAAATTTTTCTCTTAATGAACAGTGTCTTGTGTCAAGACGATGAAAAAGTGGGCAGTAGGCAGCAGGCGTGCAGGCCAAACAGAACATTTGTCTCGCTTTTGCACAGGAATCCATAGTCCTGGTGGACACGATATCTCAAAAATTAAGTGACGCATTGAAATTAATTGTGGCCAGAGGATAAGTTATGAAAAGTAGACAAAAAAGACAGAAGATTGAGACAAAATATTTTTTCTCTCTCTAAATAGTGTCTTGTGTCAGGACGATGAAAAACTGGGCATTAGGTAGCAGGCGTGCAGGCCAAACAGAACATTTGCCTCACTCTTGCACAGAAACCATAGTCCTAGTAGACACGATATCTCAAAAATTAAGCGACGCATTGTAATCAATTTTGGCTAAATTATTGATTAGGAAGAGTAGACAAAAACGACAGAAGAATAAGACAAAATATTATTTTTCTCTCTCTAAATAGTGTCTTGTGTCTAGACCATGAAAAACTGGGCAGTAGGCTGGAGTCGTGCAGGCCAAAAAGAACATTTGCCCAACTGTTGCACAGAAACCATAGTCCTAGTAGAAACGATATCTCAAAAATTAAGTGACGCATATGAAATCATTTTTTTGGCCATATTATTGGTTAGGAAAAGTAGACAAAAACACAGAGGATTTAGACAAAATATTATTTTTCTCTCTCTAAATAGTGTCTTGTGTCAAGACGATAAAAAACTGGGCAGTTGGCTGGAGCCGTGCTGGCCAAAAAGAACATTTTCCTCACTTTTGCACAGAACCATAGTCCTGGTGGACACGATATCTCAAAAATTAAATGACGCATTGAAATCAACTTTGGCCAGATAATTGGTTATGAAAAGTAGACAAAAAAGACAGAAGACTGAAAGAAAACATTAATATTTCTCTCCCTTAACAGTGTCTTTTGTCAAGACGATGAAAAACTGGGCAGTAGGCAGTAGGCGTGTAGGCCAAACAGAACATTTGCCGTCCTGCTAGACACGGTATCTCAAAAATTAAGTGACGCATTGAAATCAATCCTGGCCAGATGACTGGTAATGAAAAGTGGACAAAAAAGACAGACGATTGAGACAAAATATTGTTTTTTCTTTCTAAACAGTGTCTTGTGTCAACACGGAAAAACTCTTGAAAAGGATGCAGTCGTGCAGGCCAAACAGAACATTTGCCTCACTTTTGCACAGAAACTATAGTCATGCTGGACAGGGTATCTCAAAAATTGAGCGACGCATTGAAATCAATTTTGGCCAGATTATTGGTTAGGAAAAGTAGACAAAAAAGACAGAAGATTGAGACAAAATATTATTTTTCTCTCCCAAAACAGTGTCTTGTGTCTAGACCATGAAAAACTGGGCAGTAGGCTGGAGTCGTGCAGGCCAAAAAGATCATTTGCCCAACTTTTGCACGGAAACCATAGTCTTAGTAGACACGATATCTCAAAAATTAAGTGATGCATTGAAATCAATTTTGGCCATATTATTGGTGATGATAATTTGACAAAAAAGACACAAGATTGAGACAAAATATAATTTTTCTCTTAATAAACAGTGTCTTGTGTCGAGACGATGAAAAAGTGGGCAGTAGGCAGCAGGCGTGTAGGCCAAACAGAACATTTGTCTTGCTTTTGCACAGGAATCCATAGTCCTGGTGGACACGATATCTCAAAAATTAAGTGACGCATTGAAATTAATTGTGGCCAGAGGATTGGTTATGAAAAGTAGACAAAAAAGACAGAAGATTGAGACAAAATATTTTTTTCTCTCTCTAAATAGTGTCTTACTCTTGTGTCAAGACGATGAAAAACTGGGCAGTAGACTGGAGTCATGCAGGCCAAAAGGACATTTGCCTCACTTTTGCACAGAAACCATAGTCCTGGTAGACACGATATCTCAAAAATTAACCAACGCATTGAAATCAATTTTGGCAAGATTATTGGTTATGAAAAGGAGACAAAAAAGACAGAGGATTGAGACAAAATATTATTTTTCTCTCTCTAAACAGTGTCTTGTGTCAAGACGATGAAAAACTGGGCATTAGGCAGCAGGCGTGCAGGCCAAACAGAACATTTGCCTCACTCTTGCACATATTATACCATAGTCCTGGTGGACACGATATCTCAAAAAATAAGTGACGCATTGAAATCAACTTTGGCCAGATGATTGGTTATGAAAAGTAGACAAAAAAGACAGAAGATTGAGAGAAAACATTAATATTTCTCTCCCTAACAGTGTCTTGTGTCAAGACGATGAAAAACTGGGCAGTAGGCAGCAGGCGTGTAGGCCAAACAGAACATTTGCCTAACTTTTGCACAGAATCCATAGTCGTGGTGGACACGATATCTCAAAAATTAAATGACGCATTGTAATCAATTTTGGCCAGATTATTGGTTAGAAAAAGTAAACAAAAAAGACAGAAGATTGAGACAAAATATTATTTTCCTCTCCCAAAACAGTGTCTTGTGTCAAGACCATGAAAAACTGGGCGGTAGGCTGGAGTCGTGCAGGCTAAACAGAACATTTGTCTCGCTTTTGCACAGGAACCATAGTCCTGGTAGACACAATATCTCAAAAATTAAGTGATGCATTGAAATCAATTTTGGCCAGATGATTGGTTGTGATAAGTAGACAAAAAAGACACAAGATTGAGACAAAATATAATTTTTCTCTTAATAAACAGTGTCTTGTGTCAAGACGATGAAAAACTGGGCATTAGGCAGCAGGCGTGCAGGCCAAACAGAACATTTGCCTCAATTTTGCACAGAATCCATAGTCGTGGTGGACACGATATCACAAAAATTAAGTGACGCATTGAAATCAATTTTGGCAAGTTTATTGGTTATGAAAAGTAGACAAAAATGACAGAGGATTGAGACAAAACATTATTTTTATCTCCCTAAACAGTGTCTTGTGTCGAGACGATGAAAAACTGGGCAGTAGGCTGGAGGCGTGCAGGCCAAGCAGAACATTTGCCTCACTCTTGCACAGAAACAATAGTCCTGGTAGACATGATATCTCAAAAATTAAGTGACGCATTGAAACCAATTTTGGCCATATCATTGGTTAGGAAAAGTAGACAAAAAAGACAGAAGATTTAGACAAACTATTATTTTTCTCTCTCTAAATAGTGTCTTTTGTCAAGACGATGAAAAACTGGGCAGTAGGCAACAGTCGTGGAGGCCAAACAGAACATTTGCCTTACTTTGCACAGAAACCATAGTCCTGGTGGAAACGATATTTCAAAAATTAAGTGACGCATTGAAATCAATTTTGGCCAGATTATTGGTTAGGAAAATTAAACAAAAAGGACAGAAGATTGAGACAAAATATTATTTTTCTCTTCCAAAACAGTGTCTTGTGTCAAGACGATGAAAAACTGGGCAGTAGGCTGGAGTCGTGCAGGCCAAACAGAACATTTGCCTCACTTTTGCACAGGAACCATACTCCTGGTAGACACAATATCTCAAAAATTAAGTGACGCATTGAAATCAATTTTGGCCAGATGATTGGTTATGATAAGTAGACAAAAAAAGACACAAAATTGAGACAAAATAAAAATTTTCTCTTAATGAACAGTGTCTTGTGTCAAGACGATGAAAAACTGGGCAGTAGGCTGGAGTCGTGCAGGCCAAACAGAACATTTGCCTCACTTTTGCACAGAATCCATAGTCCTGGTGGACACGATATCTCAAAAATTAAGTGACGCATTGAAACCAATTTTGGCCATATCATTGGTTAGGAAAAGTAGACAAAAAAGACAGAGGATAGAGACAAAACATTATTTTTCTCTCCCTAAACAGTGTCTTGTGTCAAGACGTTGAAAAACTGGGCAGTAGGCAGCAGGCGTGCAGGCCAAACAGAACATTTGCCTCACCTTTGCACAGAAACAATAGTCCTGGTAGACATGATATCTCAAAAATTAAGTGACGCATTGAAACCAATTTTGGCCATATCATTGGTTAGGAAAAGTAGACAAAAAAGACAGAAGATTTAGACAAAACACTATTTTTCTCTCTCTAAACAGTGTCTTGTATCAAGACGATGAAAAACTGGGCAGTAGGCAGCAGTCGTGGAGGCCAAACAGAACATTTGCCTTACTTTCGCACAGAAACCATAGTCCTGGTGGAAACGATATCTCAAAAATTAAGTGACGCATTGAAATCAATTTGGGCCAGATTATTGGTTAGGAAAATTAAACAAAAAGGACAGAAGATTGAGACAAAATATTATTTTTCTCTTCCAAAACAGTGTCTTGTGTCAAGACCATGAAAAACTGGGCAGTAGGCTGGAGTCGTGCAGGCCAAACAGAACATTTGTCTTGCTTTTGCACAGAATCCATAGTCCTGGTGGACACAATATCTCAAAAATTAAGTGACGCATTGAAATTAATTTTGGCCAGAGGATTGGTTATGAAAAGTAGACAAAAAAGACAGAAGATTGAGACAAAATATTATTTTTCTCTCTCTAAATAGTGTCTTGTGTCAAGACGATGAAAAGTGGGCAGTAGGCAGCAGGCGTGCAGGCCAAACAGAACATTTGCCTCACTTTTGCACAGAAACCATAGTCCTGGTGGACACGATATCTCAAAAATTAAGTGACGCATTGAAAGCAATTTTGGCCAGATTATTGGTTTGGAAAAGTAAACAAAAAAGACAGAAGATTGAGACAAAATATTATTTTTCTCTCCCAAAACAGTGTCTTGTGTCAAGACCATGAAAAACTGGGCAGTAGGCTGGAGTCGTGCAGTCCAAACAGAACATTTGTCTCGCTTTTGCACAGGAACCATTGTCCTGGTGGACACAATATCTCAAAAATTAAGTGATGCATTGAAATCAATTTTGGCCAGATGATTGGTTATGATAAGTAGACAAAAAAGACCCACGATTGAGACAAAATATAATTTTTCTCTTAATAAACAGTGTCTTGGGTCAAGACGATGAAAAACTGGGCAGTAAGCAGCAGGCGTGCAGGCTAAACAGAACATTTGTCTCGCTTTTGCACAGGAACCATAGTCCTGGTAGACACAATATCTCAAAAATTAAGTGATGCATTGAAATCAATTTTGGCCAGATGATTGGTTGTGATAAGTAGACAAAAAAGACACAAGATTGAGACAAAATATAATTTTTCTCTTAATAAACAGTGTCTTGTGTCAAGACGATGAAAAACTGGGCATTAGGCAGCAGGCGTGCAGGCCAAACAGAACATTTGCCTCAATTTTGCACAGAATCCATAGTCGTGGTGGACACGATATCACAAAAATTAAGTGACGCATTGAAATCAATTTTGGCAAGTTTATTGGTTATGAAAAGTAGACAAAAATGACAGAGGATTGAGACAAAACATTATTTTTATCTCCCTAAACAGTGTCTTGTGTCGAGACGATGAAAAACTGGGCAGTAGGCTGGAGGCGTGCAGGCCAAGCAGAACATTTGCCTCACTCTTGCACAGAAACAATAGTCCTGGTAGACATGATATCTCAAAAATTAAGTGACGCATTGAAACCAATTTTGGCCATATCATTGGTTAGGAAAAGTAGACAAAAAAGACAGAAGATTTAGACAAACTATTATTTTTCTCTCTCTAAATAGTGTCTTTTGTCAAGACGATGAAAAACTGGGCAGTAGGCAACAGTCGTGGAGGCCAAACAGAACATTTGCCTTACTTTGCACAGAAACCATAGTCCTGGTGGAAACGATATTTCAAAAATTAAGTGACGCATTGAAATCAATTTTGGCCAGATTATTGGTTAGGAAAATTAAACAAAAAGGACAGAAGATTGAGACAAAATATTATTTTTCTCTTCCAAAACAGTGTCTTGTGTCAAGACGATGAAAAACTGGGCAGTAGGCTGGAGTCGTGCAGGCCAAACAGAACATTTGCCTCACTTTTGCACAGGAACCATACTCCTGGTAGACACAATATCTCAAAAATTAAGTGACGCATTGAAATCAATTTTGGCCAGATGATTGGTTATGATAAGTAGACAAAAAAAGACACAAAATTGAGACAAAATAAAAATTTTCTCTTAATGAACAGTGTCTTGTGTCAAGACGATGAAAAACTGGGCAGTAGGCTGGAGTCGTGCAGGCCAAACAGAACATTTGCCTCACTTTTGCACAGAATCCATAGTCCTGGTGGACACGATATCTCAAAAATTAAGTGACGCATTGAAACCAATTTTGGCCATATCATTGGTTAGGAAAAGTAGACAAAAAAGACAGAGGATAGAGACAAAACATTATTTTTCTCTCCCTAAACAGTGTCTTGTGTCAAGACGTTGAAAAACTGGGCAGTAGGCAGCAGGCGTGCAGGCCAAACAGAACATTTGCCTCACCTTTGCACAGAAACAATAGTCCTGGTAGACATGATATCTCAAAAATTAAGTGACGCATTGAAACCAATTTTGGCCATATCATTGGTTAGGAAAAGTAGACAAAAAAGACAGAAGATTTAGACAAAACACTATTTTTCTCTCTCTAAACAGTGTCTTGTATCAAGACGATGAAAAACTGGGCAGTAGGCAGCAGTCGTGGAGGCCAAACAGAACATTTGCCTTACTTTCGCACAGAAACCATAGTCCTGGTGGAAACGATATCTCAAAAATTAAGTGACGCATTGAAATCAATTTGGGCCAGATTATTGGTTAGGAAAATTAAACAAAAAGGACAGAAGATTGAGACAAAATATTATTTTTCTCTTCCAAAACAGTGTCTTGTGTCAAGACCATGAAAAACTGGGCAGTAGGCTGGAGTCGTGCAGGCCAAACAGAACATTTGTCTTGCTTTTGCACAGAATCCATAGTCCTGGTGGACACAATATCTCAAAAATTAAGTGACGCATTGAAATTAATTTTGGCCAGAGGATTGGTTATGAAAAGTAGACAAAAAAGACAGAAGATTGAGACAAAATATTATTTTTCTCTCTCTAAATAGTGTCTTGTGTCAAGACGATGAAAAGTGGGCAGTAGGCAGCAGGCGTGCAGGCCAAACAGAACATTTGCCTCACTTTTGCACAGAAACCATAGTCCTGGTGGACACGATATCTCAAAAATTAAGTGACGCATTGAAAGCAATTTTGGCCAGATTATTGGTTTGGAAAAGTAAACAAAAAAGACAGAAGATTGAGACAAAATATTATTTTTCTCTCCCAAAACAGTGTCTTGTGTCAAGACCATGAAAAACTGGGCAGTAGGCTGGAGTCGTGCAGTCCAAACAGAACATTTGTCTCGCTTTTGCACAGGAACCATTGTCCTGGTGGACACAATATCTCAAAAATTAAGTGATGCATTGAAATCAATTTTGGCCAGATGATTGGTTATGATAAGTAGACAAAAAAGACCCACGATTGAGACAAAATATAATTTTTCTCTTAATAAACAGTGTCTTGGGTCAAGACGATGAAAAACTGGGCAGTAAGCAGCAGGCGTGCAGGCCAAACAGAACATTTGCCTCACTTTTGCACAGAATCCATAGTCCTGGTGGACACGATATCTCAAAAATTAAGTGACGCATTGATATTTGTGGCCAGAGGATTGGTTATGAAAAGTAGACAAAAAAGACAGAAGATTGAGACAAAATATTTTTTTTCTCTCTCTAAATAGTGTCTTGTGTCAAGACGTTGAAAAACTGGGCAGTAGGCTGGAGTCGTGCAGGCCAAACAGAACATTTGCCTTACTTTTGCACAGAAACCATAGTCTTGGTGGACACGATATCTCAAAAATTAAGTGACGCATTGAAATCAATTTTGGCCAGATTATTGGTCAGGAAAAGTAAACAAAAAGGACAGAAGATTGAGACAAAATATTTTTTTTCTCTCCCAAAACAGTGTCTTGTGTCAAGACCATGAAAAACTGGGCAGTAGGCTGGAGTCGTGCAGGCCAAACAGAACATTTGTCTCGCTTTTGCACAGGAACCATAGTCCTGGTAGACACAATATCTCAAAAATTAAGTGATGCATTGAAATCAATTTTGGCCAGATGATTGGTTATGATAAGTAGACAAAAAAGACACAAGATTGAGACAAAATATAATTTTTTCTTTTAATAAACAGTGTCTTGTGTCAAGACGATGAAAAACTGGGCAGTAGGCAGCAGGCGTGCAGGCCAAACAGAACATTTGCCTCACTTTTGCACAGAATCCATAGTCCTGGTGGACACGATATCTCAAAAATTATAAGTGACGCATTGATATTTGTGGCCAGAGGATTGGTTATGAAAAGTAGACAAAAAAGACAGAAGATTGAGACAAAATATTATTTTTCTCTCTCTAATTAGGGTCTTGTGTCAAGACGTTGAAAAACTGGGCAGTAGGCTGGAGTCGTGCAGGCCAAACAGAACATTTGCCTTACTTTTGCACAGAAACCATAGTCCTGGTAGACACGATATCTCAAAAATTAAGTGATGCATTGAAATCAATTTTGGCCATATTATTGGTTATGAAAAGTAGACAAAAAAGACAGAAGATTTAGACAAAATATTATTTTTCTCTATCTAAACAGTTTTTGTGTCAAGACGATGAAAAACTGGGCAGTAGGCTGGAGCCGTGCAGGCCAAACAGAACATTTGCCTCACTTTTGCACAGAACCATAGTCCTGGTGGACACGATATCTCAAAATTTAAGTGACGCATTGAAATCAACTTTGGCCAGATGATTGGTTATGAAAAGTAGACAAAAAAGACAGAGGATTGAGACAAAACATTATTTTTCTCTCCCTAAACAGTGTCTTGTGTCAAGACGATGAAAAACTGGGCAGTAGGCAGCAGGCGTGCAGGCCAAACAGAACATTTGCCTCACTCTTGCACAGAAACAATAGTCCTGGTAGACACGATATCTCAAAAACTAAGTGACGCATTGAAACCAATTTTGGCCATATCATTGGTTAGGAAAAGTAAACAAAAAAGACAGAGGATTGAGACAAAACATTATTTTTCTCTCCCTAAACAGTGTCTTGTGTCAAGACGATGAAAAACTGGGCAGTAGGCTGGAGCCGTGCAGGTCAAACAGAACATTTGCCTCACTTTTGCACAGAACCATAGTCCTACTGGACACGATATCTCAAAAATTAAGTGACGCATTGAAATCAACTTTGGCCATATCATTGGTTAGGAAAAGTAGACAAAAAAGACAGAAGATTTAGACAAAATATTATTTTTATTGGAAAAGGGCACTCGTGAAAAAAAGCAATCGCTTTCTGATTCCTATAATCGAATGCAAATGTGGAAAATCCCCTCAAATGTTTGATGAAACATGCATCTGGACTTTTTGGTATTGCTCAACTGAAAAGGAAGTCATCGTCGCATGCACCCTTTCAAAATTTGAGGTCCGTATTTGAATTGTGAAGTAGTTCATCATCAGAAGGTAATGTAGGTAACATCTTTCGACCAGCATAATGGCTTTCAAATTATGGATCGTTCGCCATCCTTTAAGTGTGATTCACATTAGGTATGCTGGGGTCGTCTGGCAAAGCTGGCTTCAAATTACCAAAGATATATAAGCACGCAATTATTTCATGTGCATCTTTAAATTTATTTCATAACAAACAAGAGATGTTTATTTCATGAACGTGATAAAAGGTATAACTTGGAACTGAAAGGAGCTGAAAAACTTGAAAGCATCTTAAATTCATAAGGCTGCTAAGGAAAAAATTGAAGAGTACAGGAAACATTTCTCATTTAAAATGACTAGTGAAAAAGTCAATTGACTAGTCCACAGTGGATTTTGCTTCCTACTAAGCACATATCCTTGGCTAACTAATTTCCTCTACTAAGAAGCTCTGTGACATTGGGTCCTATTCGAATATATTTATTTGAAGGATCGGGAGGGCCTTACTTAACTGGACAATTTCGGTAAGGTGCTGTTTAAAAAACGAACGCATTATTTTAACAACATCTATACAATTATTTTATATTTTAACAGCACTTATTTAAAACACTTACAATAGTACATTGAAATCTCCAGTACAATGTTCTGTTGACGTAAAATTATTGCAGATGGTATTTGTTATTTTAATAAAAGCCATCTAAACTAACTCCACTGAATTTTTAGTTTACAATAATTTCTTAGTTAAAGCATAACATTTAACGGCGCTTTTTTACAATTCTTTCAACTAACAATGTGAAAGAAATGAAACATTATGTACGTCCATTAATGCTCACATGTGCTGAAATTTTGCAATTAGCTGAACTAATTACGACATCCAAGCAACTCCAATCGCAGAGCAACAGCAATGAACCATTCAGTAGGCTCGATGCGCACTACCTTCGCCACCACACTCTCATCAAACAGGTTAGTGACCGGGGTGTTGGCATCAGTGTTACCCATGAACACCTGAAACGAAAAGGGGGTCGAAAAAGCTACCCGTCAGTTGATACTCACACATCTAGAATGCTTGCCTGTGTGAATTCAAACCAACAATTTAGGCTATATATAGTGACTAATGTTTAGCTTCTTTTATAAAATATATTCCTATGTAATGTGACACAATTCATTTACAACCAAGCCTTCCTGAAAGGTATTTAATAGACCGAGCGAGCATATACTGTGAACGTCCAGTTTAACATTCAACACTGGGAATTGACCGATTTTTTTTATTGTCAGATTTTAAAGCTATAGAATTACCTTTGCATAAAAAATAATAAGCAGAATGATGAACAGCAAAAAATGCAAATGCAAAATCATCAAAACAAGACAGAAGAATACCACTTCTTAATTCAAAATGAACTCAATAAAAAACAAAACAAGTGTCAGTTGTGATATAATTACCGTGATATTTCCGTTTCCACCTGTCACGTACTCGTAGTCAGGTGAGGGATGCTTCTTATACGCCACCTTGTAACTCTTCACATACCTAGGGCTGGCTGTGCCGGGCGGCTGCGTGCCTTGTGTGATGACGCCAGACACCACTAGCACTACACTCTCAACGAAGTTCACCTCGATCCGGGCATTGGAGGAGCTATGTACACGGAGTTGAGGAGGTCAAGAAATAATAAAGTGACAATTCCTCTGTAAGAGAGGCTCAGTGACGTATTTAGCAGGTTGGGAAGAGGTTGGGGAGGGCCCCGGCGACATTCTGTTCCCCGTCCTCTATAGAACTTTCAAATACGTCTGGCGTCTCCCATAAATTTGCCTTCCCCGACCACAAACCTAGCCGCGCTAATGGACACCTTTCCAATTGTGAATCTGTGATTTGAGATAAACATTCCCGAACCCTGCATTTTGGCGCAATGTTTAAACACAAATCCTAACGCGGGATTTCGTCAAAGTAAGCCCCGGTCAGCTATTGTCGTTCAATATGTACATCGGTATATGCATTTGCCATTACTTGCTGGAAGGATCTACGTTTATCTTGGGCAGGGTTTGGTATCAGGTTTGGCATTGTTTATACGGATACGAACCTTGTAGCTATCCATGCACCGTTGTTGTTCAGGCGGCCCTGCCGGGCAGACCAACCCCCGGCACTCATCGATGATCGGATTTGATTGTCAGTGATGGATCTGTCTTCAAGACCTAAGGCCTTCGGTGTCAAACACCCGCCATCTGTCGGTATAAGTAAAACGTCCATTTTTATTGTGATTTACTCACTGACATTATGGCTCAAATAAAAAAAAAAAAGAGGACAAGAACTCGCCGAAATTATCATGTGTTTTGGAAAAGTTGAAAATCAACACTGGCCCTTCCCAGGTACGGATCTCTGAAAGCAAATATAAATTACCAACAAAGTAGGTTTTTTTAGGGGTAGAGGTTTGTTATTGCATTATTCAAAAAGTAGTTTAGCTTCCTTTAGGCGGAATTCCTTCTCGAGCAAGAATTCGATTCATCATTAAAAAAAACATCTTTCCAAAAGAAAATTAAGTGATTGCCTTATTGTCGAAGTCGTATCCATTGTAGGCATAGATTATAGTATTAATAGAAATGTGAACAAATTAATGGTGTTTTGAAGGGAAAAAAAATCAAACCGCCCGTATGTCACCCGCGCGCAACAACATAGATCAAGTATTATTGTAACCAACACTTTGTCAAATCTTCGAATTTGGTCAACTGTTACCAGCTGGGGTAGATTCCTTCGTTCCCGGGCAACGCTCCCGTATCTCTCGCATGACTTGCTTCATCCAGTGATCCGGATTATCAGGATCAGGTTCCGGTGGGGGACCGAAGTAACATGTCCTCGCCTTGCTCTCCACAGAGACAAAGAGCGCTTTGGATTCAGAGAAAACGAAATATTAACTGATTTATTTAACCTGTTTATAGCCAGTTAGTTGACATGTTAGGGATAAACTAAAGTTTTGCTGAAATCTATTTTGTTTACGGGTTAAAGTTTTTAAACCCCAGTCAGAGCCACGAGGACTAACGAATTTCTTTGATTATTTTCCTAATAAGCCGTAATGAAATATTTTTCGAGACAGCTTAGATTTGTTTTTCATTTTTATGTTAAAATATGTTTTTACACGAACAAGTGTTTCTCATTTTGTCCACCTCGGAATCATAATACAACAATTAAATAAAAACTGTAAGATCCAAAGACGATGAAAATTCCTTTGCACGGACCAACCGCGGATTATTATTTATTACTTCGTTTCCACCTGATGTGGGCAGTAATCTCCATCTCGGTATCGATTTTATATTGATAGAAATTGTTATTAGACGCCATTCAAACCTGTCAACAGTCACTCATACTTCGTTTGGATATTGGTGACTGCATCCGGTGGTAGAGATATGAATAACAATTCGTGAGTTAATTTACGTGAGTAAAAACGGCAATTAATGCTTGCGGCACGTCATACAGCATATCAGCAGATATTGCTGTCACGCTCAGGACGAGAAAAGAAAGGGGGTATGAATGACATCTTATTAAGTACCGGTGTAGCGTGAATATCCGACTCCATGAAATGTGGACTCATTGGTAGTACTGCGCACGCGTGAGTACAATACTATGCTATCTTTAGGATCGTTTCGGGAGAGTGACATGTCATGTGTGAGGGATCAACCAATAATAGGGGAATAGGGGTCCGATTTTCATAGGAGTCGGATTTTCATGTGACACCGTCACTCACACGAACCGTGTAATATAGCAAACACGCTTCTGAAACCAACATTGACGTGTTTACTGCTTGCGTCATATGCACATGGCGAGGAATTCTACCAATAGCAATCGTCCACCTCCAACGCGCCAGAACGTACAGCCAATCAGATGTTTTCATACGTGTATACACATGGTATGCCCTTTATACTTGTCTCCAGAATATTTTTTAAAGATCTTTCTTAAACCTGCCCTATATCTATTTTCCTATTATATTTTGCGAATATTAAAAAATAACATATTTTTTTCAGGCAAAGCTATCCGCATAGTAAATTATGCTCTACTGTAAAATTAAGCATGTTTTAGCTCTGTCTTCATTAGAGTTTTGTCGATGAACGTATTGATAGCTGAGGACGGTGGTTTTAGAAGGATTTACATGTCCACAAGTCAGGATTCTACAATTCTACTTCCCTTCAATTGTGACGTATAAAACCATTTATACCAAACAATATTATCACATTCATAAATACCTTTTCGGTAAAATACATTCTTTCCCGTCCAAAAATCAAAACAAGTCAAAAACTAGACATTGCTATTCATTTTGTTCAAAAATTTTACTTCATGTTGTATTAAACACCCCTCTGACTATAATATGAAATGTCCCTCTATAATTCTTTACCTAATAAGGAGATGGGTGCGCGCGTCGCGCATACTGCGCAATGTCGCGCAAAACGCAGCTGGGTGAGTGTAGAGAGAATTTCGGAATTTGAAATTCTGATTCACTGATAGTAGGCCTATTGCGTATGCCTACGTGAGGAATATGAAGTTCAACCAATGAAATGTTAAATGGTACAAGATTTCGGGGAGACCGAATTTCATTTGACACTGGAAAAGTGTTTAAGACCAGCCAGCCATGTCTTTATCATCCGTTTAGGGCCGGCCACCTGACGGGCTCTCGTTCAGTAGGAATGGGTAAACTGTATTAGGTATTTATGAATCACAAGTAAAGCCCAAATTATATTTTCCAGCTTGAAAACAGACCAGACGTACTACAGCTGTCGTAAGCTAAGTATGCAATTTTGACTATAGTTTTACAGTCAAATCTAAATAGTTGGTGTTTTTCCCCATCAGACTAAACGAAATGCCGAATGCTAAAGGGTATCTCTCTAAATTACAAATAGTAACACTAGGGACTAGATGTTTTAGTGAGAAAATTACCTTCGTTTTTGATTGAAATGGCTTGAAAAAAAACCCCACTTCAGTCGAAGCTCGAGTGAAAGTCCATCTTTTCGATTGAAGGAATTTCACTCAAAACATTTAGTCCCATAGTTTCCGAATTTTGAGTTGAATTTTCTCTCGAATGGAGTGAATGTTCACGCAATGGTATCCAGAGAGTATGCACATCTTATCTGGCATGTATGTGATTGGTGTGCACGGCTTACCTGTGAGTGCTGATGCCACCAGCAGACAACGCACCGCTCCGTCCATTCTACCTGATGCAAGTGATAAGGATCGTGTGCTGCGAGCGCCCGGATCGCTTATGTCGAAAAACTATACGTAGACAATAAGAGAGTCTGACGTCACTATGAATGAGCCGTTGATCCAATCAAAACGTATAACATCTGTTGCAAATTCTTAATCAGCTTCTCTTGGTGTAACTGTTAATTTCGACTCCTTATTTTGTTCTATTTAATACCATGTGGATGGTCATAAATTAAACACTTTAAAAAACAACCAAAGAAATCAAGATCGGAAACAGAGTATGCATTTTCACGCACACACCCTCACGTCTAATCTTGAAGAAGTGTTGGAATAATTATTTAGGCAATTTTTGTTTTATATTTTTGGATTTTAAAGAGTCCTCTGTTGCTATTCCTGATGTCGACACCCCGGCCACTAACATGTTTGATGAGGGTAAGGCGGCGACGGTAGTGCGCATTGAGCCTACTGGGTGGTATAATGGTATTGGTCTGCGACTAGAGTTGTTTGGGTGTCGTCATACTTAGTTCAGATGAGTACAATACGTTTTAGTGCAAATAATCTATTACTCATAGTATTTTCACAGAACAATGAATTGTATTATGGTAGTGAAAATTATTCTGATGGAGTATCACCATGTAAGAAAACAATGTTCAGTGGGTCTGATTTAATAAGCCATTTCGGTTTTCCAACTGCGCATGTGTACATCAAGATTTGAATCTCTCCTTTCGATATAAACCATGAATGTGCCGTATGCGTGCAAAGTCACAGCGGGTACCATCACAATTTAAAAAAATTGCCTTCATCTACAGTAAGCACAACATTTGAAGAGAAAAAAAATTGACAGAGATTTGTGCGAATGAAATTTCAATAGTATTTTTAATTGCATGAAAGCTTGCAGAACGGAGCGTGGGTAATACCATAAGCAGACGAAGGTAATACTCAAGATAATATCGTAATTTCCTATTTTAACGCAATGCACACTCGCTCATCTAATTCGAGTTCCAGTTCAACTTGTAGTAAGATGGAGCAAATCAAGCGACACGAAACAAAAGGTATACAGTTATTGCTCATGGTATTTTATTCAAGAAGTACATAACTTATCACGATTAAAAAAAAAAGGAAAAGGACATTGGATTTCCATTGATGGGATCACGATTGCGGTCTTTTCCCTCCCCGCAGTGGGAAATGTGTATTTAATTTAGATTGCCTAACCTATCGATATTGGGAAATACAATATTATACATATCAGGTTTCCAAGTGGTCAAAGATAAATCAGTTTATTGAGTACCAAAGTGTGATGTCAGTTGTATTAGTTCTGTTTCACGCGTTGGTTCACGCGCTGATGTCTTCACACCCTGATAATAATTGATATAGGCTATGCGCGTGAACCTATGTGCAGTACATTTCGGTACTCTCTTGCGTATGTGTGGGAAAAGTACCTGGATGAATAGATTGACGAAATATACTATTGTATTGTATCCTATATCGTATTATGACAAGACAAATTTGAATGGGGCATGTGACACCAAATTTGCCGATATACTATCTGTACCGAGGCGTAGGGGTGCACACCATCTAATTCTTGTGCTCTGCATAGTGTTGGAGCAGAGCCGTATTAAGAGAGAGTTGTGACAACTTCAGACTGTTGAACCATAATGGTCTTTCATTATGTGTACAGTACAGCGTGTGACTATTGTGTGCGAATTTATTATGTGCATTGATGCATAATCCGCCATTTTGTTTCCAAACAGTGCGACCCTCATGTCGCAACTCTCTCTATATATGGCTGTGTGCTGAAGTTTGGACACTATCCGGCAAAAGGTGGCGCTATTCGTTGTGGCATATTTACCGCGCCTACGGTTGCAGGCCAGTAAATCGGTCCAAAATCGCCTACGCCAGCCAAATCACGATTTGTTTGCCCTCGAAATCTTCGTTATTTGAACATATTGTGGGCCATAAAGTTGAGGGTTTGTAAAAAATATGGGTGGAAGCCAGGCACAGGACTGTGAGATTGTAGATTTGTGCTATTTGGATGAAATTGGAGCACTAAAAGCGCTCTATTTTGCAATAGAGTGAAGGTGTCGTTTTCAAAATGGCGATGGGCGTCAGGACCATTTAAGGGGTGATCATCTTCGGATGGAAATTTTTCCGAAAAGTCATCAGTTAACCCCCACAAATTGAAAAGAAAATGAAAGATGATGAAATTAGCCTCAATTTGATGTGTGTCTCGAACACCTTGGAGAGTTGTTAGTAATTTTCATGATTTTTTTGAAGTGGGGGCATTTATCATTGGAGTCTATATATGACAGTTTATTTACTAGTCTGCAATTCTACAGACCCACGATTTTGCCAAAAGGACGACGTTGACGTGCCATATCCCACACCCCGTATAGCGACGCCCATGTTGCAAATAATTCATAAACGTTATTAAACATTCTATGGATAATAACCTATTTTGAATACACTAAATAAATGTAAGTAAATGTAAAAGGAAACAGCACACTATACGTAATACATAATCATACATTTTTGATATCGTCAATATACAGGCATTATAACAAACTTAAATAACACTCTTCTATTTCAAAACAGTTCAGCCACAAATTACCCAAAACCACATACATGTACGTTACTGCGTGTACGTTATTCAATTTTGTATTCGTGAGGTGATTTTTTTTCTGTCGGTTATGCATTACGGTTTTGGGATCTGGACCCCATTTCATGGCTGTACTTACCACATAATTCCGCGCTTACGATCGCCATTTTGTGGTAACCGCGCTAGCAAACAACAATGTGCTAACCCTGTATCAGAATCTGGAATGTATCCAAGCGCAAAAGCCAAACTTCCTGGCTACGCTTACCTTAAGCATGAAATTTTGTGCTACAGTAAGCACGGATTATTCGCTAACGGTAGGCAAAGCCATTAAATTGGGCCCTGATCGATCTCCATAAGATTTTCGAAAAACTCGCTCGGTCAAGGAACGGGTTTAAACACGATTTTTTGTGAAGAACAATTTAATAATTTTACAACATTGTAACTAGTGCATTTACACCCGGGAGAGCTTTTAATTAATAATACAAACACAGCCAAACCTACGCGAAGCATCCAAGTATTATTTTGTATTTTCATCCATTTTGTTTGGGGTCACAAACACTGATTTTACAAATGTGATCTCACACAATGACTAGTTCTAAATATTCGGTTCACTTTCAGCTATTAGCAATAAATCGTCATACCAAATCAAATGACGTTAGCATCCTGATCACCAATCGCATTTATCGCTTCATATTTTGATTGGTCTTCCTTTGGTGTGGGAAAAGAAACACTATTGATCAAACTCAATTGCAAAGGCTGAATTAATCGCGGCGACATCCAAGCAACTCGAATCGCAGAGCAACACCAAAATGATAGGTAATGGGCTTAATGCGCACTACCGTCGCCACCACACTCTCATCAAACAGGTTAGTGACAGGGGTGTGGTCATCAGTGTTACCCGTGAACACCTGAAACGACAATCGAATACCAACACCGTTTGCGAAATGAACTGAAAAAAAACCCCATGTTCTAAAAGTAACAAATGATACGGTCTTCGAAACAAGTTGAACGAATTGCATGTCTTTGGGTATAGTCTATGACGTCTTTTGGTCAGATCTACGACGAGAGTTGTTCTGTGCTGCCTGGACAATATTACAATGGAGTTCAACATGTTCCAAAACGTTAACAAACGTTCTTGTTTGTCTTTCCTATAAACCGGAAAGAACAAGGAACGAGAACGGGTTGGACAGAATGTACGTGACATGAATCCAACGGCCAGATAAATCGGGAAAATTTCACAAGACGTTTAAAACTGTTTGAAGAAGCTTGTTAGCATTGTGATATTTTACCTTAATGTTTCCGCTTTCGTCAGTTACGTGTCTGTAGCCTGATGAGGGCTGCTTTTGATAGTCCACCTTGTACGATGTCACATAATCATCGAAGATGCCTCCTTGGGTGATAACACCCGACACCACTGTGCTCTCAACGAGGTTTACCTCGATCCAGTCAATGCTAGAGCTATGTACACAGACAAAAATGAGGAGTAATTGAAATGACACAAATTTGCAAGCAAACTCGCAGGAGAATTCTGGAATACGAAGAAAAACAATGGGATAGAGTAATAGTTGTATACCTACATTCCTCATTATATCATGGTAAAAGGGGGGACTTTGAATGTAAAGGTTCCTCTGAATTTTGTTTTTTTGTTGTGGCATCAGCGGAACTCAATCTGCGTCTAGCAATCAAGTACAAAATAGTCCAAAATATCTTATTTAATGAAGATAAATAAAATAACTTGGCTAGGCTACTTTGAACACGGAAGTTGATGGTCCCGGATTTGGTTTGTAAGTATTTTTTTTAAAATCTCGCGGCAAAGGAAAGACCAGTAGCATAGACGTATCGACTCTGTGCTGGAAGGAGAGAGGTCGCGTTTATATAGACCGTGTTTAAATGGACCTATCGCCGATTGCGAGTTGTCCACGCCCCTTACAAACCTACTTATTTGGAACGTCAAGTTTTGTTCGTCTCAGATTTTGCGCGCTCCGCGTCCATTTTGTGTATCGCGTAATTAATATTTCACAAGCTGCATGCTTTGACGCGAGTAATAGGTAAAGTTCTTGGCTACAACTGAAATTACTCACGCGCTTAGCGGCTGCAGCCGCTTCCCATAGACTCGGCCGTTCAAGGCGTAGGAAAGTAATTCGGACGCAGCTATACTAAGCATGGACGTCCCATGGAAAGAAAACTATTCGATGGTGAATTTCCGGTGAAGTAAATAAAATAAGAAAAAAAACCAGAACTCGTGAAAATGTTGTGGGGTAAATTACCTTTCGCCTATGTTTTAGGCCGTTTACTACGTTATAAGTTTTACGGCATCTTTAATGGCAAAAACATGAAGCGTTAGCTATTGTTCAAATCAAGTTTCTCTATTGACTACCTCGTCAGAAGAGAAGAGTCTCCACATGTCTTTGACATCTACGAATAAGCATGCCAGCAGAGAGGGCGCCCTCTGTCGATCATTCTGGTACCCCAATGGTGCATCCTACCCCCTAAAGAGTATTGCTCCCCTTGTACCATTACATGTAGTGACGAGTGTATCAGAATAAGCCTCTGTACTAATGACGTCACACTTTGTTTACATATGCATTTTCCTATGGAGCCAGCGGGGGTCCACGGTCCACTGAGCACCATAGGAAAGCACACACGTAACTAAAGCATTACGTCATTAGTACAGATCGAGGCTTACTTCAGCCCGAAATACCAGGTTGAGGTATTCCCTTTCATACGTACTCCGAGCCTGCGGCTACCCATGCGTAACCATCATCGTTGAGTCGTGCATTAGTAGCAAGGCAGCAAGATGATCTACTGCTGGACGCTCTGATGCGATTATCAGGGATTGTGCCGTCCTCCATACCGAGGGCTCCTGGAGTTGAACATTCAGCTGTAGTTGCAAATAAAAACAGAATATAATAATAATATTGCCCAAAATTCCAAATTCCTATTCACAATCAGTTTTATAATTATTACTAAGTCTTGTATATTACTTTTAAGTAATATTTTTTAATATTACTTGTATTACTTGTACGCAATATTTTTCTTTCTTTCTTTATATATTTTGTATTTATTAAAACAAATCGGCGGGGGGGGGGGGGGGAGGAGGGGAATCCAGTTGATTCTGCTAACTGGGTAAATGTATAAAGACGGAGGAAGTTTGAAAACAAATATTTTGGTTTGGAGTTGGTAAGTAGCCTAGACCCAGACACTAAAAAATAAACAGTCTTTTACAAACTATCGATTAATATATCTCTCAAAGTGTCTTTTGAGAGAGAGAGAGAAAACGCACAGCGATTGCACAGACTGAACCCCGAATGCACAGATTGATTCAAAGGCATTGGTGCTATAACGTTGCAAAGAATGGACTTTTTCAGATAAGCTTGGCACCCTCTGGCGACACGGTGAGCAGCAATGCTGATGCCACTGTTAGCAATACAGAGAGAATGCAATGGGATATTGTGCTTCCTCCAGACTTGCAAAAACAATTACTACAGGGTGAGCAAAAAAAGCTAAACCTAAAATGTCGGGACTATTGTTTTAGTGAAGTTGTGCATGTACAACTTTGAAAATCTAGGATATAAAAGCCAAATTCATAGGCTTTCTTTTAGTACAAGATTTATTCAAATCACTTTTTAACTTTTCAAGTTACGGAATTTTAAACACAACCACCGTTTTAAAGTTCTGTCCACGAATAAAAAAAAAAAGGTGTGCGTTCTTTCAGCTAAAAGCGAAAACAATTCACACACTGAAAGAACACCTACCTCCTTGTGTTCCGTGGACAGAACTTTAAAACAATTGTTGTGTTTAAAATTCCGTAACTTAAAAAGTACATAAGTGATTTTAGTGGTTCTTGTACAAAAAGAAAGCCTATGAATGGGGCATTTATATCCTAGATTTTCAAAGTGCTACTAGCAGAACTTCACTAAAATAGTAGTCCCGACATTTGGTTATCGCTTTTTTGGACTTTCATCATCTGTTATTTTCTGTTCCATTTCGTATTGTTCGGAGTCAACCAATGACTTTTGGTAGAAAATTCCATCCAAAGATTTAACCCCTAATAGTCCTGATTCCCATCGCTATTTTGAAAAGAATGCCTACACTCCTGTGGAAAATAGAGCAGTTCTAAGGCATGTCATCCCAATTTCCAAGAAACACGATTTTGCAACCGTCAAGATCGTGGCCCTAAAAATGCTCTAATACCGGAGAATATGAGGGTATGGAAATCGTGATTTGGCCGGCGCAGCAATTTCGGGCCTACTTGCTGGCCTGGACCAATATGCGCACAGCAAAATATGTGCATTAAATTTCCATACAGAGGGTCAATGACAGCTCGGCTAGATCTTTTACTGTTTAAATTCAATGAAACAATGACATTATCCATTTTGGAATATTTGCAGAGGAAACCAGACAAAATATTACCAATCATTATTTCAGAAAAACAATCTTCATTTTTCGAAACTGAAAATCTGACTGTAAAAATAATGTTTCAATCCTAAGAAAACAAAACTAAAAATCTCATGTGCAATCACTGCTTCTCATTCAGCACAATACCTTCAAAAGGTAATCAGAGAACAGCTGCTGTAACAACGGATTTTTTTAATGCAAAATAAGCATAATTTCTTAATGCAAAGATAAAATAATATCGAATTTGTTTTTCGCTGTTATGCGATTTTTAATTGCTTTTTTTAAGAGAGAAAAGGAATAAATCCAGGTAACTTTCTTTTTGGGTTCTCTCGTACCGTTTTCGGCAGGTTTCGCCGTACCGGCTGGGGTAGGTTTCCCCGTTCCAGCTGTGGTAGGTTTCTCCGTACCAGCTGGGGTAGGTTTCTCCGTACCAGCTGTGGTAGGTTTCTCCGTACCAGCTGTGGTAGGTTTCTCCGTATCAGCTGAGGTAGGTTTCGCCGTACCAGCTGGGGTAAGTTTACCCATATCGGCTGTGCCAGGTTTCTCCGTGCTAGCTTTGGTAGGTTTCCCCGTATCAGCTGAAATAGGTTGCCTCTTTACCGGTCCCGGGCAACGCTCCCGTATCTTCTCCATGACTTGCTTCATCCAGTGATCCGGATGATCAGGATCAAGTTCCGGTGGGGGACCGAAGTAACACACCCTCGCCTTGCTCGACACACCAGCCAAGAGCACTTTGGATAAAAAAAAATAATACTGTGAATTGAAGATTGCTCTCTGAAACATCGAACCTTACATTTGAAACAAGGCAATCAAGGGCGGATGGAGAAAGAACCAAACTCTCAGGGGACGTGGTGTGGATTTAGGGCCAGCCTGCCATTGTACATTCAAAAAAGGCGGGGGGGGGGTCTGGAGGTACCCACCTAACGCGAGGCTTTCCTACTTCTATCTCTGTTTATATTGCACAAGTTCATGGAGGAAAGGGGATGAGTAGAATCAATTTTGATTGGTCGTCTTCACTCGTCTTCTGAATCGATTACTTAAAAAAATTGACACTTGTGGGGGGGGGGGGGGGCATGGCATGTGCTGCCCTGGATCTGCTTTTGTTAAAAATGAATAGCCAATAAGGTTATCATGACATGCCAAATTTTGTGGTTTTTTTCACTTAAACTTACCATTTACAGAAATGAGATCTCACCACACTTTTCATAATTTATAAAAGTAAAAAGCAGCGAAGACACGCGAAGCTATTAGCAACATTCAGAAATGATTGCGACCGAGTTGAAATCGAGCATTATTTTGAGAAAAATTAAACATCTTTTAAGTCCCACTACACCATTGGCTCTGAAAAACAAGACAGATACTGCAATCCTCAGCAGCTCTTTGCAGACTTATCCAGTGGTTTTCAGTCATCCATAGGCGACATCATAATTCGAAAACGTTTGAAACCAATTCCGAACACATGATCGCTGCCCATTATTTTGACATGAGCCCTTCAATGGCGAAGGCGCTGTGCTTTAGCTATTGTACAGAGTAAAGATTCCATGACGGATTATCAGAACAATAGCCAGCATAGCCTTGGTCAATGCTCTCGTCGTTATTCGTCCCGTACACGGTCAATCGTCGGCATATATCCTCACGCGCTATGCACATGCATGTAAAAATACAGCGCGAACAGCGACCTCATGCGGCCACTATTTGTTTATGCAAATCAGTTGAGGACGATCTCGAGCCTTGGTTCAGTCGTCGGCAAAAGCTTATGTTTTTCTTTATTTTGCGCTGGATTTCTAGCGCACGACCTCGTATGCGAATACAGATAAGTTTAGGCGGGGCTAATATGTGGAGTGTCCAATCACACCTTGGTAAATCCGGACGTCATCAAATTATTTGCAGCTATTCGCCTTTTGCGGACGTGACAGGAACCACAGTTTATGTGCATTAGTGCCATGTGCAGAGACACACAACGTGTACGTGTATGGATTATGTACGGTGCCACGTTTCACTATGCAAGTTTCCACGCAACGATCGACCAATAAGAAAACGACATTTAAGGTCAGCTAAGGCTATTAACATAATGAGCACCACCCCAAAAACCTCACATGGACGATTGAACCAAGGCTCGATCTCGATCGTCCCCAACTGATTTGCATATAAAAATAGTGGCCGCGTGAGGTCGCTGTTCGTGCTGTAATTTTACATGCATGTGCATAGCGCGTGAGGATATATGCCGACGATTGACCGCGTACGGGACGAATAACGACGAGAGCATTGACCAAGGCTATAGCCAGCACAATGCCTTCGCCATCGAATGGGGCCTTTGTGCTAGTGAAAGGGCTAATAAGGATTCAAAGTATCTCAAACTTACCCGTCATTGCTGACAGCATCAGAACCAAAGCTGCAGCTCCGTCCATTCTGCCAGAGTCAGTTAGGTTCTTCTTTGTATTTATCTCCGACTCACACACCACACCAAACCGCGCAGGCAGAAACGCACGAAGCCTGTACGCCAAAAGCCTGAACTTGGAATCAAGCTCCAAACGTTAACTGATGCAATGACTGAGAATATTTACGTGGATCACACACTACCGTGTAATCAAACATCGGCTTACCTAAGACATCACGCAGACACCATCCAAAAGGCTGACGTCATTGGCAGCCAATTAGGAATGAACCTCAACTTGAGTTGAGGGTCGAAACTTTTCAGATTGGTTCAAACTCCAGTATGGGCGGAGGCGCGGAGCTAATACAGGAAGCGGGTGAAACGATCCGACACCCTTTGAGAACTCCCGAGTAATGACGGTTTCTGGGTTAACGAATTTGAAATTGGAATCGCGTGATGATTACCACGGCAGTCGCAAACAGTCAGAAATCGATACGAAACGGCGAGGCATCGCGTGCGATAGAAATCTACATCCGGTAATAAGCATAGAATTCCTCGTGGCAATCAAGGTTTGGTCCCGATTTCGAAACGCCGATAACAACTAGAATCAAAAGGCTCTTTAGAAAACGATCCACAGCGAGTTACTATACGGAGAATTCTTGAAGATATTGCAATTACGGTACTTTGCCCTTGACATTCATAGTGTGCGTACCACACAGCCGCAGGCAATTATATACCTCTTCATGGATTCCATTTGCCGAAGATGACCAAAAAACAAGACCTTCATTCAAAATCTCCCACACCGCTGGCCCGTTTTCTTGGCTGTGTAACTTTGAATCCTCATACATAACTGGTTGCCATGCGTATATACATAATTTTTTTCAGCCGTTATACATATTTTTTGGCCATTGTATTCTTTATGGTCGTGCATGACAAGATAATACGAAAGAACGTGAATAATGAAGTTGAAAGTAATAGTGTGTATTCGGTTCATATATTAAAAACGGCCTTTTCACACGATCTTAAAATCCCCGTTTTGGACCCAGGTCGTATTTTGTATTTTTAACGCTTTTTTTTTTTTTTTATTGTATTGGGACTGAATGCCTGTGGGCAATAGTAGGTTCACTTTTTAAATTCCAGTCATCATGTTCATTGTGTTTTTCTGTTGTGATGGCAAATAAATAATAATAAAAATACTAATAACACGGAGATTTCAGAAACCCCTTTCACACTAGCAAGAATTCAACACGGTTGGGTAAAATCCAACAATGGTCGGAACCAGGGTTGAGAGCCTCTATCCAGACAGAACATCCATAATCTACAGTTGATCCGTGTACACTCTGGTGTAGGCCTAAGTGGTGTGAACAGCCAGCCCTGCCTACCTGTATTCGATGGAACCCGCATCCGATATCAGTACGGGTACGCGAGACAATAGTGTGAAAAAGGCCTGGAGCCCAATACGTTGATGACGGTTGGGCTTACTACTACAAGGGCGGATGCAGAACCAAATTTTCCGGCAAGAGGGCTCGTGTAGTTTGCTTTCAAAACGGGGAGTGGGATTAATATTCGTCAACGGCTCCAGGAATTGACACTCGTATTTTACAGGGGCGTATTTTACACACCTGCGTTATTTTCTTTTTTCAAAAACTGACACTGATCTTAATTTCAACAGTAAAACATGTCAACAGTAATTTTGTGTAAGTCCACAAGTGCACGGTTGGATTAACTTCGTGTCAAACCTTTCAAGGCATTTTTCTCCAAATTGTATCGATGCAAAATGCCTGCGTGTCAGTTCGTGAAAACCAAATTCATTCCATTTCGCGTCAGTGTCCTATGTGCGCGCGCACACCCGGGTGACACTCGTGATTACGCGCTTTTAAACAAACTGACACCCACTTACACGTGAGTGTCAGTTCGTGAAAACGGTGACGAATTATATAGTGTCATGTGCTATTTCCTCATTGTGATATTAAAATTTAAAGGTTAGTGTAGATGATGTCTTGCGACTGAGATACGCAACGATTAAATTCATTTCCTGAAAATGAAGACAAAAAAGGTGTTTTTTGCCTCCAATAAAAAATAAATAAAACGTATCCTGTTCTGTTTGGTTAGACTGCATATACATGTATTTTCAGTGACTTCCAAAGAGGGAAACGGAAACAATTATAGTGGAAAAGGTATGAGAAGCATCAAGCTTATCTGCCCGGTAACAGGAGGTGATGTCAGCAGCGTATCCAGCTTTTGATGTGGGGGGGGGGGGGGGGACCGCACATCCGCGCCGAAAGGTAGACTTGTTTTTTTCTCCAGACACTTGCCCTCCGTAAAATCAAAAAGAGGGGACCCATCTTCCAAATGGGGGCGCTCTTCAAAACTGACCATTATTATGCATACTACATATCATGTGGACATTTTCAAGGAGCATTGTAATGGTTGTTCAGCTGGTTTCAGTTGGTGGGATTGATGTCAGAAGAAGTCTATAAACATTTATTTAAATTTTTGCTGACAAAAAAATCGTCAAAAAAATCCTCCGGGGGGCAAAGTGCCCCCTGCCCCCCCCCCCCCGCATGATACGCCACTGGGTGATGAAATGAAACAGCAGACAGGCAATACTTAAAAGTATCGACAGAAGTTCACTGTTGTGTCGTTTTCAAATAACCAAAAATTCCAGCATCAAGTTTTCTCAGTCTAACAACTGCCACTAATTGCCCGTGCCTCAGTTCAAATTACACATTTTCATAACCGTAGAGGTTCATGCACGAATTGCCGCGTTACAAAAGCTGTTTCTTCAACGCTGGTGGTGTATGCATGGATATTAGAGAATGGAGCAGGCTTTTAATTTCCTTAGTGCGGTGTGTAGCACCGCTGGGCTGATAACCTATTGATTTTTTTTGCAGTTCTAAGACTGCGCTTTAAGTCATTGTTCAATTTTAATATCCGCCGTTTGAGACAAAATATTACTCGCTGGACCAAGAGGCATTGTCGTCCTTATATATTTGTCAAGTCTTTGGTATCTAGGCCAGTAGATTGCAAGTAGAGGTGCTTTGAATATTACAGAAATAGGTGGGGAGAGTTAGTTGTTACGTGCTGCACCGTACCATTATTGATTTTTGAGTTTTATTATATAGATATACGGTCAAGGATATCGTTTATATTTGATGAGGGATTCGTTCACTGGTCTCCATGTAAAAAGCAAAAATATTGTAAAATCATTTGAAGCTGCGCGCTGGTTCCCAATCTTTCCATCGATAAGCTGTACGGAAACCAGTATATAACCTTTCCAATCGTATAATAAACAAGAGATGTCTTGAAGTATAATCAAACACATTTTATTTCAAAGAAACTTAGAATAAAAATATTCTAATGATTTTTTTAATTGAAAAATGTTAATCAATAAATTCAGTCACGGAGCTAAAAAATAGCAAGTTATATTTACAGTATGCCCATAATTATTTTTTAAGAGTGCCAAAGTGTGCTGCGTGTTCTGGTTCACGCGCATAGGTCAAGTGTGTGAAGACATCAGGGCCCAATTTCTTGGCTCTGCTTACCGTTAGCGAAAAAGCTCTGCTTACTGTAGCGGAAAATTATGTGCTTACGGTAAGCGTTTTTCATGGTTTAGCGAGGAATTTTGGCTTCTGCGCACGCGTACATCCCGCAACCAAGGATTCTGTGCTTACAGGGTTAGCACGCATTTTTTTCTGCTAGCGCGGTAAGCACAAAATGCTGAGCGTAAGCGCGGAATTATGTGGTTAGCAGAGCCATGAAATTAGGCCCTGCACGCGAACCATCGCGTAAACCAGAACGAAAGCAACTGACGTCAGACTTCAGTGCTCTTTTCTTAAGAGAGTGGTGATAGGCCTATATGGCAATGTGGTGGATGATGACTTCACTTTGAACAGCCAATGAGGCGATCCAGATTATTTTTACACGGATATCAATGGATTCGTCAGTTAAAAAATGTATTAATGAGTAGTGCAAACCAGGATCACTAAATATCTATACGCAGCACATACAGCATTGAAGTGGACCACGGTTGCCGATAACGTTAGCCTATTTGGTAATCCGCGTAGCTCTGCGGAGGCGAGTTGATATTTGTTTTTGTGTAGGCCTACTCGGTGATACACGATCACTTCACCAACGGATCTTGGATCATTGCATCTGTGACAATGGACGGAGCAGCAGCTTGGATACTGGTGTTATCAGCAGTGACAGGTAGGATCAATTTTATAACAGCTTGCCAAATTGCGTTCAGTGACACAGTAAATAATGATTTCCCCCCCCTCAGCGAGTAAACGCCAACAACAAAATCCCTTGTGTCTGTGGACCGTGAGCCTAAAAAATCTTATTATTTTCAATTTCCTGATATTTGTGTCACTATTTCATTTTTGAAAGCAAAGTTTTATTTTTTAGCATATGTTCTTTTACGAAATGTGCGTGTGTGTGTTGTAAAATCTCATTTGCATTTTAATGCCGATGTTGTTTTCTGTTTACATTGGTGTATTCAAAAAAGTCACAAATATTGATTACTATTAATCAAAAAGGACAAAATCTTTTCTAAGTTAACCTGATGGTAGTGAATTGAGCCGTCCAAACAAATTGTGCCGTCGTAATGGATTATGTGTTAAATGGAAAAGTAGACACAATGAAAGTGTTGGTGCGTAAACTTAGAAGATCGGGTTTCATGATTAAATTAATCATTTTGAATGATTAATTTTATCGCAAGCTCCGTGGTTTGATAACATTTTTACATGGAATAACTTATTTGAAATGACCAAACATCCTTTGCAATTATGATTAATTTACTAATCGGAAAACATTTTGATGTTTCATCTCCTCCACTTTCGACGCAAAGTTCACAGCATCAGCATATTTCTATGTGTGTCATTCAACTTGGAAAAACGGCTTTTGGTCTTTGTTTGAAATAAATGGTTCTCAGCCAATAGTAGTCCGCAGAAAGTAGGGTCTGAAAGCTGACGAACCATCCTTTCAGATTTCACTACCTTGACAGAATTCAAGTGCACATACTAACACATTATATTTGGATTACCATTTGTGATACATTTTGTGTATTCCAAATTGTCTTTTTTTGTCTAGTAAAACAGGCTTAGTCTGAAGTTTATTTAAGGGAAATTATTCTATTGCGAAATAAATATCCTGCAAATCTGGCTTCAAATTGTTTAGCATGCTATCTTTTTTTTGTCGAAGTATATCTTTATAAAAAAACACATGAAAAAGAATAAAACTGCTACAAACTGCTCACTGACTGGATTGACCTGAAACATACAAATAAAAAACTAAAGTGGCCTGATGTATTTTGTCCTCAGCAAAGACTTCTTTGCCTCTGAAGAAGTCTTTGCTGAGGACGAAATATATCAGGCCACTCAAATTGTTTGCTTTATAAAAAAAAACCCAAATGTTCGATCTTTCCCCCCCTGAATGACAGCTTCTCTGAGTGCAAGTTTTGTTTACGAAGCCTTTCAGTCCAGTGAAGTCTGGTTTAACCAACGTGTGTTTTTAAAAAAAAAATTTGTATTCAGGTTTTTTTTTTTTTTTTCCTCCCTGCTTTTGTAAAAAAGTCACAATGTATACATATTGCAACTTCCTAACTTTAAATTTACTCCAATAACACAATTCATCAGTCTGTGCGGTTAGATAATTTCAATATTTTGTAACAGGTACTTCATATTGCAAAATTTACTCACTCACTTCTTCCAAGAAGAGATTTCTTTCCACATTGTGTAACCCGCAAATATTACTTGTTTTATGTTATCCGCCATGTAAAGCTTCAAGAGCTATATAAATATAAGGATCTTGATCAATAACGTACAGTGTATTGATTTTTGTGTTGAGTCAGTTGGGAGTGTTAGTAAGGTGTTGTGTATGCTGATCCAGCATTTTTCAAGGCGAATTACCCTAGGTGGTGGAATCGATACAGAGACAAAACGCTTCAAAGTTGGTATATACGTGCTTTTTCAAAATTTCGATTTTCTCCTCCGAACGAATTTTAAAGGAATATAATGTCATGTAACAAATAAAATTGCTGTTTTTTGCATTTGCAGGCCGTTTTACGGTTTTAATAGTGTTTTTTTAATAGCGCACAATTTTGGAATCACGCGTTTTGTATTTGCCTGGACCGGTTACGCGATAATCATGGCCGTTTCGCGTCGGGAGGTAGTAAAAGCTGACCTACACCTCGGAACCAGTATTCAAATTACTACACCATATATATAGTCATGATGAAATTGGAGCACGTCATTGGCCGATTCCGCCGCGCGTCCGGGAAGTAAAAATGATTCGCCAGGTGACGTTATCCTGGTGAGTATCCAGCTCGCTGCCGTGCGGTAGTTTTTTTCTAGTAGTAGCACCAAAAATTCCCTCTGGAACCAACCTCGTATAGAACATGTTGTATGTGGCATGAAATAATTACGGAACCAGTCTGTTGTTTTAGTCCTTGTAACTACTTCAGGAAAGACACATTAAAGAGTGTTGGCACCAGACTATTTCATTGACTGACGAAGAACTTGAATATCTTGTACTGAATAAAGATGCAACATCTACGAAGGCCGTTATCGACAAGGCAGTGAGGCCACTAAAAAGGCAGTGAGACTACTGGTGTAGTAAAACAAATACACCTTGGTGTAGGTCAGCTTGACTACCTCCCTCCGCTTCGCGTCACGAGGTAGGCAAGCTGACCTACACCTTCCCTCAAACCATGCTGTATTTTGTATATTCCGAATCCACATTATCACGGCCAAGCTGTGTTTTGTCTTTAAAAATTAATCAGGGTGTGTGGGGGGAGGGGGGGGGGGGATACCACCCTGGTATGTAGCGTGTAGCTGCTTCGCGTGATGTATTATTTACGCACGGAATGGCTGTATTATGTGCGAGCCCGCGGGAGCGTGCAGACAAAAAAATGAACGCCCTACTGCGACATTTTCTCTCAATTAAGCGATGTATTCTTCCTGTAAAATGAATTTAAGTACAAATAATGGACAATATTTCCTTAGTCAAAATGACGTCGTTACAGCGCCCACATTTTTTCAACATTTTACCTATTTATCCTTTACAAGGTGTCAAAAATGTGCATCATTTTGGACAGCGCATTCGCTGCTCGGAATTGTGGGTGGCGCAGTGCGAAAAGAGCATGCTTGTCACTCGCTGTGTCCCAGGTTGATCAATTCCGCTCGGGTCATATGTGAGTGGAGTTGTCCGTTGATTATCTCCTCTGCCACTAGGGGTTTTCTCCGCGTTCTCCGGTTTTCCTCCCTCTGCCAAAAAACCCTCATTCGATCTAGCTGTGCTCCGGCTCTTAGGCCTTAGGCTCTGCCACGTTGTAGCTGTGTTTTTCGCAATTCAGCTTCTGCTGCGAGTAAGGACGATTGCCCCCCCCCCAAATGTATTGGTAACAAAGGGGTGGCGTGGCGTTACCCCCAGAGGCAAGATGCTAAATCGAACTTACAGTGATCAAATTAAGAAGTGTAAACTGCTAATCTGTCCTTTTTGGATTATTGGCTTTGATACACCATGTACAGCCCTATCTCGTTTTTTTCTTAATGTATTTACTTGTAGTGTTAGCATCATGTCACAAGGTCTGTTTCATCGGAACGGATTACAACCCACAGTCTGGTATCCCAAATCGCTGGTCCCTACCGTACAAAGATCCGTGCGAATGCACAGCCATACGTCTCGGTGGGATGCACATCCCTGGCTCGTTACACCGCCAGGTGGCGCCCCACTACCTGGACGAGCTTTTCACGAGTGAAGACTTCAACGAAACACAGGCTTACTTCAACTGTAGTCGAGGTAGGAATGTCTGCAGTTCTACCGAATAACAGATTTTTTTTTGGAAATTTGTTAAAGAGACAGATACACTATTAATCAGTTTTGGGCAGAACCTAATTTGATTTACAGTTTCGTTTTGTTATTACATGTCTGCAGTGTCATTTCATTAATTGGGAAGGCATAATTATTTGAAAGAGGCGTATATGTCGACTATAGGCAGAATATGTCAGTCGGAAAATCTTATTTTCCGGATCGCGAAGTCTCATAATTTGAAAATCTAGGGGAGGAAGCGTTAACACCATTTGCTTATATGCTTGGTACAAAATGTTGGCTTGTGTGTGGTGCTCTTCGCTATTGACAGCTATTTTTTTGTATTCTTTCGCTGTTATGTTGTTACCCCAATATCACGATCGGAATGTTTGTCCTGCGGGGGAAAATGAAAATGACCCTACTGCAAGTCTTGTTGAAATACTGGATTTTGATTGTGTTCTCCTAATGCAGCCCAGCCACGATCCCCGACAAGCACTGTCAAGACTTTCCAAGCATACCTACGTGGTTCAATCCAGCTAATGCGTTCGCATGCGGTATGCTGGGAATAGGGACCACTAGAAATTATGCGAGAACAGCCTACGTAAGCAGCTCGGAAAAACCGGCTGGTTATATCACCGTATTGTGTGGTTATGTCACAGATGAAATAACCACGAAAAAATGGTGATTTATTATAGAATTGTATTTCCTAGCCGCATACATAGCCCGTTCGCACCTTTTCTAATGGCCCTACTTTCTCGGGTGCAAGTTTACCCGTCCCCAAGGGAATCACACCCTGGCTTTGCTAAGCCGATTTAAAGCCAGTCGGTGATTATTTTTGTATATGCGCCGATCAATTTTGATGAGATCGCGTACAAACTCTTTCTTTTGCTCTCTTGGCAGAAACAACTGAGTGTTCGAGTCCAGGCCCTCTTGGCATGGAAAATGGAACGATCCCTCATGATTACATCAGGGCGTCCAGTGCTGAGCCCTGTTGCCCTGCCTGGGAGGGACGGCTGAACTATGACGGTACATGGAAACCATCGAGGTAGGTATTAAAGGGAACTATGGTTAATCACTACAAACTACACACTAGCCCCACATCCATATGCACTCCTGACAACAACCTCCCCCTCCAAAATGCAGCAGATTTTTAAAAATAAACAATGGACAACAAAAGGCTTTGATAATATAACTGTGCTCTGTTTTGACAATCCCACACAGGTCTGTAACTCAATTGGGTGAGCCGGTTGTGTGCACGCACCCCCCCCCCCCCCAATTTTACAAATAAAAAAAAACAGATTTCTTTTGTACCTTTTGTCAGGCAAATCGATAATCTGTTCTTTCACAACTATCTGTTGAAAGATGCAGTTTTTTCCGCCAACAAAAACGAAAAGCAACATGTCAACAAATGTAGTACACAATATCTTTATTAATTAGGCAAAGAATATGATTATAAAATCCACTTCTTTTTTTTAAAGACGGGCCTTCAAAAGGACTTTGTTGAAATATTTTAACTTTTAAACTGAGGCTTTATCGCTGGTGATGTTTGAAGACAATTGTGACGACGATTCTTGAAATTACATTTTTGGACGAAACAGGTTTTAGGGTCATTGTGTTTAAATGGTGATATTCTTTGAACGGATTGAGCAATTTCAGAAATTTTTCATCTAAAAGTAGCTTATGAAATTGGCTTTCCAGTCTTTATAATGTTTGGTGCTACATATTTTCTTTTAAATATGAAATATAATTTATGGGGATTGGGCTTCGCTTTTTTGGTTTCACCCTATATTTAAACAAATGTACAAAGACCTACATGTTCAAATATGTTTAAGTGCCGCCCCGGGAGTCAATTAGCATCCAGTTCACCTCCCCCTCCTCCTCCCCTTTTGGAACGTGCAAAGCTCGTGGAACTCAATGTTTGGAAACATCATTATTTCATGAGTACACCCGAGGTTTTTAAATTCTGCGTATGGGCCTCCCCCACAGTGAGCGGGTTTCCTCTCCTCCAAGGGGGCCCGTCGAATTCAACCCCACCCCACCTTGAGCGTGGATACCGCCCCCCCCCCCCCTAGCGTAAAACTGACACAGTGCTCAAACATTACCGACGTCGGTACTATGGGTTCCTTGCACAAGTACCCCATCAACGGCCCGAAAAGGAGAGTTGGGGTGACCTAGACTGGTTTTCGATCCATCCACTGCGTATTTCGAATGTATCCAAAGTTATTGGAGGCGGGAATTAGTCTCGGAGACCATCGCAAGTTGAAGACGCGGTGGCTATATCTTTGCACATTCAGGAAGTCGTGCCAGCGCGAACCAGTACAGTACAGTACACGCTCTCAAAAGAGGTAAAAACGTGCCCTCTTTTGGTAGCGCACGGACCCCATAATGTACTGAACCCGCTTTCGGGTCTGAAGCCCTAAAGGAGGACTGTCGTCCTCCCCTACCTCCGTTGAAAATTGTCTTGATCCGCCTGTGATTGTTTGTGGGGTGCGGTTAACCCGACTTTCCCTTTCCTTCCACTCTGCGTAATATTTAGTTCCGAAAATTCCTGGATCGAGGTGGACCTCATTAACAGTACTGTGGTGTCAGGCGTCATCACAAACAGCCGGTCGCACAAGTCTTACAAGGGATACGTAAAGAAGTACAAGGTGGCCTATCAGAAGCAGCCCACATTTCAATATGAACATGTGATAGATGAAGACGGAAACGTCAAGGTGACGATTACAAGTTTCTGTTTCTCTTCCCTTCGTCCCACGACATTTGTTTCCTTTTCGTATTTGATAATGAAAGCATCTGCTTACCTTACAATCGTAACTTGTGGTATTACCCTTTCCTGCTTTTATCCAATATTAGTAATGAAAATAATTCGAAAATTGTTCGCTTTGGGGAGCTTACACATTAATAACACCTGTTAGACCGCCCAATTTCTGTCTGATTTATATTGCGGTTGCGAGGTGGGCGAAGACAATTTCCTGGTTACCTTCCACCATAAAAAGTTTTGTCCGTGATCAACACCCCCCACCCCAGACCTGGGTTCTGATAAAATCATACAGTATGTGTTCCCAAACTAATCTCGAAGAACGTGTCTCCGTTCTTCCAACATTTTCTCGCTTGGACAGATACTACCTGCATTTATATGCTTTTGTTTCAGGTGTTCATGGGCAACACTGGTTACGACACCCCTGTCACTAACATGTTTGATGAGAGTGTGGTGGCGACGGTAGTGCGCATCGAGCCGACTGAATGGCACGAACGGATTCGTCTGCAGTTCGAGTTACTTGGATGTCGCCGTAAATAATTTGGCTGAATCAGTGATACTCTCAATATGAGTTCATTCTTGCAGCATTGCATTAAAATATAGATTTGATTGATCACCAAACTATACTGAAAAACTACATTGGACCTTATGCGTTAAAGGCACGTAGGAATTTTTGCAATGACGCGGAAACGTGCCTACCGATTTAACAAAAATCCTTGCTCTAAGTGAAGACATGACTTGTACCAAATATCCTGAAAAATTATTCCGTCTGGAACTGTATAATTCAGAAGAAAACAATCATAGATGGTGGTTTATGCACCCTTCTTAATATTTCTATCAATTTGTTGCTTCGTACAAAAAATGTACCAAGAAATGGTCGCATGTTCCTTTAAGGCGGAGACATGTAGAGGGCCGTGATTTTTTGCGTGGATAGCAGTATAGGCATTAGTAAAACTTCTGTGCGTTCAGCATAGCTAAAACATAAAAGCCTTGGATAACTGCAGCGCAAAGGGCACCATAAGTGTGATGGAAGCTACACATTTCTTTTTAAAGTGTAGTCACTTTATAATAATAAGATTTATAATATAATAATAATAAGATTTAAAATAATTTTGGATTGCATGAAAGGGCGACACCTCGATAGAAACGTGCACTAAAATTTTCAAACTTTAATGTGTCCTTACCCAATTTTACCTTATTCGATCCCAACCAAGTTTGGTATGTGTTCGTTTTGGACCACGAGCATTCTATCTAGCCCATTTGCCACATTAACTTTCCTTCGCTAAAGGGTAGTTACCTCAGTAGGAAAATTGTCGTCCTATTGCGGTGTGTCGCCCTAATGTAGGGGAAGTCCGGCACAACTTGCCGCCCTATTGTGGGATTTGTGCTAATTTTAGTCATGGTTACAATTGTTATTAGACATTTTCCTGTATGAAATCGATCGTGTCGGAACAAACTACATAATAATTATCAAGGTTGTTCAGGTTATAGCACAGACACATCAAACCAACTGCAATGGCTTCAAATCATGACTTGTACTCAACAAGCCTTTTGAACAATATTGGCTGAAATATTATTTGAAATTCAATTTCTTTCTTGATGTGTTAGCTTAGTGTTTGCCGTTGTTTACTTTGATGATAATAGAATAAGCTAGAAACAGAAACAATAATACAATTCTAAAAAAAAAAAAAAAATGTGTGAGTAAACTGTCTTCAATTTTATTAATTCGAATAAGTTTAGAGTGACTTGTGTGTATTATATGGATTTTTTTCAAAACACGCATTGTGTATAGTGAATATTTGTTCACATACGTAAAAACTGCAGTTTATGTATGTATGGTATCATTCTTTATTTCAATGCACAAGAAGTCAAATTTGTGGCACTAAATTAGATATTTAACGTGTTAAGGCTTCCAGGTAAATGCACTTGAGGGTGAGAATTGTGGTTTGTTGTATGCTATTTTGATGGGTGAAAACAGTCAGTATTTACGTTAAGGTCTACAAATATTTTCAGAACGGGTATTTGTCTCAATGTTTTAGAGTAATGGTGTCTTTAAAATGTGTTGAAATATTTTACCTTGCTTGTTAGCTCATTATTCTTACAATAAATAAGAGAGCAATTATACTAAATATATTTTGTTGGTATGAATTTGAAAGATTGTTTTGCCCCCCCAAAAAGTAGATTACAAACCAAAAATGGTTCTTGTACCGCAGACTTTTAATTGATATCTTATTGGGTTTTGGTAACGAGGGCTACTCTGTAATGAGTCTATGGAATAGAAGCTTGGACCGCGTTAAGCGTCTATGATATGCGTGCAGATTATACAAAACAACACTGCGTCTTGACCGCCGTTAAAAAGGTCAATCGTGAAAAAAGAGCGCTCTCGAAAAAATGTCTCCCTAATTCCACATCCCCTACTTAGATTCTGGTTAGATCGATAGTTTTTGGTGAAATTAGTAAAAATACCGAAATTCGTGGGGGTAGCATATGAGGTAAAGGTGGGGTTAGGGATCATTAAAATTGGAAAAAAAAATGTGTGCACAAGTCTATGAGAATGTCTTCCTAATACCCAATTTTATTATTCGTATTATAAGAATTATTCCTACAAATGTACCATTAGGAAGACACGTTATCGTAATTTCTTCGATAATAGGGAGACACTGGCTTTTAGGGAGACACATACCTGTCTCCCTAATGGCGCAGCCCCCCTTTAGAGGCAAAATTTTGCCGTCGCAATTAGGTTATATTTGTTTCTCGTGGTCTAATTAGTAAAAATACCGAAATTCGTGGAAAAAGGACAAGGGAATATTGGGTTAGGGAACATTTAAATCGGAAAATGTTTTTGCACAAGTCTATGGGAAAGTCTCCCTATTACCCCATTGCCGGTAATTATTATTATTATTATTATTATAATTTTATTTTCAAGTTGTGCATGCAATTTTAACGGCTTTATAATGCCATGCATTGCGCGTGTTTTAGGTAAACATCCAAGTTTAATAACGTAAGTGTTTCACACATGAATGACCATGGTTACAGCGGCGTTTATAAATATGGTTATGAGATGGAACAGGCAGCTTCTTCCACTTTATTTCCTTTTAGCGTGATGTAGCTCATCACCAAATGCCTATTAAATTTTACAGATCAGCGAGTGCTTTGGAAGTCATCGTTCAATTTTAATTTCAGCCATTTTAGAGGAGTTGGTACTCACTGGACCATCTCCAAAGAGCATTGTTCTTATTTTCAACCCTATCTTATCTAGGCCAGTTAATTGCAAGTAGAGTTGCTTTGAATAATATAGGAAGAAAGGTTGGGGAGAGGTGGTGTTACGTGTGTAGTGCGCACCGTATCATTATTGATTCCCGAGTCTACCTATAATATACGGTCAAGGATGTCGGTTAATATTAAAGAGGGTTGCGTAAGGTAAGGCCAAAAACAAAAAAAATATTCGGTTTTTGGTCAGACCAAAGTTCCAGAATTGACGCGGCGATGCGGCTTTTTTTTCTTTATTCAAGCTTAGATTGTACAGACAAGGTGGGGTACTATTTTGCTTTTTTGGTGTCCTCATGTACATTGGTGTCCTCCATAATTTGCCTTGGTGCTTTTGATCATTTGCCTCGGTGCAATTTCCCATTCCTTGGTGCTCTTTGTTAAAAAAAATTGAGGAGGTGCGGCAATAGAGGGCGCTGTTGGAGCTACCGCGGAACATTTTAGAAAAAAAAAGATTGACGCGCATGATTAAAATCGACGCGCGCGCTGACCAGAGACCGACTTATTTTTTTTTTTGGCCCAACAATCCTGTTTAACCGCCATCACGCAATGGCTACCCAACACACGTAGCACTGAAAATAGACCACACGTAGTGACCTGGCTGCTAATAGCATTAGCCAGTTCAGTGGTCCGCGGAGCTCGGGAGGGGTAGGCTGGTTTGTGTTCTCGGAGATACACGATCATTTTACTAACAGTTTCTGGCTCTTTTCACGAGGGAGAATGGACGGAGCAGTAGCTTGGATTCTGCTGGCATCAGCAATGGCAGGTAGGTGCGACTTTTCGTATCAAATCCCTTGTCTTAAGCGCATATCTTTTGAACTAAAATTGATGCAATGTAGTTGTTACGCAGTGATTTTGAGCAGTGTTGTGGCTTCTAACGAAAAAAACCCTCAAAAAGCAAATGATCCTTTTAAATATCTGTGGCATGTGAGCATGAAATATCCAACCCCTCTCAAAAACATTCCTTAATATTGGTGTCATTTTTTTCCCATGATGCATTATTGAGAATGAAGTTTATATTCCCCAAGTCTCATTAGGCCTATAAATATATTTTTTTAGGTGGGGGGGGGGGGGGGGGGGTATCCAAACTGTGTATTTCGAATAGTCTGGTTCCCAGACCAAAAGATTCTGACTATTCCTGATGAATTTTAGGTCAGGCAGCCTCCGTGGCTAAAACTAAACATGACGACATTGATGCCCTTTTTTTCAAAGCTCGGCTTCTTTTCCGATTTTGCTTTATCGCTTGTAGCTTTAAATGTTCTGATCAAATTTTTAAATAAATCACTTGCTTCGTAATATCATACAGTTATGATAATACAGTTTGATGTTTCTGTAAGATAACATTGACCAATGTTGATCTGGAATCCTCAAAATTAGGCACCTAAACAGCACTGTTAGCAGGCGGAGCCGAATGAAGACCGAGTTTTGAAAATCTCGGTAACAGTCGTCAAATTCAAAATTGTACATGACCCAGCAAAAAGTCCGCCCATACGATCCGAGTATATTTGATGCCCCAAATCGTCGTTGAATTTCAAGTTTTCTAAATGAAAGCAATGAATATTAATTATCAACTCATTTAACTGCTAACTGCAATTAGCAGTTAATTAAACCTATATTATATACTCGGAAATACTCGGGCGCTATCCGATTGTCGACGAAACGACTTCGGCAAACTTCGGAAATTTTCGGATAAAGGAGGAATTCCTCCCGTTTCAGTCACGTGATGTAAATTGTAATACAATGTATTACCTGAGGCTACCGGACCTAAGATTCACCAGGAATAGTCAGAATCTTTTGGTCTGGGAACCAGACTATATTTCGAAATGTTATTCTATGAAGGAGATTGCTTTGCGGATCAGGTTTTCCGTAGTAAAAAAAAAGTTAATTTGAATATAACGGGGTAGTATGTAAAAGTTATGAACTTTAAGACGGTCAGGTTGTTTGTGTTCATCTCTGCATTTACAGATGACCGAGTACAATTAATTCCAAAAGAAAGGGCTCCCAAATAACTTTAGTCTAATGATAGTGAATTGAGCCGTCCAAACAAAAAGTATTGTAGGTGTTGATGTATAAAATTGGATTATTGGGATTTATGACTTAATTAACC
Organism: Patiria miniata; assembly: GCF_015706575.1. NCBI lineage: Eukaryota > Metazoa > Echinodermata > Asteroidea > Valvatida > Asterinidae > Patiria > Patiria miniata. The sequence continues at coordinate 27,488,112 of NW_024037047.1, read as the reverse complement.
ATTTCATATCTTGTTTTAGGTATTCAAAGAAAAGGCCTACCCCATGCCAACATGCACTTTAACTATTATAACTTGGACAATACCCACCTTGGCAAGGATTGGGCTGTGCCCATGGTACACTTTGATATGATAGCAGTTTTACGTGAGATAAATACTCTACATGATAAAAAAAACTTGGGAATTATGATTAAGTTATTCATGATGATGTTCCATTTTATGCACCAGTATCTCCGACATATCTGCACTTTTAACGCACTGTCCACAGCGGCAGCACTTATATTTTTTTCCTGGTCATCTTACCTCACTGATGATTCAGCCAATTTGCTTATATTGCTAACATTAGGAAATTATTGTAAACTGCTAATCCATTATTTTTTGGCATATCCTTTCTATGGTACACGCTGCATAAGCGCATTTATTTGGTATTTTGGTTTAAGTGTCATTTGAAACGAAAGATCATGTCACTTTGATGCCAGGGGAATTAAAAAGAAATAACCCGCCTTGCAAGTTGCTCAAAAGATCGTTTGCTATTGTATGTATTTTCATGTAGTGTTGGTGTCATGCCATCAAGTCTGCTTCATCGGATCGGAGTACAACCCACAATCTGGTATCCAATCCCGCTGGTTTTTACCGTACCAAGATCCGTGCAAATGCACCGCTATACATCTCGGTGGGATGCACATCCCTGCTTCGTCAAACCTCCTGGGGGCGCCCTACTACCTGAACGAGCTTGTCCTGAGTGAGGACTCCGACGAAATACAAGCTTACTTCAACTGTAGCCGAGGTAGGAATGCCAGTAGTTCTACCAAGAAAAAAACTTTCTCTCAAAATTCGTCAAAGAGACACATATACATGTACAATTGGCCAGTTTCGTTTGGTTATTGGGCGGTGTCGTTTGATATAATCATTAGTATAGGACTATATTTTGTCCAATTCAGGCAAAATGTAAGTCGTGAAAACGCTATTTTTCTGGAATTTGATAATTCGAAAATCTAGGTTGCGGGCTTGACACCATTTGACAATCGAAAATGCTGTTCATGAACTCTCCGCTGTGAGATCGTGGTCTTAAAATCAACTCCGGTTTTCTGACATTTTTTTTTACTCCGAAATCTATTGGTCAAAAAAAAACAAATTCGACAATTTCCTTATTCAAACATAGCCAAACACCATTAAGTGGCCCTTTATTGTATGCAAGTGTACACAATGTAGGTCTATATGCGATGCTCTACGTTACTCACAGCTACTTTTACTTCTTTGCGCTGTTATATCGAAACGAACATCATGATCGAAAATGCGGGGGAAAAGGAAAATGACCCAACGGGTAGTCTTGATGCAAGACTGGATATGGATTGTGTTCTCCTAATACGCACCCGGTCACGAACCATGGCAAACACGATCAAGCCATTGCGACTGTTGACAACACTATCAATGCTATGAAGTCTTTGGAACTTTGACACCGATACCCGCCAAGACAATCCAAGCATACCTTGTGGTTCAATCCAGCTAATGCAATCGTATGAGGTATGTTAATTTCGCGGGTCCAAGTGCCAAAATTTCAAAAGCTTGATTGTATTATTCTTGCTCAGAGCACCCTCTATCGGCCGTTTGACTGTACTCATCTGTCAGGGACCGGCTGCATAATGGACCAAAATACAAATCCTATTTTGGACACGGACTTCCGTACGGTCTGTCCCTGACACAAAAGTGGAGGGTTCACATAGTTTCATGGAGGGGGGAAAAGCACCCCCCCCGAAATCCCTCTACTTTTCCATCATACTTTATCATTTCTTGAGGATGGGCAGGGACATTCCCCCCTCCAACCCATTAAATTAACAGCAATCGGACTCCCCCCCCCTCTTCCCCCCCTTTTTTATTGGTGGCTTTTCCGGGGGAGGGAAAGCCCCCCCCCCCCCCCCTCGCGACGCCCATGCATAGCTTTGTCGTTCCCCCTGGGAATCACGCCATGGCTTTGTTATTAGATTAAAAGTCAGTCTAGGAATATTGTTTTTATACGCGCCGATCAATTTTGGTGAGACTGCATACAAACTCGTTTTCTTGCTTGGCAGAGACAGCAGTGTGTTCGAGTCCACAACCTCTTGGCATGGAGGACGGGACGATCCCTGATGAGAGTATTAGGGCGTCCAGTTTTTTTGATCATCCATGTTGTACACCCCAGAAGGGACGGCTGAACAGTGGCAGTGTATGGGCACCATTGAGGTAGGTATTAAAATAAACCATTGTTAACCACCACATATTACACCCCACACCCACATCCATATAAGACGCTACAAAGATAAAAGAGATTTGGTTAAGTTCGATTTTGTTTTTGTCCCAGCCGACATAACACTTTTTTAACGAAACAAACTATGACATTGTGTCTGCAACCCGTCAATATTTTTTGTCTTCTGCGGGTAGCAGCTAAACAAACCATCATGTTTCTCCGTTAGTCCGTACGTTAGTTGATTAGTTAGTTAGTTCGTTAATTAGTAACAAACGTTGTCATTGCCTATTGATCCCTGCTTATTTTGCCGATTTCAACCAAACTTTGGCAAATGCATCAGTAGCCCAGCCCCGACATGTCACATGACCAAACTGGGGTCAAATGTCATCAAACTCATATAACGTCCAATTTCAAAGAAGCTCAAATGACCAATGTAGCGCTGTCAACATGTTGGCCTTGTCAAAATGTCCATGGTGAACTCTTCATCTGACCTACAGCTATTGGGTCAAGAATCAAATTACGGTGAGCACAAATTCGTTGGCCTGCATGCAGCTTCCGAGATCCGATCGAGTTTGTTATAGTAAAACTGCCATAGCTCCTAAACAAACCAGCCATATAAGTCTGGTTCCCGATCCCTATCGATACTGATACCAGTCTATCTTGAGAGAATTGAATTAGTTCCCAGCTGCAATTCATTTGAATCAGTAATAATTTCTTAAATTAACGAAGGCCGACTATTTTGGAGTTCAAACTCTCATTCAAAACTGAATATCTTTGGTATCGCTATAAAATGAGCACGGCCTACGCACCTCTTTAAGGCCACACAACGAAACGATTAAAAGTTTTGAAAAGGGTACAGTAATTATTTATCTCTAATCGGTATTTCCAATCCTTTTTCCTAAAAAAGAGTGGTTGTTTTCGGAGTATGATAATTGAACTGTTTCTCATCCTCTTCACCCTCTATACAGTAGCGATACTGATCCATGGATCGAGGTGGACCTGGCTACCAGTACAGTGGTGTCTGGAGTCATCACAAAAAGCCAGCATCACACGGTCTACACTGGATACGTAGAGAAGTACAACGTGGCCTATAAGAAGCAGCCCACCTCAACTAATTATGAAGATGTGATGGATGGAAACGGAAACGTCAAGGTAACTATATCACAATTAATTTGAAAATGCCAAAATCGATTTTGACATGATTTTCCACACATAGGCAACCTCAGATGTTCGCTCGTACCCCCCGCCCTGCAAACAGGACGCTTGGATACTCTGATGAGCTTCACAGATAAGACACAGAATCTTGTGAAGGAAATGGCCTATGACCTATGTATAAAGCATCTAGCTGCAGCTGTTCAAGACCGCATTTAGACAATGTGCGCAAATGCTATCCGAAACTTCCCATAGAATTGCGTGCATTCCATACCGGATGTGATTCTGTTTCATTGCGGACGATGTGGACACAATTTTGAGAGTCGCGTAATTCAATCCGACCGTTCGTGATTCGAAACGGATCCTGAGTAAGTGACGGGAATTGTAAATTTACAACACAGATGAGTTTTACAGAATTTCCTACAATATTACGCTCTTTCAACGAGAAAAAACATCTCTAAACTGGAACAAAAGAGTAATGAATCAGTCTTAACGGCCGTTTCAAACCTTGCAGAGTCATGACCGTGATTACGCGCAGGTCACTGGTCACGCACAAAATCCAACCAATCACAGCGTGAATTCATCAGAGTATCCCAGCGTCCTGTTTGCAGGGCGGGGGGTACGAGCGAACCTCAGATGCCGATAACTCAAAACAAAGTCTTTGGGGACATTCCTCATTTAGCCCCAGCAGCTCACAATTGTCTTTCCTTTGTTGACCCCTTGCACCCTCTTTCCCGAGATATTTTGCCTTTGAGTATTAGAAAATAAAAGCTTCCGCTACCAGTCTCATTACCCTTTCCTGATTTTATGCAATATCACTATTGAAAAGAAATTGCAAATAATTTGCCTTGACGGATGCCCTTATTTATAGTTAGGTTGAATCCAGTCTCTTCACTTTGTTTTATATTTCGGTTGAGACCGGTTGAGAGAAGACGAATTCCTTGCTACCTTTCACCACAAAGTGACCACCCCCCCCCGTTTTCAAACCTGGATTCTTTTATTTAAAATACTGAAACAATTAAGTACAATAAATGTTTCCAAACTAATCTGGTATAAAGATCACCAACCGGTTTATTGTTGTTTTTTTTATTGCAGGTATTCATCGGTAACACTGATGTCCACAACCAAGTCACAAACCTGTTTGTTAAGAGTTTGGTGGCCACGGTAGTGCGCATTGAGCCAACTGAATGGCATATCGATATTCGTCTGCAATTTGAATTGCTTGGATGTCGCCGTAATTAAATTAAGTGGTATTCTGAACATTATTGCCCATCCTTTCATTAAAATATAGAGTCAATTCATTACCAAACTATCCGGAATAACCGCAATAGACCGTTTGCGTTAAAGGCATGTATATACATTTTGCAAAAGAACCCGGAAACGTACCAATCAATTGAACAGGAACACCCTTGCTTAAAGGGAAGATAGGACTAAGGCCTTAACAAAATGTCCTTCTAATTTATTCCGCCAGGTATGGTGGTATTCTGAAAAAAGAAGAAGACGAAAATAATCATTGAAGGAAGTAAAAAAAAAATCGCCAGCGGGCACATTTTATTTTTACGTGCGTATTAGCAACCGAATCAAGTTTTTTTTCTGGATGTGTTTAACTACATGTTTGTCGTTGTACTTTAATTAGGTTAAAATCAGCTAGAATCAAAACCAAACAATAAAAAAAAAAATATTATTTTGGAATTTTTTACAAATAATTTTGAGGAATTCTGTGTTAGTAAACAGGTTAAAAAATAGGAATCAGTTAAGAGTGACTTGTATGTGTTACATAGATAACCCTTTCAAAACACTGATTGTATATGAAATATATTTGTTCAAATACCGTCAATAATATTAATCTTATAAAAGCTTTCATTATCTCAATGCATTACAATTCTTAATCAATTAATAGTTGTGCCACTACGTAATTTATATTTACATTACAAATGAACTTGAGAATATGATATGTGTTTTTTTATGCACAACAATAGAAAAGAAAAGAAAAAGAAAACAAATTGAAACTTTGGAACTTTGATCGGTGAAAACGTTTATCGTTTACGTGGAGGTCAATATATACGTTTTGAGTATAAGTATTTGTCTCAATCGTTTTAGGTAATGTTTACTCTAAAATAATTTGTTAGTTTAAATGATCTTGACTTGCTCTAAATGTTGTTGTCTTGCTCTTTAGTAGCATTACTACTCAGAATATTGTTCTGAATATCTTATTATTTTTTTTTTTTAGCTCTATTGAATCAGGATTCGCGGAGTCGCGGAATACAATGTACTTGATAAGGTTGGGATGTGAATGGGATGTTTTCAACGGTTAGCTGAAATATTGATAATAATAAGTGCAAATTAAATTGTGATAGGCATAGCTTAAAACGCATTGCGAGGACGCACGGTTAACACTTATGCCTCTGACTTAAAGGTACAGATCGTGAAATATAGAAAGAAAGGCCAAAATGAGGAAAATGCCTGAAGGTTAAATTAATTGATTGGTTGATTGATTGCCATTTTATTTTACAAGGGTAACCCCAACAGTTATCTAAGAACCGTTCTTCAAGGGGGCCCCTAAATGGGGCCCCCACCTGTCCCATCAACCCTCCCCATCAACCACCGACTTTCCCACTTTGAAATTACAACGGCAAATCTTGATTGTAAAACAGTTTTCTAGGCCTCCAATAATTGTATGTGGATCCGCCGGTTTAGATAGTACTACACACTGAGACACGTACTGCGGCGAGTTTTATGCGCATTGCTTGGTGTTCAATCGTTCTTTGTTTCGGCAACATTAAAAATTAATTTGTGGATGGAAATTAAATTCATTTTTTCTCCATGCTTTCGAAATTAATTTGACAATTATGTCGAAGCGACGAGGCAGATGGCAAGCAGTTAATTGTTGTATTCTTTTGTGTACATCCCCGGTGGTAATGAATGATATATCGTAATGGTAGCATATTACGCTGGGCTTATACGTCAGGGGGAAAAACACTTGGATTCGTCTCGTAAAGTCTTATATTGCCATTTTATTGCAGAAGTGCTGAGGGTTTCATTTAATCCGAAAGAAAGTCTCACTGAAATTCGAATGTCTTCACTCGTTGGTTGTAGTTCTGTTTCATTTGGTGCTACTGACTGAGTATCACCGAGGGATGTAGTTGGTACGCAACACCAACCAATTTAAACTAGGCAACGACTGATCGCTAGACTCAAACCTCGAAACACTGCTGCACATAGGATCACCGCCTCCCCTCCTCCTCACCAATGTTGCTGGGCACAAACAACGACGCCGATCATGCCGTTTTTTAGTCTACATTAAATAAGTGCTTGTATGAACAATGGAAAGCAGAAAGAAAGAATTATGACTGAATGTTTCCCATAGCACATGGCCGGTGTGACGTGGATATCCGACTCCATGAAATATGGACTGGTTGATAGTATAGCGCATGTTTATGGTAATTAGGAGAGTGACTGGTCACGTGCGAGGGATTAACCTATTATTATAAAAAAAAAATGAAGATTCCAATTTTCAAAGGAGTCGGATTTTCATATGACACCGGCACTGGACCATTGCGTACTATGGTCATTAGCACCGCCCACCCATGATTTGTATACAGTTCTCTCATTGGTTACGACCAAGATAAGAACATGGTCAACTGACCAAAAGCCGTGATATAATTGGTAAATGCGTTATATATTATGATCGACATGGAAGACAAGTTTGTTATGTAAAACTCCATGTACTGTACTTCAGAGATGCGGCGAGGGTTACGCGTACTCTGCCGGATGAACAAGTAGTAAAAACAAAACGGAGAGAAGCTCTTAAATCTTTCATTTCTCTCGGCACTGCGCTTCAGTGAATAACACAATAATGGAGTGATTATTGTAGCAAAATTCATTTATCCACTCCCCCACAAAAAAAAAACACATTAACGGACACGAGGCAGAAAACAGGCTGTTATTAGCTCAGTTCCTTTGTACGAATTCCAACAAATACCGTAATTAATGATACCTACGAGATAAAACGATGTAGATATCATCATAAACATGGTTCACCAACGACCAATTTTTGTGGGGGTCTTCGTTCTCCAGTTTAATGAACAAAATACCCCTACATGTGGGCGTCGCCAGAGGGGGAGAAAGAGGGGAAAACAGAATATAGAAAAGAGTAATAGAATCAAAAGAAAATGGTCGAAAACAATGTCATCTTATTAATTAAATTTTAGCAATTCAAACCGTTGAAAAGAGGCTTAAAACGCGGCTACATGAATATCCCTGAACAAGGACCCAAGCGACAAATGCCGATTACCCCCATAGACACCTCAACCCCCATCCCCATCCACATCCCCCCCTCCTTGGTCTTTCAACACCTGGAGGTTTATCGTGGTACCAGTACTTGAATGTGCTGTCCCCCTCCTTTCTAGAAAGCACGGTAGGCGATGGGGAGCAGGGAGCATGCCCTCCCCACATCAACGCATTATTTGTGGCGGGGGATTCCAATAGTGATGCCCCCACTTCCGACATTGCGTGTTCATACGACGGTGAAGGGCAAAGTTTATCCCGCAAGCTTGGTGGTCGAGCTGTAAGGCATGAAAGCAGCATGAAACCTGCCCTAAAAAGCAGGATGTCGTGGATTCGAGTCCCACCGAGTGATTTTTCTCAATTTCACTCGAAGGGCGAAACCTAATGTTGAATTTATATCACCCTGACGCAAATTCCATCTTATGGATAGTTTCATTGCGGTACCCGCTGCTACATCCGATTCGAACCAGCCAACCGATCCCACAAGCTTGGTGGTCGAGTCCCTTAGACGTCTGCAATAGAAGGCAGGAGTGACTTTTCTCGCTTCACTCGGGGGGTAACACACTGAGTGTGCAGTGTTCATACGTCGGTGAGGGACAGTTAGCTAAAATAGTGCAAATCAAATCGTGATAGGCGATTATAATTCATTGCCAGAACGCACGTTTAACACTTAAGCCTCTGACTTCAAAGTGCAGATCGTAAAATACAGAAAGACTCGTAAAAAGGGAAAGCGCCTGAAAGTTATATAAGGCCTAGCCTCCCCCTTTCATTCCTCTCCCCTCCCCCTTCCTTAGCAACCAACGATTTCCCATTTTGAAATTAAAACGGCAAATCTTGATTGTGCAACAGTTTTCTTGGCCTCTGATACTTATCTGTGGATCCGCCGGTTTAGATAGATAGTACTACACACAGAGACACAACGGCGAGTGTTACGCGCATTGCTTGGTGTTCAATCGTTCTTTGTATCGGCAACATGAAAAATTGATTTAGGGATGGAAATTAAATTCATTTTCCCCATGCTTTCGAAATTAATTTGACAATTATGTCGAAGCGACGAGGCAGATGGCAAGCAGTTAATTGTTGTATTCTTTTGTGTACATCCTCGGTGGTAATGAATTATATATCGTAATGGTAGCATATTACGCTGGGCTTATATGTCAGGGGAAAACCACTTGGATTCGCCTCATATAGTCTTATATTGCCATTGTATTGCAGAAGTGCTAAGGGTTAAATTTAACCCCAAAGAAAGTCTCATTGAAATTTGAATGTCTTAACTCGTTGGTTGTAGTTCTTTTTTGTTTGGTGCTACTGACTGAGTATCACCGAGGGATGTAGTTGGTACGCAACACCAACCAATTCAAACTAGGCAACGACTGATCGCTAGACTAAAAACCTCGAAACGCAGCTGCACATAGGATCACCACCTCCCTTCCTCCTGCTGGGCACAAACAATGACGCCGATCATGCCGTTCTCTAGTCTACATTAAATAAGTGCTTGAATGAACGATGAATTACAGAAAAAAAGAATTATGACTGAATGTTACCCATAACATGACCGGAATAACGTGGATATCCGACTCCATGAAATATGGACTCGTTGGTAGTAATGCGCATGCGTAAGTATGATAATTGGGAGAGTGACTGGTCGCGTGCGAGGGATTAACCAATAATAGGGAAAAGGAGTCGGATTTTCACAGGAGTCGGATTTTCATATGACACCGGCACTGGGCCATTGCGTTATATGGTCATTATCACCACCCACCCATGATTTTCATGCAGTTCTCTAATTGGTTGCAACCAAGTTTATCTCTAGTTACAATATCTCTAGTTACAAGTGTTCAACTGTCTAAAAGCCGTGAGCTAATATTATTGGTAAGTGTGTTATAATGATCGATATTGAAGTTTATTCACTTGAACATGCATTTTGTTATGTAAAACTCCATGTAATGTACTTCAGATATGCGGCGAGGGTTAGTCCTGTGCGTTCTCTGCCGGATGAACAAAATTAATAGTAAAAAAAACCGGAGAAAAGCTCTTCAATCATTTATTTCTCTAGACACTGCGCTTCAGTGAATAACACAATAATGGAGGATAAATGTGGCAAAATTCATTTCTTTACATTAAAAAGGAACCAATAACAGACACGAGGCAGAAAACAGGCTGTTAATAGCTTGGTTCCTTTGTGTGAATTTCAACAATAACGTATAATTAATGATACCTAAGAGATAAAACGACGTATATATTATCATACATTTTACCAACGATCAACTTTTGTATGGGTATTGCTCTTCTTTCTCCTGTAATGAACCAAATACTCCTATGTATGGGCGTCGCCATCAGAGGGTGAGAACAAGGGGGATAAAAACATAGCCTACAGAAAAGTGTAATAGTATCAAACGAATGTTGGTCACAAACAATTTTCATCTTATCAATTACATTGTAGCAACTCAAACTGTTGACAAGAGGCTTAAAACGGGGCTACATGAATATCTTCATTACAAAATTTGTACAAGTACTCCGTGCGACAAATGCCGATTACCCCATAGACACCTCAATCCCCATCGCCATCCCCATCATTCCCCTCTTGGTATTTCTACTGCTTGAGGTTTATCGTGGTACCGGAACTTGAATGTGCCCCCCTCCTTTCTAGAAAATATTAACACGGTATGCGATGGGGAACAGCCAGCCCTCCCCACACCAACGCATTATTTGTGGCTGGAGATTCCAATAGACGTCATGAAAATTGATATATGGATGGTAATTAAATTCATTTCTTTCCATGCTTGGGAAATTAATTTGAATATTTTGTCGAAGCGACGAGGCAGATGGCAGGCAGTTAATGGTTGTATTCTATTGTGTACAAAATGTCACCGAGAGATGTAATTGGTACGCAACACCAACCAAATTGGAACTAGGCAACAACTGATGATCGCGAGACTCAACACCTCGAAACGCCGCTGCCCATAGGATCCCCCACCTCCCACCAGTGCTGCTGGGCACAAACAACGACGCCGATCATGCCATGCCGTTCTCCATAGTCTGTATTGAATACGTGCTGGAAAGAACAATGAAATACATAAAAACAAAACATGCATGATTAGTAATCTTCAACTGCAATAACTTTGACTGATTGCTACCGGTTACATGGCCGCGACTGGACCGTAATTGTGTATTATGGCCTTTAGCTCCACCCACATGTGATTGGTATACGTTTCTCTCATTGGTTAGGACCGAGTTTAGAACTAGCTCCAGTGGTCACCTGACCACAAGCCGTGATCTGATTGGTCAATGCGTGTTATATGATAGACATGCAAGAAGAGTTTATTGGCATGAACCTGCAGATACTTTTGCAGAACTCCATGTACTGTACTTAAGAGACGCGACGAAGGTTACGCGTACTCTGTCGCGGTGAACGAATAATAAAAACAAACAAAGTGAAGCTCTTAAATCATTCATTTCTCTCGGCACTGCGCTTCAGTGAATTACACAATTACGGAAGAATAAACGTAGCAAAATTAATTTCTTCCCATTAAAAATAAACAATTAGCAGATACGAGGCAGAAAACAGGTGGTCGGTGGATCGGTTCTTTATGTGTATTCCTGTAAATACTAAATAACTAATGACATGCCACGACGCGGATTTTTTTTTTGGCGTTTTTATTTTAGCTGCGTGATAGCAGCACAACAAATCATCGTTAGTTAGTTAGTTTGGAAAAGCGTTGACAGTTGCCTAGTCTATTGCTCCTACAAATTCTAAACGATTTCAACCAAACTTTATCAAAAGTATCAGTAGCCCAGCCCCAACATGTCACATGACCAAACTGGGGTCAAGGTCACCATGGGTTTAATACCGGGCCAAAAAACTTTCTTTTTTTTCAAACATGAATTCGTTGGCCCGCAGCTTCCGAGATATTTCCTAACGTTTCATAGGGGATATTATTCCTCTTTTCTTGTGAATCCAGATACTAATGACGTAATGAGTAAGCATGGACGTCACGAGAGCCAGGATAAGAAGGAAAATCAAAACAGAATTAAAAGAGAGTGGTCAAAACAATATTATCTTAGTTAAATAGATCCATATTTAATAAAAAAAACACCGCGGCAACACGAATACCCCAAAATAAATTTTGAACCAACAAAAACAAGAGAATGTGTCTCACCCTCACAATCACCACCTCAGCCCCACCTCCACCAATCTATCCCCTCCCCTTCTCAATATTTATACTGCTGGTGATTTCTGACATTCCTTGCGATCGGGGTAGTTGAAGCATGTCCTACCCACTCCCCAGCAACCGGCGCGGTTCTAGAACCAATATTTTTGGGGGGGGGGGGGCTAGCAGGGTGGATCCAAAGAATTTTTTCAGGAAGGCGTGCTGAAATGTAGACCGGTTATTTTTCCAGACACTTAGGCCTCCGAAAATCAATAGGTGGAGGGGGGGGGGGGGCCTCATGCCATATTTTTAATGGGGAGCGCCAATAAAATCCTAAAATCATTCACACTATATTCACTAATGCACCCTTTTGTCACGACTATTTTTTTTAGGGGGAGACCGTTTGCATGTACATCATAATCCTTCTTTTTGCTAATGCAAATTTTTTTTTAACGGAATTTATTTTTGGGGGCTAGAAAAAAAAAAAGCCCCCCCCCCTAGCCCCCCTGTAGAACCGTGCCTGCCCAGCAACACTTTTGGCGGGGGACGCCAAAGCGGTGATGCCCCGACCACATCTCAATTTCTGTTTTCAAAGAGCACATAGATTTTAACAAAATAAATCAAACAACGACGCCGATCATGCCATGCCGTTCTCTATAGTCTGTAATAATTACGTGCTGGAAAGAACAATGAAATACATAACAAAACAAAACATGCATGATTAGTAATCTTCAACTGAAATAACTTTGACTGAATGCTACTGGTTACATGGCCGCGACTGGACCGTAATACGGGCGATTCCCAATAGTGCGCCTCCAAGAGTTTGCAACGCGTTGGCCAATCACAATGCGCAAAATCTGTCGACCCAACGCCCGTTTGGAAAAGGTCGACTGATTTCGCGAATGGTGATTGGCCAACGCGCTGCAATCTCTTGGAGGCGCACTATTTGGAATCGCCCGTATTGTGTATTGTGGCCTTGAGCTCCACCCACATATGATTGGTATACGTTTCTCTCATTGGTTAGGACCGAGTTTAGAACTAGCTCCAGTGGTCACCTGACCAAAAGCCGTGATCTGATTGGTCAATGCGTGTAATATGATAGAAATGCAAGAAGAGTTTATTGGCATGAACCTGCAGATACTTTTGCATAACTCCATGTACTGTACTTAAGAGACGCGACGAAGGTTACGCGTACTCTGTCGCGGTGAACGAATAATAAAAACAAACAAAGTGAAGCTCTTAAATCCTTCATTTCTCTCGGCACTGCGCTTCAGTGAATTACTCAATTACGGAAGAATAGAGGTAGCAAAATTAATTTCTTCCCATTAAAAATAAACAATTAGCAGATACGAGGCAGAAAACAGGTGGTCGGTGGATCGGTTCTTTTATGTGTATTCCTGTAAATACTAAATAACTAATGACACATTGTCACGAGAGATAGCACCATTTATTATTACATGCCACGACGCGGATTTTTTTTTTTGGCGTTTTTATTTTAGCTGCGTGTAGCAGCTCAACAAATCATCGTTAGTTAGTTAGTTTGTAAAAGCGTTGACAGTTGCCTAGTCTATTGCTCCTACAAATTCTAAACGATTTCAACCAAACTTTGTCAAAAGTATCAGTAGCCCAGCCCCAACATGTCAAATGACCAAACTGGGGTCAAAGGTCACCTTGGGGTTAATACCGGGGCCAAAAACCTGGTTTTTTTTTCAAACATGAATTCGTTGGCCCGCAGCTTCCAAAATATTGCCCAACGTTTCATTGGGATATTATTCCTCTTTTCTTGTTAATCCAGATACGAATGACTCAAGCATGGACGTCGCTAGAGCTAGGATAAGGAGGACAATCGAAACAGAATTAAAAGAAACTGGTCAAAACAATATTATCTTTTAAAATACATCCATATTTAATAAAAACACCGCGGCAACACGAATACCCCAATTCAAATTTTGAACCTACTAAAACAAGAGAAAAAATGTGTCTTACCCTCACAATCACCACCTCAGCCCCCACTTCCACCAATCTGCCCCCCCCCCCCCTTCTCAATATTTATACTACCGGTGATTTCTGACATTCCTGGCGATCATGGGAAGCATGTCCTCCCCACTCCCCAACACTTTCCCTGAAATCCCGAAACAAAAGTCGTCGGAAAATCTAGGCTATTGAATCACGCACTGTGAGTGTCACAAAGGGTGTAATGGCCACTCTAATACTATATTGCGTCGTCAACATGTCGCATTCACATCAATATCTCACACAGGTACTCCGGTGTTGAAAATTGATAAATAAAAGTGTCAACTAAGATAATTGATTGCAATATTGCCCGCTCCCACCTAAACCCCGCCCATCTTGTTAACGTGCACCAATAAGAGACAAGAATATGATTGATCTAGTTCGTGTTCTTTCCTGATTGGCTGGCTGGTTATAACGTCTTCCTGTTTAGCTGTCTGTGAAGCGCAGCTGCCGGGGCGAGCTGGGGTGTTTTTTGTGCCCGTTGATATACCATCAACCTGACGGATTCTGGATCATTGCATCTGTGACAATGGACGGAGCAGTAGCTTGGATTCTGATGGTATCAGCACTGACAGGTAGGTGGAAGTTTGATCTGTGAAGAAGTTTATTTTGATAACCAGAAATAACACGTAGCATCCAAACGCCACTTTGGCGAATCTTGTTTTTCGGATGTATATGTTTGGGGAATCTTGTTTTTCGGATGAATATGTTTGGTGAATCTTGTTTTTCGGATGTATATGTTTAGCAAGTCTTGTTTTTTGGAGGTATATGTTTCCCGAGTAGTAGCTTGGATTCTGATGGCATCAGCACTGACAGGTAGGTGGAAGTTTGCTCTGTGAAGAAGTTTACTCGATAACCAGAAATAACACGTAGTATCCAAACGCCACTTTGGTGAATGTGGACGAAGTCCATTTGCAGTGTTGAAAAACTTCCAAGTATTTCCTGGCAATTACAAATGAATTCGTTTTTTTCAATCCCTGTTTTGTACTAATCCAAAAATGACAGACTGCACTCGACCTGCCCATCTAAGGATTCAGCCTGCACCACCATGCAGTTTTAAGAAAAAACACATTGGACACAAAATTGTGTAAAACATTAAGTCGTCATTGCTTGAAAGACGAAATGCAAATTTCTTCCTCCGAAAAGATATTATTTTTTTCATAGTCGGAGAGCTAGAGAGGAAGTGGTATGTGTTTCGAGGATGCACATAGGCATTGACCGGTGTTTTTTTTGTGCCGTGTTATACTCCAACGCCAGTCCGACCAATTGCATACTGTTTTTGATTAATCAGGGCCGTATATAAAATTAGGGAACTGGGGAGGGGCTGGTGCTGAGTGAAACCTCCACCCCAATAATTATCCAGTCGGCATTTAGAGCCTCTGTCGGTCGATCAGCCACCAAAATAAAATACAGAACAGCACGGGCGTTGATGGAGGGAGGTTGAGGTAGTGTGACGGGTGTGGCAATTAAAATTTGT
The DNA here is from genome assembly GCF_015706575.1 of Patiria miniata. NCBI lineage: Eukaryota > Metazoa > Echinodermata > Asteroidea > Valvatida > Asterinidae > Patiria > Patiria miniata. The sequence goes on along the minus strand of NW_024037047.1, from coordinate 27,472,811 downwards.
TGTCGGTAAAATCCTCGTACTGTCGACCACATTCGTGTGTCACTCGGTAAATTATGCCGTCATGTATAGCGCCACCTGTTGTCCTATATAGTATCAAAGTTCTTTGAACAGCCCCTCTCCCACCCTCAAACCCGAAACAAAAGTAGATGTCACTCCTCCATGTTTTAAATAATTTTGCGGCAGCCCGGTGATCGGAGAAAATTACATTCCAGCAGGAATGGCCTATTGGCAAATTGTTGTCACACTCCGACCCCCATTCAAATTGGACTGACCAACGGCTCAGGTTGATTGCAATGACATCAGCTCTAGAATGTTACAGATAATTCATAAACCTGTACAGGACTCTTTCCTTCTGAGTAATCAGAGTTAATTAATTCGAATTCACCAAACGTTGTATTGGGAGCTCTTTGATTACTCATCACGCAACTTTTTGTGTCAAAGTAACAAGTAACAAAGATATTGATATTGTGATGCTTTAGATTTATCGCAAGAGAGCGCTTAACTCATCTACTCTGCTTTGTATGGGGGAAAATATTTCCATATTTTGCTTTCCAATATGAAAGATGCTCATCTTTCAAATTTTCGGCACCTTGGTTACCACTAGAAGGGCGGTAAAATCCTTTTCACCACTTCGGAAATAACGATAATTGTGTTGCGTTGGATTTACCGCGAGAGGGCTTTGGACCCATCCACTTCGTTTTGTATGGCAAACATTGTTTCCATTTTTTTGGCATTCCAATGATAGAATTCTTTAGAATGAAGCTCATCTTTCAAACTTTCAATACTTTATTACTAGGGGGCGGTATGAATCCTTCTCATCACTTTGGACATTATTTTTATTGTTCCGTTAGATTTACTGTGAGAGGGTGCTTCAAAAATCCAACTTAGTCTGAATTCAAATATTTGTTCAGTTCGATTGTTGGTGTCATTTGACTAATCGTTTAAACTTTAGCACCTCGCTTTGTTATCACTGGGTGGCGGTATAATCCTTTTCACCACTTTGCAATAAGGCTGCGTCGCAATTACTTGGCTGCGACAAGAAATTACACATGCGCCTACGGAAGCGGCTGCAGCCACTTCCCATAGACTGTGTGTTATTGCTAGTCGTAGTCAAGTAATTTGTACATGACCGAAATTAATGATATTGGTTGCAATAGATCTATAGCGAGAGGGCGCTTTAACCATCCACCCTATTTTGTATGTGAAAAAAACTGTTTCCATGGTTTGCATTTGAATGTTTGTTACATTCATTTCTTGTGTCATTGGACTCATAGTACTGTTGGCATTTTGGTTATCACTGGGCAGGCATCAATCATTTTCACGACTTGGTGGTGGGGGCGGGGTCTTTATATTTTGCATATGAATTCGAATCATTCGCTGAGTACGCTTCAAATACAGTCAAGATGGGATTGTTCTGATATTAGATAATTCTTTTATGAGGAAAACATTCAGTAACGATAAATTGAAAAACTAAAAGTCCTGACGCATCGGCGACTTTCACTAAGTTTAAAAGCCCAAGGTGGAGTTTCGAAGGAAAACCGAAAAACGGAGTAACGGACATTATCAAATCCACAAGATGTGCCCATTGGTATTCGAACCTTGGTCACCAATGGTACATGCTATTAATGTTGCACCACAAAACTAACCTTAACATTGACATATTTTTTTTCTTCTTCTTTTTTTGCGTGCATGTTTACGAAAACTGTAGTGTTGGCCTCATGCCACAAAGTCTGCTTCATTGGATCGGAGTACAACCCCCAAGCTGGTATCCCACCCCGTTGGTTCCTGCCGTACAAAGATCCGTGCGAATGCACCGCTCTACGTCTCGGTGGCGTAAATATTCCTGCCTCGTCATACCGCCAGGGGGCGCCCCACTACCTGAAGGAGCTCTTCCTGAGTGAGGACTCCGACAAAATTCAAGCTTACTTCAAGTGCAGTCGGACGACTGCTGCTAGTGGAACGACTACTGCTAGTGGAGCGACTACTGCTGATGGAGCGACTACTGCTAGTGGACCGACCTCTGCTAGCGGAACGACTACTGCTGGTGGACCGACTTCTGCTGGTGGAGCGACTACTGCTGGTGGAACGACTACTGCTAGTGGACCGACTACTGCTAGTGGACCGACTTCTGCTGGTGGAACGACTTCTGCTGGTGGAGCGACTACTGCTAGTGGACCGACTACTGCTAGTGGACCGACTTCTGCTCGTGGAACGACTTCTGCTGGTGGAACGACTTCTGCTGGTGGAGCGACTACTGCTAACGGACCGACTACTGCTAGTGGACCGACTACTGCTAGTGGACCGACTTCTGCTGGTGAAACGACTTCTGCTGGTGGACCGACTTCTGCTGGTGGAGTGACTACTGCTAGTGGACCGACTACTGCTAGTGGACCGACTTCTGCTGGTGGAACGACTGCTGCTGGTGGACCGACTTCTGCTGGTGGAACGACTTCTGCTAGTGGACCGACTTCTGCTGGTGGAACGACTTCTGCTGGTGGAGCGACTACTGCTAGTGGACCGACCTCTGCTAGTGGAACGACTTCTGCTGGTGGAACGACTTCTGCTGGTGGAGCGACTACTGCTGGTGGAGCGACTACTGCTGGTGGAACAACTACTGCTAGTGGAACGACTAATGCTGGTCGCCCGACTACAGTTAGTCAAACGACTGCAGTTAGTACAGGTAATATTCCGGCTGTAATTACTGCTCCATTTCAAACTACACTGTAAAAGAAAATGCCCGTAAAATTTACGGTCAAAAGTCGTGCAGCGAAGTTTCACCTGTCTACCGTATTATAGTCTGCAATTACTGCTTCTTTTCACGTGCATCGTATTTTCGAAAAAACGAAAGGTGCTCAATTTGTTTTTCATTTTAAACTCTGCAACGTGTATTATAGGATTCATGAGAATTGAAATCATTAAACATTTGCTTTATTTTAAAACTGGGCTGTATAAGGCTTGTGAAGGATTTACCGTAAAGTAAAACGTCCTTCATGTACAAACTGTCTTACACTTCAGGAGTAGCCCAGTCTTCCTTGGATTGTTTCGAATACTGAATTTCCGTGATGTGAGCATTTGTGACCTGCCATATCATAATGAGGAATTACCCCCACCTTTGACTTTTCAAGTTACCTTCATCATGTTAAACCGCAAATCATTGGCTTTCCAATGATACCAAATTCATTTCTGTAGCTTTAATCTTTTTCCAAAGTTATGCTACGGGAACTTCAACAGTGTCCCGCCGAATTTCGCCAACCCCACTTCGAGAAAAACGGCTTTGAAAAAAAGAAATACGCATTGCGACGCCAACGTCCCTGGAAAACGTTCTTCAGTTCCCAACTTTTGGGGATTTGTTTTCTCAACAAAAATGCATAGTGTGAATCAAAAGAACATGGTGAAATGTAGTTCATTGATCAGCATTCATTAAACACAATTTAAGAAAGACATTGTATTTTTGGGTGATATGAAAAAGTGAAATTCCCCGGATTCGAATCCGCAACCTGTAGCATTATGAAAAGCGACCTAACCTTAGAGCTATATGGACCTAACGCATCAGTTCAAGGTGATGCCACGCTTCCCCCGTAAAATCAAATTCAAATCACGTGACTGCTTATTAAATCACGCATGTTTTTTCACGCATGTGTATTAACGTAAATGCCTTCAGTAGCCTGCAGAATAAAAGGTGCTACCTGCGGTGGGGAAACAAAAAGCAAATCCAATCTTGGGCCAAGACTATCCTACTGCCGTTGGAGAGTCTCCGTCCCCAGCCGAAAAGTGGAGGCGCACATAGATCCCCCATGATTTACGCCCGTGCTTTGCAAATTAAAATGGAATTCATTTCAATCTAGGAATGCGTTCATATACTAATACCTGAATCAGCCGACGACAATATCATTTACACACGCACGGGTCAATCTGGGTTAGCTGACCACATAACACAAAGTGTCAGTTTGCGATGCCCCCCCCCAACAAAACTATTAACAAATTGTGAAGGGGGGGGGGGGGTGCGATTTGATATTTAAACAATGATATGGGTTGTACTCTTGCTTGGCAGCAACAGCTGAGTGTTCAGAGCCTCTTGGTATGGAGGACGGGACAATCCCTGATGATCACATCACGGCGTCCAGCTTTGTTGATCTTTCATGTTGCACACCCCAGAAGGGACGGCTGAACAGTGGCGGTGCATGGGTACCATGGAGGTAGGTATCAAAGGAAACCATCGTTAGCTACCACAAATTACACCCGACACTTACATCCATATTTGACCTTACAAAGACGGAAGACATTTCATTCGATCTGATTTTATTTTGGTCCTAGCCGACAGAGAAGTTTATTTAACGAAATCAACTACTTTTTGTTTATTTAATATGTCTGCTACTCCCTCAATTACTGTTTTTTAAAGGTTGCCCTGCAAGTACGGTTTCCCGGTCCCTACACTATCGAATCTGATAGGAGGGGCGGAAACCAGTATACCCTGAAACAACTTCATTATTTTCGGGCAGCAATTAATTGGACATTTATTTCGTAATTATTCCTTCAATAGAAGAAGGCCGAAATATTTGTCTAATGACTCATTCAAAATTGAGTAAGTTCTGCATTTGTAGAAAGATTTCAATTGGAAAGAATAATTTTTGTTCGGATAAAAGTCAAAATAGTACTGATCAAGCTTAATGAACTCCACTAGTAACATTAATATAAAAAGTGTTGACACATTGAGATTAAACGTTTTGAAATGGCTTCAATAGGTTAATCGCGTTCAGTTTTTTGTCAATCCCTCTCCTGATAAAAGCGGGTGTTATTTTTGCGGAGCATGTTTATTTCATTGTTCCTCACCTCCATCCACTCTGTGTACACAGAAATGAAGGTTCCTGGATCGAGGTGGACCTGGCGAACAGTTGTGTGGTGTCTGGCGTTATCACAAAAAGCCGGAGAAACAGCGCGTATCCTGGATATGTAACGAAATACAAAGTGGCATTTAGGAATCAGTCCACATCCGATTCCACATATGTGACAGATGCAAACGGAAACGCCAAGGTAGATTGATCAGAATTTTCTTTCTTTTTAGCCCACCTTTTTGTATTATCAAATCAAAGCATCCACGTACCCGTCAACCGCTACGAGTGGAATTACCCCATCACCCTCTTTTATCCAATATTACCAATGAAACGAAATTAAAAATTGCTCGCTTTGAAGAGCACCCACGTATATAGTACCTAATTGAGAACAGCCATACGTTGTATGCAGCCCCCTTGCCTCTGTTTTGTATTGTGGCGGCTGGGTGAGCGCAGACAAATTCCTGGCTACCTTTCGCCGAGAAATGGTCTGTCAGTGATCCTCCCCAACGAAGTGCGTACGGGTACTGATAACATTATGAAGGATTTATTTCCAACTAATCTCCAAGAAAGTGTCTCCCTTCTTCCAATATTTTCACAGTTATAAAGATAAAACCTGTATTCGTATGTTTCTGTTGCAGGTGTTCATGGGTAACACTGATGGCCACACCCCGGTCACTAACATGTTGGATCAGAGTGTGGTGGCGACCGTAGTGCGCATTGAGCCTACCGAATGGCAACGCTGGGTCCGTCTGCAATTTGAGTTGCTTGGATGTCGCCGTGATTGATTGGGCTGAATCAGTGGTATTTTGAACTTTCGTTTTGGCAAGATTGCATTACGATATACATTTGACCTAACGCAGAGCCAGACGGCAATGGTTTGGTACCTCTTGGACAGGCAGGAGTATACCATTGTGTATAAGTGTTACTAGCTTAAAACAACAAAGAACACATCTGAGGTAGCTGGAATGCATAAGGTCTATGGCAACATGGGTGCGATAGAACTATGACCTTTTTTGGTGATATTCAAAGAGGATAATTCAATAAGGTCGTGACAGTCATACTAATAAACATACTGTGAAATATGTAACAACTGAATAATATGCACAATATTCGTAGTCCGGGTTGCAATTATTGGGTAACAAATGTTAACCGTTTGAAATCGATTTGATAAAACATACCGCATACAGGTAATTATGACCAAATATAAAGCCATATGATGTGCCATAGCACAGGCGGAGGACTTTTTTTCCCAAGAATACTTTCGAACAATTTTGGCTTAAAAATAGCGTGTGTTTAGAAATTCATTTTCATTTTTGATGTATTAAGCTTAATTAGTGTTAACCTCGCTGCTGTAAAAAAAGCTAGAAAGTAGATAACAGTAAAAGAAAACAAACAGAAACACAAACAAACAAACAAACAAACAAACACCCCAACAACCCAACAAACAAATGGAAACAGGAAAACAACACATAAACAAAAACAAGGACACAACCAAAACACATGAACAATAAGCCAGTGTGTACTGATGACGTCGCACTCTGTTTACATGTGTGCTTTCATATGGGAACCTGGTTTGGATGACAGTTTCGTAGAACCACAGAAAAGCGCACAGGTAAACAAGGTTTGATGCCATCAGTACGGATGCAGATTCAAGTTGACTGTAAATTCAAATCAAATTATAAGTTTCGGTTGACCTTAGTTGTGACCTAGACATACATTTCAATACAATTTGTATATTGAGAATCCTTGTTCACATAAATATATTGTAAATAATTGTACCGTATAAACACAGTGTTAGCAAATCAATTTCATCTTTTATTATCATTAATTATTTCAATGCACAAATATTGATAATGGTGGCACTAACTATAACAGATTTGACTATTTAACGCGATCAAAATTATGCCAAACAAATGCGTCTGAACATTGCATTGTTTGTGTGCTTAGTGTGTAAGAAAAGAAAAAAAAAATACTAATTTTGAAATTGTGTTCTGTGAAAAGTTCCGTAGAGGTACATAATACCTTTTTAGTATGAGTGTCTCAATCTTTTGGGGGTATTTAAAACCTTTCGGTTTAAATGTTATCGTATTACTCCTCATGTCGTTCTTTTCTTGAAGAAAGTTTAGGTACAGTTATACTAACTCTTTTAAGACATTGTTTAGCTCTGTATAATCAGAATTCGTATAGTCAAAGAATGCAATGTCGTAGTACTGATGAGCAAACTAATTATCTGAAATAATATTTCATTATTTGAATTCAACAAAAATGTCACGACACTAAAGTGACAAATGTAATATCTACCGCAGGCAAAATTACAACAATGCATCTGATTTCGTGATTGTTGCTCTGTTTTATATGCCTTTATAATTGAGAAAGAGAAGAACATGTAAAACTGTGTTCGGGGACAAAGTTCAACAATGAAGGCCGGTTCATTCTTCACGCGAATGCAAATGCAAAGTGAATTTTAATAAGTGAATTTGCAAGATTAATGTGTTAAACTTTTTTTTCATATTCGCAGCACGAATACTTGCCGTGATGTCACATTTTCACGTTCGCATTCGCTTTTGTGGCGAGTGTGAACCGGCCTTTACGCAGGGTTCGTCAACAGTTGGAGTGTGTTAGTTTCAATCATTTCGAATGATGATAACTCCAATAGATTGTCGGTTCAAATATGTTTGTTTTGCTCACTTTAATCATTATTTAAAAAAAAAAAAATATATATATAAAACAAAGACATGTAATTATTACCAAATAATATGATACGCCATAGCCCAGGTGTTTTTTTTTTAGAATTCGTTAGAAACATGTTTTAAAATAGCCTGTGTTTTGTAATTCAATTTCATTCGTGTTGTACATGTAATCAGCTGAATTATTAGCCTTTGTCGTTGGACCTCGCTGATGTAAAACAAAAGCTAGAAAGTAGCCTAAGGTAACTATCTAAATGCAAACAAAAAGAAACAGAAAACAAACACATAAAAAAACAGGAAAAAACAAACAAACAAAAACAATGGCGCAACCTAAACACCTGAACAGTAAGCCTATATGTACTGATGACGTCGCACTCTGTTTACATGTGTGCTTTCATATGGGAACCTGGTTGGGATGACGGATTCTTAGAAGCACAGAAAAGCACACACGTAAACAAAGTGTGATGCCATCAGTACAGATGCAGATTCGGGTTTACTGGAAATTTAAATCAAATTATAAGTTTCGGTTGACCTTATTTGTGACCTAGACATACATTTCAATACAATATGTATATAGAGAATCCTTGTTCATATCAATATAATGTAAATACTTGTGACGTATAAAGATAGTATTAGCAAAACCAATTTGATCTTTTAATATCATTAATTATTTCAATGCACTAATATAAATAATTGTGGCACTAAATATGACAAATGTGACTATTCAACGCGTTTAAAATTTTAAAAACAAATGCACTTGAGCATTGCATTGGCTGTATACTTAGTATATAAGAAAAGAACAATTTTAAAATTGTGTTTGGTGAAAATGTTTGTTTCCGTAAAGGTACATAACACCTTTTTAGTATGAGAGTTTGTCTCAATCTTTTGGGGTATTTTAAAACCTTTTGGTTGAAATGTTATCGTATTACACCTTATTTCGTTTTTGTTCTTGAAAACAGTTTAAGTACAGTTATACTTAAATTTTATGAAATTGTTTAGCTCTGTATTATCCGAATTCGTTAAGTCGTGGAATGCAATGTCATGGTACTGATAAGCAAACTAAATATCTGGAATAATGTTTCATTATTTGAATGCAACAAAATGTCATGACACTAAAGTGACAAATTTCATATTTAACAATATAACGACATATAAAAATAACGACATCAATGCACCTGAATTCGTGATTGTTGTTTTGTAAGATATGCCTTATTTGAGATTTTTGAGAAAGAGAAAAACATGTAAAAACTTTGTTCGGGGAAAAAGTTCAATATTGAAGGCGGGTTCACTCTTTACGCGAATGCAAATGCAAAGATAATTTATCAAGTGAATTTGCAAGTTTAAATGTGTTCACTTTTTTGAATTCGCAGCATGAATACTTACCGTGATGTCACATTTTCACGTTCGCATTCGCTTTTGTGCCGAGTATGAACCGGCCTTTATGCAGGGTTCCGTCAACAGTTCGAGTGTGTTAGTTTCAATCTATTAGAATGATGGTAACTCTAAGACATTGTCGGTTCAAATATGTTTGTTTTGCTCATTTCAAAAAATAAATAAATATACACAGCAAAGACACTGATGTTTTGTCTATTAGATTTTTATAAAAGCGTTTAGCTTTATAAATTCGGAACCCGTAAATGTGTTGAATACCTGGCATTGAGAAGCTGGACCGTGACAGGCGCGGATCCAAAGAGGGGTTTTGGAGGTCGAACCCCCCTTCCCTGCTTTGACACACACAAAAAAATTATAGTAAAAATAATCATCTATATGTCTGTCTGTCCGCAACAATCGGACATAAAGCAATCTAATGGGTCTGACCCCCCTTACCAAAAGTCCTTGATCCGCCCCCGCTGGAGCAAGGGCGGATCCAGAACACAATTTTTTTCGGGGCGGGGGGAATCTAGATGCTCTGTGGTACGATCTGAGGCAATTTCTGACCACGATAATCAATTTTATTTTTTGAAAAAAGATGATGGACGCAGAGCCTGCCTTCATTGCGACGTCACCTTACAAGAAAACAATTAGGTTCGTTTAATATATTTATTTATTTATTTTCTTCTGGGGGGGGGGGGGGGAGGTTAGCCCCCGTCTCCCCCCATCCGCCCTTTTGCTGGAGTAGTAAAGCCTGACAAATTGTTCGTTCCTTGGTACGAACAGTTCTTTAACGTAAAATCAAATTGCAATCTGCAATATTAATTTTGTGCGGATTGTAACTTGCTGCATATCGTTTTCTATAGATTCATTTCTTCTAGTGTTTATGGGATGGCCATATCTAGACAAACCTTGATTGCTTCACGGGTTGTTTATTACCGGAAGAAGCTTCAGTTCACATCCGGTGCCGCACATTTACATATCGATTTCTGGCTTTTTACAACTTGGATTCCTTGTTGCTTTTTGAGACGATATTTTGTTAAATCGAAAACGGCAAAATCAGTCAGGATTTCTCATTGGTTCATGCATTACCCGCTTTCATGCGCTGCTCACGGTTTCCTGAGATATTGCTCAAAATGGAGCAGATCAAAATCATAGTATTCAGCCCCAACTATAGCATCATTGTTTCAATGCGCAGAGTAATAAGTTAGCTGCTTCGGCAACGAGCCGAAATTGTCTAGTGTTTTTCCCCTCTTTTCTCCATAGATTTCGTACACGTTTCTAACTACAGACAACTTTTTACACTTGTACAAATCCGATTGACTTCAATTTTTTTCATACACATTTACTACCACTGGAACACGATTACCGAACACTGACGTAATGATAACATCATCATGTGCTCCCACGTTGTTTATGGTGTACATGGAGCATTTACTTTTGTTCCTCTTCCCTTTTCCTTTGTTTGTACACTAACTTTTTCGAAACAGCTTTCATTGGTTTTGTACACGTTTTCTAATCGAGGTCATCCTCGATTTGGTTCCTGTCGTCGATTCACCGATGGTGTTGCACGTGTGTGTCCTCGATTTACACCACAAGCAAACGCCAAGTAACGTAACATTAATTGCGATTTTTTAAGCCCTTTATCTTCTGAAGTACTAGTCCGATTGGCTTGAAACTTGGTATGTTTACAGAGAGGGACTTGTTATAGATGGGCATTAAAGTAACGTCAGGATGATGTGGCCGTATAAAAATATATAATTAGGGGAGAGACGGTTGAATACATCCATGTAAATGGCGAATCCCTAGACAGGCTCCCGAATCCAATTAGGACGTAAATCTCATCGTTGTTAACGTCCACCTGTGACGTCATGCGATTGTTTCAGCGCTCAATTATTTTGCAGGAATGGAGCAGTGGAGACATCACCTCTCCATTATTTTTGGAAGGTAACATCTCCACCTCTCCTTTCGTACAAAATAATGAAGCGGAAAACGAGCTTAGGAAACAGAAACACTTGAATAACTGCTAAATCTTCCAGCAACAAAATTTGCAAATTTTATTTTATAACAGCTCCATTAATTTCTCCCTCTTTTGGGGATACGGTTGTTTTTCTTGGCGTCCCTTCAAATAAGAATCATTCTTAACACATTTGAAAATACATGTACAAATACTGACACTTCAAAATGTAAGAACATTTGTTTGTAAACATGCCATTTCATTAAACATAAACAAACCTGACAAGTCGCATTTCTTTTTAATTTCCAAGCTCTTGTGGATTTTTAACAGTGATTTTGAGGCAGATTTAAAACAACACATGCGATATTTCTTAAACACTTTCATTTTATGTTTTACAATGTTGTCACAAAATATGCAGCACATAGTATACATGTAAACAGCAGGTCTTTGAGGTTTAAATTCAGAGTCAGTGTTATGTTCCTGTCGCGATCATCACGATGCATCGTAGTAGTCCCAGTCGATGAGGTGGACCTTTTCTTTCCTGTTTCCTCCTCTGTGGGTTTACCTTGCATTTGAGTGCATCACTGGTACGTTTGTATCCTCTTACTGCAAATTAATTGCTCATCACTGACCTCGTTGTCGTAGGCTTACATTGGAGTTGCTGCACTTGCTCGGAGCGAGTGATTTGTACAACGTCCCGGAATACCTGTAGCTTTGCACAAATCTGACACGACACAGGACAGTTTATGACGCCCCAGTTGCTGTGCAGTGTACCACACGTTGCCTTTAGGGTTAGCCAGAGGTCAGGCGCGGATCCGGGGCGGGGCCGTCAACTCCCCCAGCTCTGTCAAATTTTTTTTGCATAGAAATTGCTAAAAACTAATTTGAACCCCCCCCCTGCTCTGAACCCCCCCACCCGAAAATTTTTGTTATACGGGTTTAATGTCCGCCTGTTCCAAATACGGACATAGGCTGCTTAGATACGGGGTATTTGTACACAATTCTGTAATCTAGTGTATAATAATCGTCGAATTTGAACAGCGCCCCCTATTGAAATATGGTACCAGCCCTCCCATCCCCACCTTCACCTACCCACCCCCTCGATCGCCCCCAGTTTTTGATTTTACGGAGGCCAAGTGTCCGGAGAAGAAAACCTGTCTACATTTCCTATTTGTTTTGCTGATAACCCCCCCCCCCCCTGCAAAAATTGCCAGATCCGCCCCTGGAGGTCTAAGGTAGAAGGCGTCTGTTGCTCGCTGGGCTGGACAATGCTGTAGGTACATTTCATACAGTCTCACAATGCAGCGGAACGGATTGGCTTTGTTTTCGTGAGCGTCCACAACTTTGGGATTAATTTTGCGATGTTTAAGCCCGCCCTGATTTGCCTTGGAGACATCTTCAGCATAGTGTAGACACTTCCCACCATCCTTGTCTGTGGAGACAGCTGCGAATTGCGGTTTCGCAAATTCCTCGGGCATTATCCTTTACTTAACATTTAATTGTTGGACCACTGCAGGTATTCAAAGAATTCTGCCTCTGACATGAAAGCACGAATTAATAGGACTTAGACAGAAACAAAACGGGCGTCAAAGTTTAAGTAAATTCGAGCCCCCCTCCCCTCGTCCTTATCCCTTCCCCCACCAACCAACCACCTTCGCATTTTGTGAGTGCAACGGAAAATCTTGAACGTGCATCAGTTTTCTTGGCCCCCGAAATATTGCTTCTGAATTCTCCTTGGTATGTACTATACACGGAGACACAACGACGAGTATTACGCGCATTGCGTGGGCTCAACCATCCTTTGTATCGGCAACAGCGCTTCTGTGTATGGAGGACGCTATGAAAAATTGATATATGGATAAAAACTGAATTGATTTCTAGTCATGCTTGGGAAATTAATTTGGCAATTTTGTCGAAACGATGAAGCAGGTGGCAGGCAGTTAATGGTTGTGCTCTTTTATGTCTTTCCCCGCTGTCACTGAATTATAAATCATAATGGTAGCATTCTACGCTTGGCCTGCATCAGGGGAAAACGACTTTTAGTTTCTACTACATGTAAACCATACACTGTTCAAGTGTTAACAAGAAAATAAATAAAGGTGTGCGACGGTAGAACAACTCTCAATTTGAAAAGGTTGCTTTCAATATCCCGTTTATTGTCTGTCTTATATTGCAGAAGTGCGGAGGTTTCAATTAAATCCGAAAAGGGGGCTCATTCAACTTCGAATGTCTACTCTCCATGTAAGGAGTCGTTTTCATTTGGTGCTTTTAACTGTAAAAAAATCCCTCGTTCTCAAAATACAAAATGTCACTGAGGTATGTGTTTGGTACGCAAAACCAATCAAATTCAAACTATATTGATCTCGAAACTCAAAACTTCGAAACGCGGCTGCACATGGGGTCACTCCCCGACTACCAATTTTGCTTGGCACAAACAACACGACGTCGAGCGCCGTTCTCTAGGCTATATGAAAATAAGTGCTAGAATGAACAATGTAATACAGAAACAGAATAATATGCATCTTAAGTAATCTTCAATTTAATTTGACGTTGACTGAATGTTATCAGTAACATGGCCGGCACTGGACCATTTTGTATTTAGCCCCGCCCACGTATGATTTGTATATACTTCTCTCATTGGTTGCCAGCGAGTTTAGAACTAGCTCCAGTGGTCACCTGACCAAAATCTGTGATCTAATTGGTCAAAGCGTATTAAATGATCGACATGAAAGACAACTTTATTCACATGAACATGCAGATGGTTATGTTTATAACTCCGTGTTCTGTACTTAAGAGATGCGACGAGGGTTATGCGTACTCTTCCAGCGTGAACGAATAACAAAAAAGGGGGGAAACGAGAAGCACCTCAATTATGCATTTCTCTCGGCACTGCGCTTTAGTGAATTACACAATTGTGGAATGATAAACGTAGTAAAATCCATTTCCATCCATTTAAAAAAGACCATTAGCAGACACGAGGCAGAAAACGGGTAGTTAATGGTTCGGTTTCTTTGTGTGAATTCCAACAAATACCGTATAATTAATGATACACACGAGATAAAACGACGTAGATATTATCATGCATGGTTCACCACCGACCCTTTTTTTGTTGGGGGGGGGGGAGTATTTTTCTTCTTTCTCCTCCTATGAACCAAATACTCATTTGTGTGGGCGTCGACAGAGGGGGAGAAAGAGGGGATAAACAAAATACAGGAAAGAGTAATATCATCAAAGAAAATTGTCGAAAACAAGATCATCTTATCAATTAAATACATTTTTAGCAATTCAAACTGTTGAAAAGAGGCTTAAAACGCGGTCACATGAATATCCTCATGTCGATTTTGAACACGGACACCCAAGCGACAAATGCCGATTACCTCCATAGACAAAACTCAACCCCTAACGTCATCCCCCATCCCTGCACTCCTCGATATTTTTACTGTGGTACTTGAGTGGGCTCAGCCCTCCCCCCTTCAGAAAATGTTATGGAGACACCCATGCTTGTAAGCACGGGAGACGATCGGGAGCAGTCAACATGTCTGGTCTAGAAAGCAGGAGTGATTTTTTTTACATTCACTCGGGATGTAACACACTGAGTATCTAGTATACAGTGTTTTATGTAAGTCAGTGAAGGGCAAAACCTGATATTGAATTGATTTCCAAATAAGTGCTTGAATGAACAACGGAATACAGAAAAAGGAGATTATCCATCCTAAGAAATCGTCAACCTTAACTTTGACTGAATGTTACCGGTAACATGGCAGGGACTGGACCGTTACGTTTGTGGCCAGTGCCCTTATTGGTCAATGCATATTGTATTACCGACATGCAAGACGAGTTTATTGGCATGAACCTGCAGATACCTAAGTATAGCTCCATGTACAATACGTAAGAGATGCCACGAGGGCTAGGCGTTCACTGCCAGCGTGAACGAATAATAATAATCATAAAAACACAGAGAAGCTCTTAAATCATTTATTCCTCTCGGTTCTGCGCTTCAGTGAATTACACAGTTACGGAGGGATGAATATGGCGCAGAATTCATTTCTTCCCATTAAAAAAACGATTAACAGACACAAGGAACAAAACAGGTAGTAAATGGCTCAGTTCCTTTGTGTGTTTCCCTGTAAATACCGAATTATTAATGGTACAATTCATCAGAGTTAACACGACATATATATTATCGCACATGATCCACCCACCAGGCAGTTATTTTTTGCGGGGGTGGGGATTTTCTTTTTTCCCCAGTGCTTTTTTTTTGCTATTGAAGCTGTTTTTCTTCGTACTTTTCTTATTTATCCAGATACTATTTACTCGTGAGGATGGGCGTCGCGAGAGTAGCAGGCTAAATATGATGATGAAAACACAAGATGGTCGCAAACAATATTATCTAATTAAATAAATCTCACTCTTTACCAAACCATCCCCTCCCCTTCTCGATATTTATACTGCCGGTAATTCCTGAAATTCCTGGCTCACGGGATAGGGGAGGCGAGTCCTCCCCATTCCCCAGCAATATTTTGGTGAGGGACGAGAACGCGGTGACTCCCCCAATCCCTCTCAATACATGGTCCCAGAGCATATTATTATTGTAACAAAATTAAAAGTAGCTTCACAATAAATTATTCTCTCCCAGTATTACCGGTGAAAGGTGTTGCTCTTTTAACACCCATTGTCCGTTGATGCAACAATGTGAGGAATAGACGTAAAACGTGTACATACAGACATGCAAGTATGAACAGCGCCCCTTTAGTAAGGTGTCGTCTTCCCCCACCCCCTTTTCTAAGCCGTTGGTTCCCCGCACTCTGGCAAGAATTGGCCACTGTTGGCACTTGTCGTTATATAGGTAATTTTACAATTTAAACCCACTCAACTTTCTCCTCGAAACAATTGTATTTTATTCAAAAGTCAAATCAAAGAAATTTTCCGAATTTGTCTTAAAATCCAAAAAAAAAGTCGTGGAAGAAAATCTAGGCTATTGAAACACGCACTGTGAGTGTTACAAAGGTGTAATGGCCACTCTAATACTATATTGCGTCGTGAACATGTCGCATTCACATTGATATCTCACTCAGGTACTCCGGTGTTTGAAATTGATAAATAAAACTGTCGAATAAAGCAATTGATTGCAATATTACCAGCTCCCACTTAAACCCCGCCCATCTTGTTAACGTGTACCAATGAGAGAAAAGAATGTGATTGATCTAATTCGTGCTCTTTCCTGATTGGCTAGCTGGTTATGACGTCATGCTGTTGATCAGTCTGCGAAGCGAAGCTGCCGGGGCGAGCTGGGGTGGTTTGTGTGCACGGTGATATACCATCAACCTGACGGATTCTCAGTCATTGCATCTGTGACAATGGACGGAGCAGTAGCTTGGATTCTGATGGCATCAGCACTGACAGGTAGGTGGAAGTTTGATCTGTGAAGAAGTTTATTTTGATAACCAGAAATAACATGTAGCATCCAAACGCAACTTTGGTGAATTTAAACATCGACAAAGACAATTCGTAGTGTTGAAAGACTTGGCAAGTATTTCCTGGCAATTACAAATGAATTCATATTTTTTTCAATCCCTGCTTTTCTTTTTTAACTTATCCAAAATGACAGACTGCACTCGATCTGCCCATCTGAGGATTCAGCCTACACTTCATGCAGTTTAAAAAAAAAAACACGTGGAAACAAAATTATGTACAAAACATTAAGTCATCATTGTTTGTAAGACGAAATGCAGTTTCTTTCGTCCCATTTTTTTAATAGTCGGAGAGATGAAGTGATGTTTGTGTTCCGAAGATACACACAGTAGACAGTGACCGGTGTTTTTGGATTTTTTGTGCCGTGTTATATCCCAGCGCCAGCAGTCCGACCAATTGCACTACTGTTTTTGATTAATCAGGGCCGTAGGTAGGAAAATGGGGGAGGGGGAGGTGCTGAGTGAAACCTCCACCCGAATTATTATCCAGTCGGTGTTTTGAGACTCTGTCGGTCAATCACCACCAAATTAACATTCGTAACAGCACGGGCGTTGATGGAGGGCGGTTGAGGTGGTGTAACGGGTATGGCAATTAAAATTTGTTGTCGGTAAAATCCTCGTTCTGTCGACCACATCGTGTGTCACTCGGTAAATGATGCCGCCCTGAATAACGTCAACTAATGTCCTAAAGTTTTAAAGATTTGTGAACAACCCATCACCCACCCTTCAACCCGAAACAAAGGTCGGTGTCAGTCTCCCATTTTTATTATTTTTTTTGCGGCAGCCCGGTGATCGGAGAAAGTCTACCTTCCCAGCAGGATGTCCTTGTGGCAAATTGTTGTCATAGTCCCACCCCCATTCAAATTGGTCTGACCAACGGCTCTGGTTGATTGCAATGACAGCAGCTCAAGAATGTTACTGATAATTCATAAAACTGTACAGGACTCTTTCCTTCTGAGTAATCAGAGTTAATTTATTTGAATTCACCAAACGGTGTATTGGGAACTCATCACGCAATTTTTTGTGTCAAAGTAACAAGTAACAAAGATATTGATATTGTGATGCTTACGATTTATCGCAAGATGGCACTTAACCCATCCACTCTGCTTTGTATAGGGGGGTAAAGTTTCCATATTTTGCTTTCCAATATTAAAGATGCTCATCTTTCAAATTTTGAGCAAGAGGGCGCTTTACCCACCCACTTTGCTTTGTATGGGCAAACGGGTTCCATAGTTTGCTTTCCAATATTATACATGCTCATCTTTCAAACATTCAGCACCTTGGTAACCACTAGAAGGGCCGTAAAAATCATTTTCACCACTTCGGAAATAATGATAATTGTGTTGCATTGCATTTTAATACCGCGAGAGGGCGCTGGACCCCTCCACTTTGTTTCATATGGCAAACATCGTTTACATTTTTTTGCATTCCAATCATTAAATTCTGTAGAATGAAACTCATTTTTCAAACTTTTGATACTTTATCACTAGTTGGCGGTATGAATCCTTCTCACCACTTTGGACATTATTTGTTATTGTTCCGTTAGATTTACTGCGAAAGGGCGCTTCAAAAATCCAACTTAGTCTGATTTCAAATATTTGTTCAATTCGATTGTTAGTGTCATTTGACTTTAATATCGTTTAAACTTTAGCACCTTGCATTGTTATCACTGGGTGGCGGTATAATCCTTTTCACCACTTTGCAATAAGCCTGCGTCGCAATTACTTGGCTACGACTAGAAATTACACATGTGGCTACGGAAGCGGCTTCAGCCACTTCCCCGGCATAGACTGTGTGTTATTGCTAGTCGTAACCAAGTAATTTGTACATGACCGAACTGAATGATATTGGTTGCGATAGATCTATCGCGAGAGGGCGCTTTAACCATCCACCCTGTTTTGTATGTGAAAAAAATGTTTCCATGGTTTTGCATTTGAATGTTTGTTCCATTCATTTCTTGTGTCATTGGACTCATAGTACTGTTGGCATTTTGGTTATCACTGGGCAGGCATAAATCATTTTCACGACTTGGTGGTGGGGGCGGGGTCTTTATATTTTACATCTGAATTCGAATCATTCGCTGAGTACGCTTCAAATACAGTCAAGATGGGATTGTTCTGATATTAGATAATTCTTTTATGAGGAAAACTTTCAGTAACGATGATATGAAAAACTAAAAGTCCTGACGCGTCGGCGACATTCACCAAGTTTAAAAGCCAAAAGTGGATTTTGGAAGGAAAACCGAAAAACGGAGTAACGGACATTATCAAATCCACAAGATGTGCCCAATGGTATTCGAACCTTGGTCACCAATGGTACATGCTAATCAATGTTGCACCACAAAACTAATCTTAACATTTACATATTTTTTTCTTTTTCTTTTTTTGCGTGCATGTTTACGAAAAATGTAGTGTTGGCCTCATGCCACAAAGTCTGCTTCATTGGATCTGAGTACAACCCCCAAGCTGGTATCCCACCCCGTTGGTTCCTGCCGTACAAAGATCCATGCGAATGCACCGCTGTACGTCTCGGTGGCGTGAATGTTCCTGCCTCGTCATACCGCCAGGGGGCGCCCCACTACCTAAAGGAGCTCTTCCTGAGTGAGGACTCCGACGAAATTCAAGCTTACTTCAAGTGCAGTCGGGCGACTGCTGCTAGTGGAACGACTACTGCCAGTGGAACGACTACTGCTGGTGGAGCGACTTCTGCTGGTGGAGCGACTACTGCTGGTGGAGCGACTTCTGCTGGTGGAACGACTACTGCTGGTGGAGCGACTTCTGCTAGTGGAACGACTAATGCTGGTGGCCCGACTACAGTTAGTCAAACGACTGGAGTTAGTACAGGTAATACTTCCGGCTCTAATTACTGCTCCATTTCAAACTGCATTGTAAAAACAATGCCCGTAAAATTTACGGTCAAAAGTCGTGCAGCGAAGTTTCACCTGTCTACCGTATTATAGTCTGCAATTACTGCTTCTTTTCACGTGCATCGTATTTTCGAAAAAAAAAAAACCCGAATGGTGCTAATTTTTTTTCATTGAAACTCTGCAACGTGTATCATAGGATTCATTAGAATTGAAAACATTAAACATTTGCTTCATTTTAAAACTGGGCTGTATAAGGCTTGTGAAGGATTTACCGTAAAGTAAAACGTCCTTCATGTAGAAACTGTCTTATGCTTCAGGAGTAGCCCAGTCTTCCTTGGATTGTTTCGAATACTAAATTTCCGTGATGTTAGCATTTGGGACCTGCCATATCATAATGAGGAATTACCCCCACCTTTGACTTTTCAAGTTACCTTCATCATGTTAAATCGCAAATCATTGGCTTTCCAATGATACCAAATTTATTTCTGTAGCTTTAATTTTTTCTAAAGATACGCTACGGGAAATTCAACACTGTCCCGCCGAATTTCGCCAACCCCGCTTCGAGAAAAACGGCTTTGAAAAAAAGAATTACGCATTGCGCCGCCAACGGCAGTGGAAAACGTTCTTCAGTTCCCAACTTTTGGGGATTTTTTTTCTCAACAAAAATGCATAGTGTGAAGCAAAAGAACGTAGTGAAATCTAGTTCATTGATCAGCAGGACTTCATTAAACACAATTTTAGAAAGACATTTTTCTTTTGGGTGATATGAAAAAGTGAAATTCCCCGGATTCGAATCCGCAGCCTGTAGCATTATGAAAAGCGACCTAACCTAAGAGCTATAAGGACCTAACGCATCAGTTCAAGGTGATGCCACGCTTCCCCCGTAAAATCTAATTCAAATCACGTGACTGCCTATTAAATCACGCATGTTTTTCAAGCATGTGTATTTAACGTAAATGCCTTCAGTAGCCTGCAGAAAAAAAGGTGCTACCAGTGGTAAGGAAATAAAAAGCAAATCCAGTCTTTGGCCAAGACTACCCTACGGCCGTTGGCTAGTCTCCGTCCCCATCCGAAAAGTCGAAGCGCACATAGACCCCCCCAGGATTTACTCCCGTGCCCTGCCAATTGAAATTGAGTTCATTTCAATCTAGGAATACACCCATATACTAATGCCCGAATCAGCCGACGAGAATATCATTTACACACGCACCGGTCAATCTGGGTTAGCTGACCACATAGTGTCAGTTTCTGATCCTCCCCAACAAAAATGTAAAAAAATGTGAAGGGGGGGGGGTGCGATTTGATATTTAAACATTGATATGGTTTCTCTTCTCGCTTGGCAGCAAACGCTGAGTGTCCGAATCCACAGCCTCTTGGTATGGAAGACGGGTCAATACCCAATGATCACATCACGGCGTCCAGTGCTCGTGAATGTTGCCCTACCCAGAATGGACGGCTGAACAGTGGCGATGTATGGAAACCATCGAGGTAGGTATCAAAGGAAACCATCGTTAGCTACCACAAATTACACCCCACACTTACATGATAAAGACCTTATACAAAGACGGAAGACATTTCATTCAATCTGATTTTATTTTGGTCCTAGCCGGCAAAATAGTTTATTTAACGAAATCAACTACTTTTTGTTTATTTAATATGTCTGCCACTCCCTCAATTACTGTTTTTTAAAGGTTGCCCAGGCAAGTCCGGTTTCCTGGTCCCTACACTTTCGAATATGATAGGAGGGGCGGAAACCAGTCTACCCTGAGACAACTTCATTATTTTCGGGCAGCAATTAATTGGACATTTATTTCGTAATTATTCCTTAAATGGAAGAAGGCCGATATATTTGTCTAATGACTCATTCAAAAGTCAGTAAGTTCTGTATTTGTAGAAAGATTCAAAAGAAATAATTTTTTTTTCAGATGAAAGTCCAAATAGTACTGATAAAGCCTAAATGAACTCCACTAGTTACATTAATATAAAAAGTGTTGACACATTCAGATTAAAAGTTTTGAAAATGCTTTAATGGTTTAATCGCGTTCAGTTTTTGTCAATCCCTCTCCTGATAAAAGCGGGTGTTTTTTTGCGGAGCATGTTTATTTCATTGTTCTCCACCTCCATCCGATCTTTGTACACAGAAATGAAGGTTCCTGGATCGAGGTGGACCTGGCCAACAGTAGTGTGGTGTCTGGCGTTATCACAAAAAGCTGGGTGAACGGGCAGCACACTGGATATGTAAAGAAGTATAAAGTGGCATTTTGGAAGCAGTCCACATCCGATTCCACATATGTGACAGATGCAAACGGAAACGCCGAGGTACATTGATCAGAATTTTCTTTCTTTTTAGCCCACCTTTTTGTATTATCAAATCAAAGCATCCACGTACCCGTCAACCGCTACGAGTGGAATTACCCCATCACCCTCTTTTATGCAATATTACCAATAAAACGAAATTTAAAATTGCTCGCTTTGAAGAGCACCCACCTATATAGTACCTAATTGAGAACAGCCATACGTTGTATGCAGCCCCCTTGCCTCTGTTTTGTATTGTGGCGGCTGGGTGAGCGCAGACAAATTCCTGGCTACCTTCCGCCGAGAAATGGTCTGTCAGTGATCCTCGCCAACGAAGTGCGTACGGTACTGATAAGGGCCCTGTCACACTTCTGCGTATCCTAATTCCTTATGAGTTGCGCATTGACATTTTTTTCACACGCAGTCGTACGCACAATACGCACCTCATATGCATCTCTATCGTTTTGTGTAAGTTTTATATACGCAGGCATACGCATGGTACGTCCCAGTACGCTGGATAGTTTTGGGCATGCACAAAACTACGCTGCGTACGCTGTTACGCAGGTCATAAGTTATAAATACGCAGCGCATTGGTCCCGCATCGGTCGAGCGCGGTACGAGTACGCTATGTGTTCGTGGGGGATAAGCCGTTCATACGCGGTAATACGCTGACCTCCTATATTGGACGTATACATAGCGTGCTTGTAGCGCAGATACAACGCACGCTGAACGAACTCATATCGAATGCCGACGTATTGCACGAATTAGTACCGCTCGTCCTGCGAGCGGGCAGCGCATTGTACTTATTCGTAACTTATGATAAACGCACAGATGGCGAACTTGCGCACTGCATACGCAAATCATACGCATCTCATACGCAGTGGATGCGCTGAATTCGTAACTTTATCGCTAGATGTCGCACATAAGTCAAAGTAATCAAAAAAATTCGACGTTTTTAATCGTACGGCTGCTTATTGAAAATTGTTGATAAGAACTCATAAGGAATTGGGATACGCAAAAGTGTGACAGGGGCTTAACATTATGAAGCACTTGTTTCCAACTAATCTCCAAGAAAGTGTCTCCCTTCTTCCAATATTTTCACAGTTATAAGATAAAACCTGTATTCGTATGCTTCTGTTGCAGGTGTTCACGGGTAACACTGATCCCTACAACCCGGTCACTAACATGTTTGATGAGAGTGTGGTGGCGACCATAGTGCGCATTGAGCCTACCGAATGGCATGAATGGGTCCGTCTGCAATTTGAGTTGCTTGGATGTCGCCGTGATTGATTGGGCTGAATCAGTGGTATTTTGATCTTTCGTTTTGGCAAGATGGCATTACAATATACATTTGACCTAACGCATCAAGGCAGAGCCAGACGGCAATGGTTTGGTACCGCTTGGACAGGCATGAATAAACCATTGTGTATTAGTGTTACTAGATTAAAACAACAAAGAACACATCTGAGATAGCTGGAAGGCATAAGGTCTATGACAACATGGGTGCGATAGAACTATGACCTCTTTTGGTGATATTCAAAGAGGATAATTCAATAAGGTCGTGACAGTCATACTAATGAACATACTGTGAAATACGTAACCACTGAATAATATGCACAAGATTCGGAGTCCGGGGTTCCAATTATTGGGTAACAAATGTTAACCGTTTGAAATCGATTCGATTAACCATAGCGCATACAGGTAATTATGACCAAATAAGCCATATGATATGCCATAGCACAGGTGGATGCCTTTTTCCCCCAAGAATTCTTTCGAACAATTTTGGCTTGAAACTAGCGTGTGTTTTGAAATTGAATTTCATTTTTGATGTATTAAGCTTATTTAGCGTTTGTCGTTGAATCTCGCTGTTGTAAAAAAAAGCTAGAAATTAGATAACAGTAAAAGCAAACGAACAGAAACACTAACAAACAAACAAACAAACAGCCCAACACCCCAACAAACAAACAAACAAACAAATGAAAAACAGGGGAAAAACAACAAAAAACAACGGCTCAACCAAAACGCCTGAACAATAAGCCTATATGAACTGATGACGTCGCACTCTGTTTACATGTGTGCTTTCATATGGGAACCTGGTTGTGATGACGGTTTCGTAGAACCACAGAAAAGCAAACACTAAATAAAGTGTGATATGCCATCAGTACGGATGCAGATTCATGCTGACTGTCAATTGAAATCAAATTATAAGTTTCGGTTGACCTTAGTTGTGAGCTAGACATACATTTCAATACAATTTGTATATAGAGAATCCTTGTTCGCATAAATATTTTGTAAATACTTGTACCGTATAAACACAGTGTTAGCAAATCAAATTTTATCTTTAATTATCATTAATTATTTCAATGCACCAATATTAATAATCGTGGCACTAAATATGACAAATTTAACTATTAACGCGTTCAAAATTACGCAAAACAAAAATGCGTTTGAACATCGCTGAGTTGTGTGCTTAGTGTGTAAGAAAAGAAAAAAAATACTCATTTTAAAATTGTGTTAGGTGAAAATGTTCATTTCCGTAGAGGTACTTAACACCTTTTTAGTATGAGAGTTTGTCTCAATCTTTTGAGGGTATTTTAAAACCTTTCGGTCCAGATGTTATCGTATTACTCCTTATTTATTTTTTTTCTTGATAACAGTTTAAGTACAGTTATACTTAAATTTTATGAAATTGTTTAGCTCTGTATAATTGGAATTCGTAAAGTCGGGGAATGCAATGTCATGGTACTGATATGCAAACTCAATATCTGGAATAATATTTCATTATTTGAATTCAACAAAAATGTCTCGACACTAAAGTGACAAATGTAATATCTAACGCAGTCAAAATTACGACATCAATGTACCTGAATTCGTGATTGTTGTTCTGCTTTATACGCCTTAGTAATCGAGAAAGAGAAGAACATGTAAAAACTGTATTCGGGGACAAAGTTCAATATTGAAGGTCGGTTCATTCTTCACGCGAATGCAAATGGAAAGTGAATTTTAACAAGTGAATTTACAAGATTAATGTGTTCAATTTTTTTTTCATATTTCGCAGCACGAATACTTGCCGTGATGTCACATTTTTACGTTCGCATTCGCTTTTGTGGCGAGTGTTAACCGGCCTTTACGCAGGGCTCGTCAACAGTTCGAGTGTGTTAGTTTCAATCATTTCGAATGATTGTAACTCCAATAGATTGTCGGTTCAAATATGTTTGTTTTGCTCATTTAAATCATTATTTCCAAAAAAATTAAATATATAAAACAACGACATGTAATTATTACCAAATACGCCATATGATATGGCATAGCACAGGTGTGTTTTTCAAGAATTCTTTCGAAACATGTTGGCTTCAAAATAGCGTGTGTTTTGAAATTCAATTTCATTCTTGATGAATAAAGCTTAATAATTAGCACTTGTCGTTGGACCTCGCTCATGTAAAAAAAAGAAGAAGCTAGAAGGTAGCCTTAGGTAACAATAATTCAAACGCACAGATGTACAAACAAACACATAAAAACAGGAAAAAAACAAAACAAACACAACGGCACAACCAAATCACCTGAACTGTAGGCCTATATGTACTGATGACGTCGCACTTTGTTTACGTGTGTGCTTTCATATGGGAACCCGGTTGGGATGACGTTTTCGTAGAAGCACAAAAAAGTGCACACGTAAACAAAGTATGACATGCCATCAGTGCGGGATGCAAATTCGTGTTGACTGTAAATTTAAATCAATTATAAGTTTCGGTTGACCTTAGTTGTGACCTAGACATACATTTCAATACAACTTGTATATAGAGAATCCTTATTCACATAAATATAATGTAAATACTTGTGACGTATAAAGATAGTGTAAGCGAATCAGATTTAATCTTTTAATATCATTAATTATTTCAGTGCACTAATGTGAAAAATTTTGGTACTTTTAAATATGACACATTTGACAATTTAACGCGTTCAAAATTACTCATAACAAATGCGTTTGAACATCGCATTAGTTGTGTGCTTAGTGTGTAAGAACAAAAAAGTACTCATTGTGAATTTGTGTTCGGTGAACGTAGAGGTACATAACACCTTTTTAGTATAGGAGTTTCTTTCAATCTTTTGGGGGTATTTTAAACCCTTTCGGTTCAAATGTTATCGTAATACTCCTTATTTCGTTTTTTTCTTCTTGAAAACAGTTTAAGTACAGTTACACTTAAATTTTATGGGTTTGTTTAGCTCTGCATAGTCCGAATTCGTTAAGTTGGGGAATGCAATGCCATGGTACTGATAAGCAAACTAAATATCTGGAATAATATTTCATTATTTGAATGCAACAAAATGTCATGACACTGAAGTGACAAATTTCATATTTAACGCAGTCAAAATTACGACAACAATGCACCTGAATTCGTGATTGTTGTTTTGTATGATATGCCTTAGTAATTGAGAAAGAGAAAAACATGTAAACACTTTGTCCGGGGAAAAAGTTCAATATTGAAGGCGGGTTCACTCTTCACGCGAATGCAAATGCAAAGAAAATTTATCAAGTGAATTTGCAAGTTTAAAAGTGTTCACTTTTTTGAATTCGCAGCACGAATACTTGCCGTGATGTCACATTTTCAGGTTCGCATTCGCTTTTGTGCCGAGTGTGAACCGGCCTTTACGCAGGGTTCGTCAACAGTTCGAGTGTGTTAGTTTCAATCTTTTAGAATGATGGTAACTCTAAGACATTGTCGGTTCAAATATGTTTGTTTTGCTCATTTCAAAAAATAAATAAATAATTAAAGCAAAGACACTAATGTTTTTATAAAAGTGTTTAGCTTTATAAATTCGGGACCCGTAAATGTGTTGAATACATGGCATTGAGGACCTGGACCGTGACAAGCGCGGATCCAAAGAGGGGTTTTGGGGGTCGAACCCCCTTCCCTGTCTTGACACACACAAACATATACAAATTTTATTAAAAATAATCATCTATATGTCTGTCTGTCTGTCCGCAACAATCGGACATGAAAGCAATCTAATGGGTATGATCCCCCTTGTCAAAAGTCCTTGATCCGCCCCCGCTGGAGCAAGGGCGGATCCATACCAAAAATTTTTTCGGGGGCCAAAATAAATTGGTCCACCAAAAAGTGGGTAAAAAAAAATTACAGCGTGGGGTTCTGGGCCCGCTCAAGTGCCCCGATTTTTTTTTAGGGGGGAAGGGGGAGGGGGGATACTAGATGCTCTGTAGTGGGATCTGAGGCAATTTCTGACCACTATAATCAATTTTTTTTTGATAAAAGATGATGGACGCAGAGCCTGCCTTCATTGCGACGTCACTTAACAAGAAAAAAAATGGGTTCGTTTAATATTTTTATTAGTTTTTTGGGGGGTTAGCCCCCGTCTTCCCCAATCCGCCCTTTTGCTGGAGTAGTAAAGCCTGACAAATTGTTCGCTCTTGGTACGAACAGTTCTTTAACGTAAAATCTAATTGCAATCTGCAATATTAATTTTGTGCGGATTGTAACTCGCTGCATATCGTTTTCTATAGATTCATTGCTTCTAGTGTTTATGGGTTAGCCATATCTAGACAAACCTTGATTGCTTCACGGGTTGTTTATTACCGGAAGAAGCTTTAGTTCCCATCCGGTGCCGCACATTTACATATCGATTTCTGGATTTTTAAGACGATATTTTGTTAAATCGAAAACGGCACAATCAGTCAGGATTTCTCATTGGTTCATGCATTACCCGCTTTCATGCGCTGCTCACGGTTTCCTGAGATATTGCTCAAAATGGAGCAGATCAAAATCATAGTATTCAGCCCCAACTATAGCATAATTATTTCACTGCGCAGAGTAATAAGTTAGCTGTTCCGGCAACGAGCCGAAATTGTCTAGTGTTTTTCCCCTCTTTTCTCCATAGATTTCGTACACGTTTGCTAATACAGACAACTTTTTGCACTTTTACGAAGACGATTGATTTGTAAAATCGATTTGTAAAATTGAGTTGTTAAATCGTTCAATTTTTTCATACACATATACTACCACCGGAACACGATTACCGAACACTGACGTAATGATAACATCATCATGTGCTCCCACGTTGTCTATGGTGTACATCGAGCATTTTCTTGAGTTCCTTTTCCCTTTTCCTTTGTTTGTACACTAACTTTTTCGAAACAGCTCTCATTGTTTTTTTACACGTTTTCTAATCGAGGTCATCCTTGATTTGGTTCCTGTCGTCGATTCACCGATGATGTTGCACATGTGTGTCCTCGATTTACACCACAAGCAAACGCCAAGTAACGTAACATTAATTGCGATTTTTTAAGCCCTTTATCTTCTGAAGTACCAGTCCGATTGGCTTGAAACTTGGTATGTGCATAGAGAGGGACTTGTTATAGATGGGCATTAAAGTAACGTCAGGATGATGTGGCCGTATAAAACAATTAGATTTAGGGGAGAGATGGTGCAATACATACATGCAAAGGGCACATTCCTAGACAGGCTCCGAATCGAATTGGGGCGTAAATCTCATAAACAGGGGCGACCGAACTATTTTTGACCATGCGACCTGACGCATCAGACCAAAGTTACGTCACAGGTGGAGGTTAAACATTGTTAACGTCCACCTGTGACGTCATGCTATTGTTTCAGCGCTTCATTATTTTGCAGGAATGGAGCAGGGAGAAATCACCTCTCCATTATTTTTGGAAGGTAACATCTCCACCTCTCCTTTCGTACAAAATAATGAAGCGGAAAACGAGCTAAGGAAACAGAAACACTTGAATAACTGCTTAATCTTAGAGCAACAAAATTTGCAAATTTTATTTTATAACAGCTCCATTAATTTCTCCCTTTTTGGGGATACAGTTGTTTTTTTCTTGGCGTACTTTCTTCAAATAAGAATCGTTCTTAACACATTTGAAAATACATTTTCAAATACTGGCACTTCAAAATGTAAGAACATTTGTTTGTAAACATGCCATTTCATTAAACATAAACAAACCTGACAAGTCGCATTTCTTTTTGATTTCCAAGCTCTTGTGGATTATTAACAGTGATTTTGAGGCAGATATAAAACAACACATGCGATATTTCTTAAACACTTCCATTTTATGTTTTACAATGTTTGTCACAAAATATGCAGTTCATAATATACATGTAAATAGCAGGTCTTTGAGGTTTAAATTCAGAGTCAGTGTTATGTTCCTGTCGCGATCATTACGATGCATCGTTGTAGTCCCATTCGATGAGATGGACCTTTTCTTTCCTGTCTCCTCCTCTGTGTGCTTACCTCGCATTTGAGTGCGTCACTGGTACGTTTGTATCCTCTTACTGCAAATTAATTGCTCATCAACCTCGTTGTCGTAGGCTTACATTGGAGTTGCTGCACTTGCTCGGAGCGAGTGATTTGTACAATGTCCCGGAATACCTGCAGCTTTGCACACATCTGACACGACACAGGACAGTTTATGTCGCCCCAGTTGCTGTGCAGTGTACCATACGTTGCCTTTAGGGTTAGGCGGACAGGCTAAATACCCCCTGTTCACTTACCGGGAGCCGCTTTCAATTGAGCCCCTCTTTTATCGGCTCCCGCTTGAAAAGAAAGCGGGTGACCTGTTTCTACAAACCGTCCCACGGTTGGCACTCCCGGCTCCCGCTACAAATAACCATTTTTATAACAATGAATCCTGCGGTTTCATACCCATCAGTGGCGGCTTCTACTCACCGACCGCAAAGACCTGGTACATTGCCAATCCTCTGATCTTTTGTCTGCCCTAAACATACAAGCCCCACTGCAAACCGTTACCATGCACGGCTGTACCGTGTGCATTCATGCGTGGACCGTCTCCCGCTTTGGCTTGAAGGGTCCCACACTTCCTCAATAACAATACCGTCCCACGGTAAATGAACAGGGGGTATTTAGCCCGCCCGCCTTAGCCAGAGGTCAGGCGCGGATCCGGGACGGGGCCGTCAACTCCTCCAGCTCTGTCAAATTTGTTTTGCATAGAAATTCCTAAAAACTAATTTGAACCCCCGCCCCTGCTCTGACCCCCCCCCCCCCCAATATACGGGTTCAATGTCCGCCTGTTCCAAATACGGACAGAGGCAGCTTAGATAGGGGGTATTTGTACACAATTCTGTAATCTAGTGTTAATAATCGTCGAATTTGAACAGCGCCCCCTATTGAAATATGGTACCAGCCCTCCCATCCCCACCTTCACCCACCCACCCACCCACTCGATGGCCCCCAGTTTTTGATTTTACGGAGGCCAAGTGTCCGGAGAAGAAAACCTGTCTACATTTCATAATTTTTGTTGCTGATGACCCCCCCCCCCCCTGCAAAATTTACCAGATCCGCCCCTGGAGGTCTAAGGTAGAAGGCGTCTGTTGCTCGTTGAGCTGAACAATGCTGTAGGTACTTTTCATACAGTCTCACAATGCAGCGGGACGGATGGGCTTTGTTTTCGTGAGCGTCTACATCTTTGGGATTAATGTTTAATTAAACCCGCCCTGATTTGCCTTGGAGACATCTTCAGCATAGCGTAGAAACTTCCCACCATCCTTGTCTGTGGAGACAGCTGCGAATTGCGGTTTCGCAAATTCCTCGGGCATTATCCTTTACTTAACATTTAATTGTTGGACCACTGCAGGTATTCAAAGAATTCTGCCTCTGACATGAAAGCACTAATTAATAGGACTTAGACATAAACAAAACGGGCGTCAAAGTTTAAATGAATTCGAGCCCCCCCTCCCCTCGTCCTTCTCCTCTCCCCACCAGCCAACCACCTTCGCATTTTGTGAGTGCAACGGAAAATCTTGAACGTGCAACAGTTTTCTTGGCCCCCGAAATATTGCTTCTGAATTCTCCTTGGTATGTACTATACACGGAGACACAACGACGAGTATTACGCGCATTGCGTGGGCTCAACCTTTCTTTGTATCGGCAACAGCGCTTCTGTGGATGGAGGACGCTATGAAAAATTGATATATAGATAAAAACTGAATTCATTTCTAGTCATGCTTGGGAAATTAATTTGGCAATTTTGTCGAAACGACGAAGCAGGTGGCAGGCAGTTAATGGTTGTGCTCTTTTGTGTCTTTCCCCGCTGTTACTGAATTATAAATCATAATGGTAGCATTCAACGCTTGGCCTGCATCAGGGGAAAACGACTTTTAGTTTCTACTACATGTAAACCATACACTGTTCAAGTGTTAACAAGAAAAAGGTGTGCGATTGCAGAACAACTCTCAATTTGAAAAGTTTGCTTTCAATATCCCGTTTATTGTCTGTCTTATATTGCAGAAGTGCGGAGGTTTCGATTAAATCCGAAAAAGGGGGCTCACTCAACTTTGAATGTCTACTCTCCATGTTAGGAGTCTTTTTCATTTGGTGCTTTGACTGTAAAAAAAATCCCTCGTTCTTATAAAACAAAATGTCACTGAGGTATGTGTTTGGTACGCAACACCAACCAAATTCAAACTATATTGATCGCGAAACTCAAAACTTCGAAACGCGGCTGCACATGGGGTCACTCCCCGACTACCAATTTTGCTTGGCACAAACAAAACGACGTCGAGCGCCGTTCTCTAGGCTATATGAAAATAAGTGCTAGAATGAACAATGTAATACAGAAACAGAATAATATGCATCTTAAGTAATCTTCAATTTAATTTGACGTTGACTAAATATTACCAGTAACATGGCCGGCAATGGACCATTTTGTATTTAGCCCCGGCCACGTATGATTTGTATATAGTTCTCTCATTGGTTGCCAGCGAGTTTAGAACTAGCTCCAGTGGTCACCTGAGCAAAATCTGTAATCTAATTGGTCAAAGCGTATTAAATGATCGACATGGAAGACAACTTTATTCACATGAACATGCAGATGGTTATGTTTATAACTCCGTGTTCTGTACTTAAGAGATGCGACGAGGGTTATGTGTACTCTTCCAGCGTGAACGATGACAAAAAGGGGGGAAACGAGAAGCACTTCAATTATGCATTTCTCTCGGCACTGCGCTTCAGTGAATTACACAATTGTGGAATGATAAACGTAGTCAAATCCATTTCTATCCATTAAAAAGACCATTAGCAGACACGAGGCAGAAAACGGGTAGTTAATGGTTCGGTTTCTTTGTGTGAATTCCAACAAATACCGTATTATTAATGATACATACGAGATAAAACGACGTAGATATTATCATGCATGGTTCACCACCGACCCTTTTTTTTGGGGGGGGGGGGGGTTCTTCTTTCTCCTCCTATGAACCAAATACTCATTTGTGTGGGCATCGCCAGAGGGGGAGAAAGAGGGGATTAACAAAATACAGGAAAGAGTAATATCATCAAAAGAAGATTGTCGAAAACAATATCATCTTATCAATTAAATACATGTTTAGTAATTCAAACTGTTGAAAAGAGGCTTAAAACGCGGTCACATGAATATCCTGATGCAGATTTTTAACACGGATCCCAAGCAAAAAATGCCAATTACCCCATAGACACCTCAACCCCCAACGTCATCCCCCATCCCTGCCCTCCTCGATATTTTTACTGCTGGAGGTTTATCGTGGTACCTGAGTGTGCTCAGCCCTCCCCCTCCCTCCAGAAAATGTTATGGAGACACCCATGCCTGTAAGCACGGGGGACGATCGGGAGCAGAGATCATGACTTGTCTGCATTAGGAGTGATTTGTCTCACTTTCACTAGGGATGTAACACACTGAGTATACAGCGTTTTATACGTTGGTGAAGGGCAAAACCTTTTATTGAATTAATTTAAAATAATTGCTTGAATAAACAATGGAATACAACAAAAGGAGATTGTCCATCCTAAGTAATCGTCAACCTTAACTTTGACTGAAGTTATCGTTAACATGGCCGGGACTGGACCGTTACGTGAATGACCAGTAGCCACTCGGGACCGAATTGATCAATGCGTATTATATGACCGACATGCAAGACGAGTTTATTGGCATGAACCTGCTTGATATTATAACTCCATGTACTATACTAAAGAGATGCGACAAGGGCCAGGCGTTCTCTGCCAGCGTGAACGAATAATAATAATAAAAAGATAAAACAGAGAAAAGCTCTTCAAACATGTATTCCTCTCGGCACTGCGCTTCAGTGAATTACACTTAATATCGCATTCACATTAAAAAACCGATTAACAGACACAAGGCACAAAACAGGTAGTAAATGGCTCAGTTCCTTTGTGTGTTTTTCTGTAAATACCGAATTATTAATGGTACATGTCATCAGAGTTAACAAGACATATATATTATCGCACATGATCCACCAACGAGGCAGCTATTTTTTGCGGGGGTTGGGATGTTCTTTTTTCCCCAGTGTTTTTTTTTTATTAAAGCTGTTTTTCTTCGTACTTTTCTTATTTATCCAGATGATATAGTGACTCGTAAGGATGAGCGTCGCGAGAGTAGCAGGCTAAATATGATAATTAAAACACAAGATGGTCGCAAACAATATTATCTATTAAATTTATCTCACCCTTCACCAAACCATCCCCTCCCCTTCTCGATATTTATACTGCCGGTAATTTCTGAAATTCCTGGCTCACGGGATAGGGGAGGCGTGTCCTCCCCATTCCCAGCAATATTTTGGTGAGGGACGAGAACGCGGTGACTCCCCCAATCCCTCTCAATACTTGGTCCCAGAGCATATTATTGTAACAAAATTAAAAGTATCTTCACAATATTATTCCCTCCCAGTATTACCGGTGAAAGGTGTTGCTCTGTTAACACCCATTGTCCGTTGATTCAACAATGTGAGGAATAGACGTAAAACGTGAACATGCAGACATGCAAGTATGAACAGCGCCCCTTTAGTAAGGTGTCGTCTTCCCCCACCCCCTTTTCTAAGCCGTTGGTTCCCCGCATCTGGCAAGAATTGGCCACTGTTGGTACTTGTCGTTATATAGGTGATTTTACAATTTAAACCCACTCAACCTTCTCCTCTCCTTCAAATGTCTAATCAAGAAACATTTCCGATTTTTACCTAAAATCCCGAAAAAAAGTCGTGGAAGAAAATCTAGGCTATTGAAACATGCACTGTGAGTGTCACAAAGGGTGTAATGGCCACTCTAATACTATATTGCGTCGTCAACATGTCGCATTCACATTAATATCTCACACAGGTACTCCGGTGTTCGAAATTGATAATAAAACTGTCGAATAAAACAATCGATTGCAATATTACCAGCTCCCACTTCAACCCCGCCCATCTTGTTAACGTGTACCAATGAGAGAAAAGAATGTGATTGATCTAGTTCGTGCTCTTCCCTGATTGGCTAGCTGGTTATGACGTCATGCTGTTTAGCTGTCTGCGAAGCGCAGCTGCTGGGGTGTTTTTTTGTGCACGGTGATATACCATCAACCTGACGGATTCTTGATCATTGCATCGGTGACAATGGACGGAATAGTAGCTTGGATTCTGATGGTATCAGCAATGACAGGTAGGTGGAAGTTTGATCTGTGAAGAAGTTTATTTTGATAACCAGAAATAACACGTAGTATCCAAACGCCACTTTGGTGAATGTGGACAAAGTCCATTCGCAGTGTTGAAAAACTTCCAAGTATTTCCTGGCAATTACAAATGAATTCGTTTTTTTTAAATCCCTGGTTTTTTTTTACTAATTCAAAATGACAGAATGCACTTGATCTGCCCATCTATTGAGTATTCACCCCAAAAATTGTGTACCAAACATTAAGTCGTCATTGTTTGTAAGACGAAGTGCAATTTTCGTCCTCCAAAAAAAATATTTTTTTTTCATAGTCGGAGAGCTAGAGATAAAGTGGTATGTATTTGGAGGATGCACATAGTAAGCAGTGACCGGGTTTTTGTGTGTGTGCCGTGTTATATCCCAAGGCCAGTCCGACCAATTGCATACTGTTTTTGATTAATCAGGGCCGTATGTAGGGAACTGGGGTGGGGCTGGTGCTGAGTGAAACCTCCACCCCAATAATTATCCAGTCGGCATTTAGAGCCTCCGTCGGTCGATCAGCCACCAAAGTTGAATACAGAACAGCACGGGCGTTGATGGAGGGAGGTTGAGGTGGTGTGACGGGTGTGGCGATTAATATTTCGTCGGGTGCCCGGCAGGCATATGCGTTCTGACATCAAGAAAATTGCATTGAAAGGTTCATTGTTCGCGTGTATTATGAATCCAATGTTCCCACACGTAAATCGTAGGAATTTGATTTGTCACACGTATGAATCAGTTTGGAACAACTGGTTGTAATTTCTGACTGTCATTAAAATAGGCATGCATATGCCTTTTGCTGGGAACATGTTATTACGCGCTATTGCATAAGGGCATATGCACATATGCCCTTCTGCCGGGCACACGACGATTTGTTGTCGGTAAAATCCTCGTTCTGTCGACCACATCGTGTGTCACTCGGTAAATTATTCCGCATGAATAGCGCCACCTGTTGTCCTATATAGTATCAAAGATCTTTGAACAGCCCCTCCCCCACCTTCCAACCCCAAAACAAAAGTCGGTGTCACTCCTCCATGTTTTAAATATGTTTGCGGCAGCCCGGTGATCGGAGAAAATTACATTCCAGCAGGGATGGCCTATTGGCCTAATATAGAATGTTACAGATAATTCATAAACCTGTACAGGTCTCTTTCCTTCTGAGTAATCAGAGTTAATTTATTCGAATTCACCAAACGGTGTATTGAGAGCTCTTTGAACTCATCACGCAATTTGGTGTGTCAAAGTAACAAGTTACAAAGATATTGATATTGTGATGCTTTAGATTTATCGCTAGAGGGCGCTTAACCCATCTACTCTGCTTTGTATGGGGAAAAAAGTTTCCATATTTTGCTTTCCAATATTAAAGTTGCTCATCTTTCAAATTTTCGGCACCTTGGTTACCACTAGTAGGGTGGTAAGAATCCTTTTCACCACTTCGGAAATAACGATAATTGTGTTACGTAGGATTTACCGCGAGAGGGCGCTGGACCCCTCCACTTCGTTTTGTGTGGCAAACATTGTTTCCATTTTTTTTGCTTTCCACTGATAATATTCTTTAGAATGAAGCAGAAGCTCATCATTCAAACTTTTGATACTTTATCACGAGGGGGCGGTATGAATCCTTCTCACCACTTTGGACATAACTTAGTCTGAATTCAAATATTTGTTGAGTTCGATTGTTGGTGTCATTTGACTTATCGCTCAAACTTTAGCACCTCGCATTGTTATCACTTGGTGGCGGTATAATCCTTTTCACCACTTTGCAATAAGGCTGCGTCGCAATTACTTGGCTACGGCTAGAAATTACACATGCGGCTACGGAAGCGGCTGCAGCCACTTCCCCGGCATAGACTGTGTGTTATTGCTAGTCGTAACCAAGTAATTTGTACATAACCGAACTGAATGATATTGGTTGCGATAGATCTATCGCGAGAGGGCGATTTAACCATCCGACCTGTTTTGTATGTGAAAAACTGTTTCCATGGTTTGCATTTGAAGGTTTGTTACATTCATTTCTTGTGTCATTGGACTCATAGTACTGTTGGCATTTTGGTTATCACTGGGCAGGCATACATCATTTTCACGACTTGGTGGTGGGGGCGGGGTCTTTATATTTTACATCTGAATTCGAATCATTCGCTGAGTACGCTTCAAATACAGTCAAGATGGGATTGTTCTGATATTAGATAATTCTTTTATGAGGAAAACTTTCAGTAACGATAAATTGAAAAACTAAAATTCCTGACGCATCGGCGACATTCACTAAGTTTAAAAGCCCAAAGTGGAGTTTCGAAGGAAAACCGAAAAACGGAGTAACGCACATTATCAAATCCACAAGATGTGCCCATTGGTATTCGAACCTTGGTCACCAATGGTACATGCTATTAATGTTGCACCACAAAACTAACCTTAACATCGACAATATTTTTCTCTTTCTTTTTCTGTGCATGTTTACGAAAATTGTAGTATTGGCCTCATGCCACAAAGTCTGCTTCATTGGATCTGAGTACAACCCCCAAGCTGGTATCCCACCCCGTTGGTTCCTGCCGTACAAAGATCCGTGCGAATGCACCGCTCTACGTTTCGGTGGCGTAAATGTTCCTGCCTCGTCATACCGCCAGGGGGCGCCCCACTACCTGAAGGAGCTCTTCCTGAGTGAGGACTCCGGCGAAATTCAAGCTTACTTCATGTGCAGTCGGACGACTGCTGCTAGTGGAACGACTACTGCCAGTGGAACGACTACTGCTGGTGGAGCGACTACTGCTAGTGGAGCGACTACTGCTGATGAAGCGACTACTGCTAGTGGACCGACCTCTGCTAGTGGAACGACTTCTGCTGGTGGAACGACTTTTGCTGGTGGAGCGACTACTGCTGGTGGAACGACTACTGCTACTGGAACGACTAATGCTGGTCGCCCGACTACAGTTAGTCAAACGTCTGCAGTTAGTACAGGTAATACTTCAAGCTGTAATTACTCCTCCATTTCAAACTACACTGTAAAAAAAAATGCCCGTAAAATTTACGGTCAAAAGTCGTGCGGCGAAGTTTCACCTGTCTACCGTATTATAGTCTGCAATTACTGCTTCTTTTCACGTGCATCGTATTTTCGAAAAAAACGAATAGTGCTTAATTTTTTTTTATTTCAACTCTGCAACGTGTATTATAGGTTTTTATGAGAATTGAAATCATTAAACATTTGCTTCATTTTAAAACTGGGCTGTATAAGGCTTGTGAAGGATTTACCGTAAAGAAAAACGTCCTTCATGTACAAACTGTCTTATACTTCAGGAGTAGCCCAGTCTTCCTTGGATTGTTTCGAATACTAAATTTCCGTGATGTGAGCATTTGGGACCTGCCATATCATAATGAGGAATTACCCCACCTTTGTCTTTTCAAGTTACCTTCATCATGTTAAATCGCAAATCATTGGCTTTCCAATGATACCAAATTTCTGTAGCCTAAATGTTTTCCAAAGATATGCTACAGGAACTTCAACAGTGTCCCGCCGAATTTCGCCAACCCCACTCAAAAACGGCTTTGAAAAAAAAGAAATACGCATTGCGCCGCCAACGGCAGTGGAAAACGTTCTTCAGTTCCCAACTTTTGGGGATTTTTTTCTCAACAAAAATGCATAGTGTGAATCAAAGGAACATGGTGAAATGTAGTTCATTGATCAGCATTCATTAAACACAATTTAAGAAAGACATTGTATTTTTGGGTGATATGAAAGAGTGAAATTCCCCGGATTCGAATCCGCAACCTGTAGCATTATGAAAAGCGACCTAACCTAAGAGCTATATGGACCTAACGCATCAGTTCAAGGTGATGCCACGCTCCCCCGTAAAATCTAATTCAAATCACATGACTGCTTATTAAATCACGCATTTTTTTCACGCATGTGTGTCAAGGGCGGATCCAGAACACAATTTTGGGGGGGCCAAAAAAAAATTTTGTCCCCCCAAAAAGTGGGTCTAAAAAATTACGGCGTGGGGTTCGGGGCCCGTCAGGGCCCCGAAAATTTTTTGGATTCTAGATGCTCTGTGGTGCGATCTGAGGCAATTTCTGACCACTTTAACCAATTTTTTTGAGGAAAAGATGGTGGTGTACTCATTGCCTGCCTTTATTGCGATGTCACATTAAAAAAAAAAAAAAATTGGTTTCGTTTTTTGGGGGGGGGGGCATGGCCCCCTTTGGCCCCCCCTGGATCCGCCCTTGATGTGTGTTAACGTATTCATGTGAAAAATAAATGTTTCTGAAATGAAATGAAATGAAAACGTAAATGCCTTCAGTAGCCTGCAGAAACAAAAAAAGGGGTACCGGCGGTAGGGAAACAAAAAAAATCCAGAAGTGGGCCAAGACTACCCTACGGCCGTTGGAGAGTCTCCGTCCCTATCAGAAAAGTGAAGGCGCACAAAGATCCCCAGGATCCACTCCTGTGCTCTGCTAATTAAAATTGAATTCATTTCAGTCTAGGAATGTGTCCATATACTAATGCCCGAATCAGCCGACGACAATATCATTTACACACGCACGGGTCAATCTGGGTTAGCTGACCACAAAGTGTCCCTGTTTGCAACCCCCCATCAAAAATTAAAAAAAATGTGAAGGGGGTTGCGATTTGATATTTAAACATTGATATGGTTTATTTTCTCGCTTGGCAGCAAAAGTTGAGTGTCTGAGTCCACAGCCTCTTGGTGTGGGGGACGGGACAATCCCTGATGATCACATCACGGCGTCCAGCGTTTTTGTAAACAGCAACCGTCCTGACTGTTGCATTGCCCAGAAGGGACGGCTGGACAGTGGCGGTGCATGGAGACCATCGAGGTAGGTAACAAAGGAAACCATCGTTAACTACCACAATTTACACCCAACACTTACATAATAAAGACCTTATACAAAGACGGAAGGCATTTCATTCAATCTGATTTTATTTTGGACCTAGCCGACAAAGTAGTTTATTTAACGAAATCAACTACTCGTTGTTTATTTAATATGTCTGCAACCCCCACAATTACTGTTTTTTAAAGGTTGCCCTGCAAGTCCGGTTTCCCGGTCCCTACACTATCGAATCTTATAGGAGGGGCGGAAACCAGTCTACCCTGAGACAACTTCATTATTTTCGGGCAGCAATAAATTGGACATTTATTTCGTAATGATTCCTTAAATTAAAGAATGCCGATATTGTTTTTCAATGTCTCATTCAAACTTGAGTAAGTTTTGCATTGGTAGAAAGATAGCAAGTGGAAATAATTATTTTTCTTCGGACGAAAGTCAAACTTGTACTGATAAAGTTGAATGAACTCCAGTAACATCAATATAACATGTGTTTACGCATTCACATTAAAAGTCTTGAAAAGGCTTCAGTACTTTAATCGTGTCAGTTTTGCCTATCCCTCTCCTGATAAAAGAGGGTTTGTTTGCGGAGCATGTTTATTACATTGTTTCCCACCTCCCTTTACTCTGTGTGCACAGCGATGCAGGTTCCTGGATCGAGGTGGATCTGGCTACTAGTACTGTGGTGTCTGGCGTCACTACAAACAACAATAACTTCCCTGGACACGTAAAGAAGTACAAGGTTGGGTATCAGAAGCAACCCGAATCTCAACATGAATACGTGACAAATGGCAACGGTGAAGTCAAGGTACCAATCAAATGTTGTCCTCTTTATTCCCCTCCCCTTGCCTTCGCGACATTTTGCCTTTTTGATTTACAAATTCAAAGCATCTGCTTGCGTACCTCTCAACCGCCAAGAATGACATTACTCTATACCTCTTTTTATTACCAATGAAAATAAATTGACAACCGTTCGGTTTGAAGAGCGCCCACATGAATAGTTAGGTTGCATCAAGCCCCTTTACTCAGTTTTATATAGCGGGGGCCGGGTGAGCGGAGAAACATTCACGGCTACCTTCCACCGTGAAAATGGTATGTCCGTGATCCCCCAGACGAATTAAACCTACTGAAAACAAAATCATGTGGGATTTGTTTCGAACTAACCTCGAAGAACGTGTCTCCCTTCGTTCAATATATTCCCACTTATAAAGAGATAAAACCTGTATTTATATGCTTTTGTTGCAGGTGTTCATGGGTTACACTGATCACGATACCCCGGTCACTAACATGTTTGATGAGAGTGTAGTGGCGACGGTAGTGCGCATTGAGCCTACCGAATGGCATGTCCACGTTCGTCTGCAATTTGAGTTGCTTGGGTGTCGCCTTGATTAATTGGGCTGAATCAGTGGTATTCTGAACATTCGTTTTTGCAAGATTGCATTACGATACATTTGACCAAACGCATTAAGGCAGAGACAGACGGCAATGGTTTGGTACCGCTTGGACAGGCATGAATAAACCATTGTGTATAAGTGTTACTAGATTAAAACAACAAAGAACACATCTAAGATAGCTGGAAGGCATAAGATCTATGGCAACATGAGTGCGATAGAACTATGACCTTTTTTGGGGTGATATTCAAAGAGGATAATTCAATAAGGTCGTGTCAGTCATACTAATGAACATACTGTGAAATATGTAGCCACTGAATAATATGCACAAGATTCGGAGTCCGGGTTGCAATTATTGGGTAACAAATGTTAAACGTTTAAAGTCGATTCGATTAACCATAACGCATACAGGTAATTATGACCAAATAAGCCATATGATATGCCATAGCACAGGTCGATGCCTTTTTTCCCCAAGAATTCTTTCGAAAAATTTTGGCTTGAAACTAGCGTGTGTTTTGAAGTTGAATTTCATTATTGATGTATTAGCTTATTTAGCGTTTGTCGTTGAATCTCGCTGCTGTAAAAAAGCTAGAAAGTAGATAACAGTTAAAGCAAACAAACAGAAACACAAACAAACAAACAAACAAATGGAAAACAGGAAAAAAACCACAAAAACAAAAACAAGGACACAACCAAAACACCTGAACAATAAGCCAGTGTGTACTGATGACGTCGCACTCTGTTTACACGTGTGCTTTCATATGGGAACCTGGTTTGGATGACACTTTCGTAGAACCACAGAAAAGCGCACAGGTAAACAAGGTTTGATGCCATCAGTACGGATGCAGATTCAGGTTGACTGTAAATTTAAATCAAATTATATGTTTCGGTTGACCTTAGTTGTGACCTAGACATACATTTCAATACAATTTGTATATAGAGAATCCTTGTTCACATAAATATAATGTAAATACTTGTGACGTATAAAGATAGTGTATAAAGCGAATCAAATTAAATCTTTTAATATCATTAATTATTTCAATGCACTAATAATAATAATTGTGGCACTAAATATGACAAATTTGACTATTTAACGCGTTTAAAATTTCGAAAACAAAATGCACTTGAGCATTGCATTGGTTGTGTACTTAGTATATAAGAAAAGAAAAAAAAGTAGAATTGTATTTGGTGAAAATGTTTATTCCGATGAGGTACATAACACCTTTTTAGTATGAGAGTTTGCCTCAATCTTTGGGTGTATTTTTAAAACCTTTCGGTTTAAATGTTATGGTATTACTCCTCACGTCGTTTGTTCGCGGAAAAAGTTTAAGTACAGTTATACTAACTCTTTTATGAAATTGTTTAGCTCCGTATAATTGGAATTCGTAAAGTCAAGGAATGCAATGCCATAGTACTGATAAGCAAACTAAATATTTGGAATAATATTTCATTATTTGAAGTAAAAAAATGTCACGACACTCTAGTGACAATTTAATATCTAACGCAGTCAAAATTACGACAACAATGCACCTGATTTCGTGATTGTTGTT
Source organism: Patiria miniata (assembly GCF_015706575.1). Taxonomy (NCBI): domain Eukaryota; kingdom Metazoa; phylum Echinodermata; class Asteroidea; order Valvatida; family Asterinidae; genus Patiria; species Patiria miniata. The sequence continues at coordinate 27,431,078 of NW_024037047.1, read as the reverse complement.
CCGCTTTATGCCTTAGTAATTGAGAAAGAGAAAAACATGTAAACACTTTGTTTGGGGAAAAAAGTTCAATATTGAAGGCCGGTTCATTCTTCACGCGAATGCAAATGCAAAGTGAATTTAACAAGTGAATTAGCAAGTTTAAATGTGTTCACCTTCTTTTTTTCGAATTCGCAGCACGAATACATGACATGATGTCACACTTTCACGCTCTTATTCGCTTTTGTGCAAGTATATATGAACCGGCTTTTACGCAGGGTTCGTCAACAGTTCGAGTGTGTTAGTTTCAATATTTCGAATGATGGTAACTCCAATAGATTGTCGGTTCAAATATGTTTGTTTTGCTCATTTATTTCAATATTTCAAAAAAAATATATAAAACAAAGACATGTAGTTATTACCAGATAAGCCATATGATACGCCATAGCCCAGGTGTTTTTTTTAGAACTCTTTCGAAACATGTTGGCTTCAAAATAGCGTGTGTTTTGAAATTCAATTTCATTCTTGATGTATAGCTTAATTATCAGCCTTTGTCGTTGGACCTCGCTGATGTAAAAAAAAGAAGCTAGAAAGTAGCCTAAGATAACAATAAACACAAACAAACACATAAAAAAACAGGAAAAAAACAAACAAAAACAACGGCACAACCAAAACACCTGAACAATAAGCCTATATGTACTGATGACGTCGCACTCTGTTCACATGTGTGCTTTCATATGGGAACCTGGTTGGGATGACGGATTCGTAGAAAGACAGAAAAGCGCACAGGTAAACAAAGTGTGATGCCATCAGTACGGATGCAGATTCAGGTTGACTGTAAATTTAAATCAAATTATAAGTTTCGGTTGACCATAGTTGTGACCTAGACATACATTTCAATACAATTTATGTATAGAGAATCCTTGTTCACATAAATATAATGTAAATACTTGTGACGTACGTATAAAGATAGTGTAAGAGAATCAAATTTAATCTTTTAATATCATTAATTATTTCAATGAACTAATATGAATAATTGTGGCACTAAATATGACAAATTTGACTATTTAACGTGTTTAAAATTTTGAAAACAAATGCACTTGAGCATCGCATTGGTTGTGTTCTTAGTATATAAGAAAAGAAAAATTGTAAAATTGTATTTGGTGAAAATGTTCATTTCCGTAGAGGAACATAACACCTTTTTAGTATGAGAGTTTGTCTCAATCTTTTGGGTGTATTTTAAAACCTTTTGGTTCAAATGTTATCGTATTACACCTTATTTCGTTTTTGTTCTTGAAAACAGATCAAGTACAGTTATACTTAAATTTTATGAAATTGTTTAGCTCTGTATAATCCGAATTCGTAAAGTTGGGGAATGCAATGTCAGGGTACTGATAAGCAAACGAAATATCTGGAATAATATTTAATTATTTGAATGCAACAAAATGTCATGACACTGAAGTGACCAATTTAATATTTAACGCAGTCAAAATTACTACAACAATGCACCTGAATTCGTGATTGTTGTTTTGTTTTATATACCTTAGTAATTGAGAAAGAGAAGAAAATGAAAACACTTTGTTCGGGGACAAAGTTCAATATTGAAGGCTGGTTCATTCTTCAGGCGAATGCAAATGCAAAGAAAATTTATCAAGTAAATTTAAATGTGTTCACTTTTTTGAATTCGCAGCACGAATACTTGTCGTGATGTCAATTTTCACGTTCGCATTCGCTTTTGTAAGGAGTATGCACCGGCCTTTACGCAGGGTTCGTCAACAGTTCGAGTGTGTTAGTTTCAATTCTTTAGCATGATGGTAACTCTAAGACATTGCCGGTTCAAGTATGTTTGTTTTGCTCATTTCAAAAAAATAAATAAATATATATAAAGCAAAGCTCTAGTGTTTTGTCTATTACATTTTTATAAAAGTGTTTAGCTTTGTAAATTCGGAACCCGTAAATGTGTTGAATACCTGGCTTTAAAAAGCTGGACAGGCGCGGATCCAAAGAGGGGTTTTGGGTGTCGAACTCGTTCACAGTTCTGACAAAAAACATCAATTCATAAAAATTATATTAATAATAATCATGTTTATGTCTGCCTGTCCGCAACAATCGGACATAAAAGCAATCTGATGGGTTTGACCCCCTTTAATTTCATGACCAGTGCTATACTGATGATACACAATCATCTCCTTCAATGACTGGAAGAGGGGGATGCGACTCTCTCTCCCACAACACCCACTTTCCCCCATTTGGGCCCCCTAGTCCGCTCCTACCATAGTTGGTATGCAACACACTGCTCCAGCTTACTATATCATCATGTACATAATTAGGGGGCTGCGTATATATGTAAACATGTGTGTACATTTAAATATTTATTTTAAAAATAAATGTACAAAATTAATTTCATTATGATTGGAATTTGTCCACATTGATAAGACTATCACGTCCATGCTGTCCATGGACGATGGCTTACCTTGAAGCAGCAGTACCAGCAGGGTATCCAGACCTACAGTTTGTCTTCATGAAAATATGTCGAGAAAAATCATGATGGAGGAGTGGTCACACCAGTCATGCCAGTCAGCCTGAAACTGAAAACAAACATGAATTGTATTAAAAATTAGATGACCGAATTCTTTGAAATCACCATGATTTCACTAAGTTGGCCTGCATGATGGATGTTTGCCACATGTACAAATAAAATGTTTTATGCAACATATACAGGTACATTCAGATGTAAATGTATATGCACATGATGTACATGTATGTAATGACATGTACTGCACATGTGCCTGCACATCAGTATGATGTACAGTACTTGCACATAATTATGTTCGTGAACATGTACATCGATATGTACATGGACATAGTGCCAGTCTAAGCGCGCGGGGTGCCAGTGCGAGTACTTGGGCAGTTTTGGGGGCGAGATTTTGATTTAGAAACCAAGTCGTCCCGAATATGTAATGAACGAAGGCCTCGTGATATACAAGAATACATGTAGAACTATGATAAGAGCAACAACTGTTAAGCGTTCTAAACTGACAACTACTTTAATCGCTCCCGATAAACAAGGCACATAAATGGAAATATACTCAGTGGCTTTTGTAGTCGTACTGAATAAGTGCATTGACTATCCATGTTCACTGCGTATAAACGGACGTTATTCTTCGGTGACAAAACCTGCACAGAACTTTGCACGGATATATTTCACATATTTCGACGGTACAGAAAAACCTCAACGACATATAGAAACATGCAAATCAGGTACATAATCTGCATAATAATATTGGAGAGGACTAAAGAGGTCGCCCTTGCTCAGGCACGGTTCCCTCTATTTAGATTTCCAATAGTGTTTAGATTATGTGTTCAATTCCTAAACATCAATGGTCAACTGTTAACACAATCCCTCACTCTAAACATGTTTAGTATTTGGACATGCATGACAGTGGTATAGCAAGAAAGTGTTTAGAAAAGTGTTTAGTTGCTAGACACTGTTTATGCATTTTGTGTTTAAACAAACACCTATAAACACTTTGCGTTTATAACGTAAACATCCAAGTTTTTATATTTTCAATAGTGTTTAGATTATAAACGCGTCATGTGTTCACTGGTGGATTTAACAATGACTATAGTCATTGTTAGATTTCAATATCAGCCATTTTTAGACGAGATATGGTACTCACTGGACCGTCTCCAAAGAGGCATTGTACTTATTTGTCAACCCTTTCGTATCTAGGCCAGTTAATTGCAAGTGGAGTTGCTGTGAATAATACAGGAAGACTAGAGGGGTTGGGAGTGGGGGATGTTACGTGTAGTGCCGCACCGTATCATTATTGATTCATGGGTATATACGGTGAAGGATGTCGGTATATTGAAGAGTGATGCCTCAGGTAACGATCCTGTTTAACCAAGAACACGAAATAGCTACCCAGCACACGTAGCACTGAAAATAGACAACACGCAGTGACTTTATTGGCTGTCAATGGCATTAGCCACTTTGATTGTCTGCGTAGCTAGCTCTGACGAGGCAAGCAAATGAGGTTTATGTACTCGGAGATACACGATCAATTTAACAGATATTTGATCATTGCATCAGGGAAAATGGACGGAGCAGTAGCTTGGATTCTGTTGGCATCAGCAGTGGCAGGTAGGCTGTCATTAGCAACTTTCATGTTGAATTTCGAAAATAGCTAAGTTCAGTCACAATACTGTACAATATTTATAACAGCTAGACCATAAAGCGCAAAACGTGTGTATGTTGATGTGTTCATGTGTAATTGGTACGTGTGAATAAAAACTAGCAACTGCTAGGAAGTTTAAGGAAAAAGTAAAAGCATGTACTTTAGAGTAAAAGCATTACGGAAAAGCAAATGCTTGAATCCTCATGAAGTTTTCTTTTAATGTTCAGCATTCAAGAAACAACAGGTAGCAATTACTTCTTACTGTTGTGCGCAAGGACGAATGATTGTCAAGACTAGGATCTACTTTGTGTCTACGAACTGGCATGTGTGTACACGCATGTTTACGTAATGTGTACATTCCCTTGGTTTCGTGTAGTTAAGAAAATCCAGTACAAAAACTCATTTTTCTCAAACAGTGAAACTCTTTCAACCAATTTTTTCCCCAAGATTCCCTCTGGTGTTTCTCTTCATTCTGCCACAGATAAACCTAACCCCAAAATACCTCGAAACACTGTGTGGTCTTGCCCAAGTCCACACAACGTCTCCTCTGCCTAATTTATGTGGACCTCTTATTTTTCGGAAGTCCACACAGTGAATGTAATGCCCACCCTTTTTCTTTATGGTATAACGATGATAAACTGAAAAACATGCAGCACCCTAACGCCACTTTGGTGAAACAGGACAAAGTCGATTTACAGTGTTGAAAGACTTCGAAGTATTTCCCAGCAATTATTATTTGTTTCTTTTAATCCCCATAAAATAAAAAAACCTATCTGAAATAACAGATTGCTCTAGATCTAAGGACTCAACTTGTGACAAAAGCACGGGGGTAATTTTTTTTTTTTTACAAAAACATTAAATTAATTGTTTGTAAGACGAAACACAGTTTTCTTCCGAAAAAAAATGAAGTGATGAAGTGATCTTTGTGTTTCGAGGACGCATACAGTTATTAGGAAGTGGCTGGTGCATTTTTTTTGTGCGGTGTTACATCGCAACAGCAGTCAGACCAATTGCGTATATTGTTTTTGATTGATCAGGGCAGTATGTAGCGAACCGGGGGGGGGGGGGGAGGTGGTGCTGAGTAAAATACCCACCCCAATAATTAATCAGTCGACATTAAGAGCCTCTGTTTACAAAATTACAATACACAACAGCACAGGCGTTGATGGAGGGAGGTGGAGGTGGTGTGACGGGTATGCCAATTAAAATATGTTGTCGGTAAAATCCTCGTTCTGTCGACCGCATCGTGTGTCACTCAGTAAATTATGCCGCCATGAATAGCGCCACCTACTGTCCTATAGTATCAAAGATATTTGAAGTGCCCTCAACCCCCCCCCCCCCAAAAAAAGTCCGTGTCACTCCTCAACTTTTTGCAGGAATCTGCGGCAGCCTGGTGACCGGAAGAAGTCTACCTTCCAGCAACAATAGCCTAGTGGCAAATTGTTGTCATTCTCCCAACCACATTCAAATTGATTTGATTGCAAGGACAGCAAGTCATGAAATTTTACTTATAATTCATAAACATTTAAACGACGCTTTTCTTTACGCCCAACAGAGATATTTGAGTTCACCATATGGGGGGGGGGTAGCTCTTTGAACTGATCACGCAATTTCTTCTGCGAAAATGACAACACAGATGTTGATTTTGTGTTGCTTTATATTCATCACAAGTGTACGCTTTACACATCTTGTATGCGAAACAAGTTTCCCATATTTTACTTTCCAGTATTAAAGATGCTCATCTTTTAAACCTTCAGCACCTTGCTTACCACTAGAAAGGTGGTAAAAATCCGTTCCACTTTTGAAACACTGATAATTGTGTTGCGTTTGATTTACCGCGAGAGGGTGCTCGATCGACCCATCCACCTTGTTTTGGTTGTTTCCATAATGCATACCAATAATTGCATTCTTTAGTTATGAAGCTCATCTTTCATACTTTTTGAATGTTATCACTAGGGGGCGGTACGAAACCTTTTCATCATCTCGGACATCGATATTTTGTTGCATTAGATTTACTGCGAGAGGGCGCTTCAAAAATTCCAACCTTTCTCTGTGTGCGGAAAAAAACCCAACTATTTCCATAGTTTGAATTCAAGTAATATTGCTTAGTTAATTTTTTTGGCATTTGACTTATAGTTAAATTTTTTTGGCATTTGACTTATTGTTTAAACTTTAAGCACCTTCCATGGTTATCACTGGGTGGCAATATAATCATTTTCACCACTTTGTAATAAGACTGCGTCCCCTTTATTTGGCTACAGCTTGAAATTACACATAGAAATGTGTGTAATTTGGACATGACTGAACTTAAAGATATTGGTTACGATAAATTGATCGTGACATTTTTTTTTGTGGTTTGCATTTGAATGTGGGTTACATTCATTTCTTGTGTCATTAGCCTCATATACTTTAAACTTTTGACCTTTTGGTATTCGAACCTTATTCACCAATGGTGCATGCTAATCAATATTGCACCAAACAAATAACCTTAACATTGACATAATTATTTTTTCTCTTATTCTTTTTGCGTGCATGTTTTATACGAAAACTGTAGTGTTGGCCTCATGCCACAAAGTCTGCTTCATCGGATCGGAGTACAACCCCCAAGCTGGTATCCCACCCCGTTGGTTCCTGCCGTACAAAGATCCGTGCGAATGCACCGCTGTACGTCTCGGTGGGACGCACATCCCTGCTTCATCATACCGCCAGGGGGCGTCCCACTACCTAAAGGAGCTTTTCCTGAGTGAGGACTCCGACGAAGTTCAAGCTTACTTCAACTGCAGTGGAACGACTACTGCTGTTGGGGCGACTACTGCTGGTGGAACGACTACTGCTGGTAGACCGACTACTGCTAGTGGTACGACTACTGCTAGTGGTACGACTACTGCTAGTGGAACGACTACTGCTGGTAGACCGACTACTGCTAGTGGTACGACTACTGCTAGTCTCACGACTACAGTTAGTCAAACGACTGCAGTTAGTACAGGTAATACTTCCAGCTCTAGTTACTGCTCCATTTTAAACCACACAGTAAAAACAGTGCCCGTACAATTTACGGTCAAAAGTCGTGCAGCGAAGTTTCACCTGTCTACCGTATATATTTTTAACGGTTGAACCGTACGTTGTTTTATGAACAAACCGATTTTGTTTCTAGAAAAAGTCTTTAATAACTGCTTCTCTTCACGTGCATCGTTTTTTTTTCAACGATTTTTTTTGTGTTAATCAAACCTTTATTTGGAGCAGTTTAGCTTATCATTTATATCTTCTCCAATGCCTGTAGATTACTTTAAACACATCCGTCATTTAATCATTTGTGTAAGCCTGCACGTAAACGCAACAAATTCACTCTTAACATCTTCTATCCGGCAACTAACAATCTGTGTATTTATCACAAACTAGCCAAATTACAAAATAAAATTACAATAACAATAAAATCATGCAGCAAAATAGCCATTTATCGCTAAGAATATTGTTTGTCTCGTCATGTCTGGGGAAAACAAGATAACGGCGATGCGCGAGCAATCCCATAGTGAACTATGAGTTACGGGTTTGTTGGTAAAATGAAATTACGTACTTCATTTACGGTTACTCATTGCGAACATTCACATAACTTTCACCGTAAAATATACATAGTTGTTACAATGTAGTAATAACAGAAACAAAATTTTGTTTTGTGTTGCTTCTGTTCTTTTCAATGTCGTTTAACTCGTGATTAACTCAACGGAACGGAACGGAATGGTTGTCGGTGTTTACTTCGCTTAATAAACTATAATTCTTCAAAGCCATGAATCAGAGGAAAATGATGAAATCTCTTTCATCGATCAGTAGGATTTGATTAAAAACAATTTTAAGAAAGTCATTTTACTTTGGTGGAAATAATAGAAACGAACCCCCTCCCCCGGTTGTCGAAACCGCAACCTGCAGCATTTTGACCACGCGGCCTAACGGAGCGGGATAAAGTGATGCGACACTTTTCCCCGTGAATTGCAAATTAATTCAAATCACGTGACATACTGATTAAATCACGGGATGTTTTTTATGTATGCGTAACAACGTAAATTACTTTAGTAGCCTGCAAGGGGAAAATGCGACCGGCTGCAGGAATAACAAAAACGAACTCCAGTCTTGGACCAAGACTACCCTAAGGCCGTTGTAGAGTGTCCGTCCCCAGCCGATAAGTGAGGCTCAGATAGGCCCCTCTCCCAGGATTTACTCCCGTGCTTAGCTAATTAGATTAAGTGATTTTCAGTCTACGAATGCGTACATAACACCAAATTCCGAAGCAGCAGAAAATAATTATAAACACGAACGGGTACGGGTAAGATGACTTCATAACGTCAGTTTCTGAACCCCTCGCCCCCCCAAAAAAGGGGCAGTGCTAGTGGACACTTATACATTGATATGATTTATTTTCACGCTTGACAGCACAAACTGAGTGTTCAGAGCCTCTTGGTATGGAAGACGAGACAATCGCTGATGATCACATCACGGCGTCCAGCGTTTGGGTGAACACCGACTATCCTGACTGTTGCACACCCCAGAAAGGCCGGCTGAACAGTGGCAGTATATGGGCACCATCGAGGTAAGCATCAAAGGAAACCATCTTGAACTACCACAAACTGCACCCAACACTTTTAATACATCCATGTATAAAACCTTATACAAAGACGAATGACTTTTCATTCAATCTGATTTGATTTTACTCATGGCAGGCGAAGTAGTTTATTGAACGTAATAAACTACTGTTTGTTAATCTAATATGTCAACTCCCTCAAATACTGGTTTTCTAAAGGTTGCCCTGCAAGCCTGGTTTTCTGGTCCCTACACTATCAAATCTAATAGGAGGGGAGGAAACCAGGCTACCCTGAGGCAACTTAATTGTTTTCAGGCAGCAATAAATTGGACATTTGTTTCGTAATTATTCCTTAAATAAAAGAAGACCGATACTTTTGTTCAATGTCTCATTCTAAATTGAGTAAGTTTTGCATTGGTAGAAAGATAGCAATTGGAAAAAAAATCGGATGAAAGTCAAACTTGTACTGATAAACCTTGAATGAGCTCAAGTAACATTAATATAAAACGTGTTGACACGTTCATATTAAAAGTTTCGAAAAGGCTTCAATAGTTTAATCTCGCTCAGTTTTTGCCAATGACTCTTCTCATCAAAGCGTGTTTTTTTTGCGGAGCATGTTTATTTCATTGTTCCCCACCTCCATCTACTCTGTGTACACAGCAATGACGGTTCCTGGATCGAGGTGGACCTGGCTACCAGTATTGTTGTGTCGGGCGTCATCACAAAAAGCCAGAAGATCGGGCAGTACACTGGATATGTAAAGAAGTATAAAGTGGCCTTTAGGGAGCAGTCCGAATCTGAAATGACATATGAGACAGATGCAAACGGAAACGCCAAGGTACATTTATCAAAATTTTCGATCTTTTTGGCCCCCCTTTTTGTATTACCAAATCAAACCATCTGCATACCCGTCAACCGCTACGAGTGGAATTACCCTATCCCTCTTTTATCCAATTTTACCAATAAAACGAAACAAAACTAGAGATCTATGTCTGTTTGCAACAGAACATAGGGCTTTTCCGCATTATGTTTTTTTTATCAATAATACGTCCCTGACTATGCATGAACATAAAATCTGTTAAAGTTAGCCGAAAATCGGCTAAAACGGTCACTGTGGACAGGATTTGACCTCAGCAACATGTGCGCTGCGGGCTGACTGACATACGATGTATGTACGTACGTGCATGTGCTATACACATTGTGGAAGTCGAGTGCATGTTTTACAGCTCTCTACCGCAACTTGCGTAAGGGTATTTTTTGCCGACGTCGCGTCAACTGTGTGAACAATTTGACAATCTGGGAACTTGGCACTGTTGAGGCAAATGTTTACGCTATCATTTACTGGGCAATTCAAGATTATATCTGTACGGATTGATTTGTTAGCAATTTTTGAAAAAGAAAAGGTCATTTCAACGGAACTTCCGGTCTGATGACGTCATACGCCTAAAACTTCGCACACGTCTTAAGTGGGTCAAGATCATCATATACACCGATATTTAGGCGATTCCGACAAACTTCACCACAGACATCTATGCAAAATACATTTTTGTAAATTTTCAACCTGTCGCTAGAGGGCGCTCGAAGATTGCATGACGTCATCGGTAGATGATTTAAGGAATACTATCAGCCAAGAGACTAACACTGTTAAAAGCAAGTTCATATCTATTACCACTTTTAAATAATATGCCACTTCCTGTTTTGGCCATTTTCGACCGGAAGCAAGGGTCACGTGATTTCACGCACACTGAATGAAATGAAGACCTCAACCTACTCTACCACTTGCCGGCAACGGAATGCTGCGGACGCGTACGGTTGATTTCTTATGCATTTTTAAATATTAAAAGTGTCACAATTTAATTGCCTATAAATAAACACAGGATGACGTCATCATGACGTCATCATTCCACAATGTTGTTTGAATTAGGGTCTTTGCTTGGACAAAGAGTGGTGTAAATGAATAACTGGCAAAGAGTCGAAAATGCCCTTTGAAAAGCGACAATTTTTTTAAAATTTCTGTGTACAAAGTCTATGGGAAAAATTAAATATTCAAAAATCCGTAATAAATTAGTCGATGACGTCACCATGACGTCACTCTTCGGGGCACATCTCTGCTATATGGACTATGACTATGCTAACTTTGAATGACGTATGACAAAGATAAATGTCAAAAGTGGCACTGAGAAAAAACGTGTACAAAGTCTATGGGATTTAGGCGACAAAAAGAAGAAGAAGAAGAAAGAAAAAAAATGAGAACAAAAAGAAAGGCTTTTCCGCTTTTTTGCGGAAAAGCCAAAAATGTTCGATTTGAAGAGTACCCACGTGCGCCGAAAAGTGCAGGAGTGCATCCTTGACCCTCCCCGACGAAGTACGTACGGTACTGATAAAATTATAAACGTTTTGTTTACAACTAATATCCAAGAAAGTGTCTCCCTTCTTCCAATATTTTTACAGTTCTAAAGATAAACCCTGTATTGATATGCTTCTGTTGCAGGTGTTCACGGGTAACACTGATGCCAACACCCCGGTCACTAACATGTTTGATGAGAGTGTGGTGGCGACCGTAGTGCGCATTGAGCCTACCGAATGGCAAGGCTGGGTCCGTCTGCAATTTGAGTTGCTTGGATGTCGCCGTGATTGATTGGGCTGAATCAGTGGTATTTTGATCTTTCGTTTTGGCAAGATGGCATTACAATATAGATTTGGCCAAACGCATTAAGTCAGAGCCAGACGGCAATGGTTTGGTACCGCTTGGACAGGCATAAATAGACGATTGTGTTTTAGTGTTACTAGATAAAAACAACAAAGAACATATTTGAGGTAGCTTGAAGGCATAGCGTCTACGGCAACATGAGTGCGATAGAACTATGACCTTTTTGGGGGTGATATTCAGAAGAGGATAATTCAATAAGGTCGTGACAGTCATACTAATAAACATAATGTGAAATATGTAACCACTGAATAATATGCACACGATTCGGAGTCCGGGTTGCAATTATTGGGTAACAAATGTTAACCGTTTGAAATCGATTCAAAAACCCATATCGCATACATGTAATTATGACCAACTTGATAAGCCATATGATATGCCATAGCACAGGTGTATGCCTTTTTCCCAAGAATTCTTTCGAACAATTTTTGCTTAAAAATAGCGTGTGTTTTGAAATTCAATTTTATTATTGATGTAATAAGCTTAATTAGAGTTTGTCTTTGAACCTCGCCGCTGTAAACACAAAGCTAGAAAGGAGATAACAGTAAAAGCAAACAAACAGAAACACAAACAAACAAATGGAAAACAGGAAAAATATCAACAAAAACAAGGACACAACCAAAACACCTGAACAATAAGCCTATATGTACTGATGACGTCGAACTCTGTTTACATGTGTGCTTTCATATGGGAACCTGGTTGGAATGACGGTTTCGTAGAATCACAGAAAAGCACACACGTAAACAAAGTGTGATGCCATCAGTACGGATGCAGATTCGGGTTGACTGTACATTTATATCAAATTATAAGTTTCGGTTGACCTTAGTTGTGACCTAGACATACATTTCAATACAATATGTATGTAGAGAATCCTTGTTCACATAAATATATATTGTAAATACTTGTACCGTATAAACACAGTGTTAGCAAATCAATTGTATCTTTTATTATCATTAATTATTTCAATGCACCAATATTGATAATTGTGGCACTTATTATAACAGATTTGACTATTTAACGCGTTCAAAATTACGCAAAACAAATACATTTGAATAACGCATTGGTTGTGTGCTAAGTGTGTAAGAAAGGAAAACAAGTACCCATTTTAAAATTGTGTTCGGTGAAAATGTCCATTTCCATAGAGGTACATAACACCTTTTTAGTATGAGAGTTTGTCTCAATCTTTTGAGGGTATTTTAAAAACCTTTCGGTTCAAATGTTTTCGTGTTACTCCTTATTTCGTTTTTGGTCTTGAAAACAGTTTAAGTACAGTCATACTTAAATGTTAAAATATTGCTTAGCTCTGTATAATCCGAATTCGTTAAGTCGGGGAATGCAATGCCATGGTACTGATAAGCAAACTAAATATCTGGAATTATATTGAATTATTTGAATGCAACAAAATGTCATGACACTGAAGTGACAAATTTCATATTTAACGCAATCAAAATTACGACATCAATGCACCTGAAATCGTGATTGTTGTTTTGTATAATATGCCTTAGTAATTGAGAAAAAAAAAAAAGACACTTTGTTCGGGGAAAAAATGCAATATTGAAGGCGGGTTCACTCTTTACGCGAATGCAAATGCAAAGAAAATTTGATCAAGTGAATTTGCAAGTTTAAATGTGTTCACCTTTTTGAACTCGCAGCACGAATACTTACCGTGATGTCACATTTCCACGTTCGCATTCGCTTTTGTGCTGAGTATGAACCGGCCTTTACGCAGGGTTCGTCAACAGTTCGAGTGTGTTAGTTTCAATCTATTACAATGATGGTAACTCTCAGACATTGTCGGTTCAAATATGTTTGTTTTGCTAATTTCAAAAAATAAATCTATGTATATTAAGCAAAGCACTAATGTTTTGTCTATTAGATTTTAATAAAAGTGTTTAGCTTTATAAATTCGGAACCCGTAAATGTGTTGAATACCTGGCATTGAGAAGCTGGACCGTGACAGGCGCGGATCCAAAGAGGGGTTTGGGGGTCGAACCCCCCCCTTCCCTGTTTTGACACACACACAAAAATAATAAAAATTATAATAAAAATAATCATCTTTATGTCTGTCTGTCCGCAACAATCGGACATAAAAGCAATCTAATGGGTCTGACCCTCCTTACCAAAAGTCCTTTGTCCGCCCCTGCTGGAGCAAGGGCGTATCCAGAACACAATTTTTTTCGGGGGCCAAAAAAAATCGGTCAAAACAAATTACAGCGTGGGGTTCTGGGCCCGCTCAAGGGCCCCGGTTTTTTTTTTTTTTTTTAAGGGGGGGGGGGGATTCTAGATGCTCTGTGGTGGGATCTGAGGCAATTTCTGACCACTATAATCAATTGTTTTGAAAAAAGATAATGGACGCAGAGCCTGCCTTCATTGCGACGTCACTTAACAAGAAAAAAAATTGGGTTCGTTTAATATATCCATTTAGTTTTTTTTTTCTGGGGTGGGGGGATGTTAGCCCCCTTCTCCCCCCATCCGCCCTTTTGCTGGAGTAGCAAAGCCTGACAAATTGTTCGCTCCTTGGTACAACAGTTCTTTAACGTAAAATCAAATTGCAATCTGCAATATTAATTTTGTGCGGATTGTAACTCGCTGCATATCGTTTTCTATGGATTCATTGCTTCTAGTGTTTATGGGATGGCCATATCTAGACAAACCTTGATTGCTTCACGGGTTGTTTATTACCAGAAGAAGCTTCAGTTCCCATCCGGTGCCGCACATTAACATATCGATTTCTGGCTTTTTACAACTTGGATTTCTTGTTGCTTTTTGAGACGATATTTTGTTAAATCGAAAACGGCACAATCAGTCAGGATTTCTCGATGGTTCATGCATTACCCGCTTTCATGCGCTGCTCACGGTTTCCTGAGATATTGCTCAAAATGGAGCAGATCAAAATCAAAGTATTCAGCCCCAACTATAGCATCATTATTTCAATGCGCAGAGTAATAAGTTACCTGCTCCGGCAACGAGCCGAAATTGTCTAGTGTTTTCCCCCTCTTTTCTACATAGATTTCGTACACGTTTGTTGCTACAGACATTTTTTTACACTTTTACAAATCTGATTGACCTCATTTTTTTTCATACACATATACTACCACCGGAATACGATTACCGAACACTGACGTAATGATAACATCATCATGTGCTCCCACGTTGTTTATGGTGTACATCGAGCATTTTCTTGAGTTCCTCTTTCCTTTTCCTTTGTTTGTACATTAACTTTTTTCGAAACAGCTCTCATTGGTTTTGTACACGTTTTCTAATCGAGGTCATCCTTGATTTGGTTCCTGTCGTCGATTCACCGATGATGTTGCACGTGTGTGTCCTCGATTTACACCACAAGCAAACGCCAAGTAATGTAACATTAATTGCGATTTTTTAAGCCCTTTATCTTCTGAAGTACCAGTCCGATTGGCTTGAAACTTGGTATGTGCATAGAGAGGGAATTGTTATAGATGGGCATTAAAGTAACGTCAGGATGATGTGGCCGTATAAAACAATTAGATTTAGGGGAGAGATGGTGCAATACATTTACGCAAAGGGCACATTCCTAGACAGGTTCCGAATCGAATTGGGGCGAAAATCTCATAAGCAGGGGCGACCGAACTATTTTTGACCATGCGACCTGACGCATCAGACCAAAGTTACGTCACAGGTGGAGGTTAAACATTGTTAACGTCCACCTGTGACGTCATGCTATTGTTTCAGCGCTTCATTATTTTGCAGGAATGGAGCAGGGAGACATCACCTCTCCATTATTTTGGGAAGGTAACATCTCCACCTCTCCTTTCGTACAAACTAATGAAGCGGAAAACGAGCTAAGGAAACAGAAACACTTGAATAACTGCTTAATCTTCGAGCAACAAAATTTGCAAATTTTATTTTATAACAGCTCCATTAATATTTCCCTTTTTTGGGGATGCAGTTGTCTTTCTTGGCGTACTTCCTTCAAATAAGAATCATTCTTAACACATTTGAAAATACATGTACAAATACTGGCACTTCAAAATGTAAGAACATTTGTTCGTAAACATGCCATTTCATTAAACATAAACAAACCTGACAAGTCGCATTTCTTTATATTTCCAAGCTTTCGTGGATTTTAAACAGTGATTTTGAGGCAGATTTCAAATACTAAATGCGATATTTCTTAAACACTTTATACAATGTCGTCACAAAATATGCAGTACATAATATACAAGTAAACAGCAGGTTAGCGGTTTAAATTCAGAGTCAGTGTTATGTTCCTGTCGCGATCATTACGATGCATCGTAGTAGTCCTAGTCGATGAGATGGACCTTTTGTGTGCTTACCTAGCGTTTGAGTGCGTCACTGATACGTTTGTATCCCCTTACTGCAAATTAATTGCTCATCAATCTCGTTGTCGTAGGCTTACGTTGGAGTTGCTGCACTTGCTCGGAGCGAGTGATTTGTGCGATGTCCCGGAATACCTGTAGCTTTGCACAAATCTGACACGACACAGGACAGTTTATGACGCCCCAGTTGCTGTGCTGTGTACCACACGTTGCCTTTAGGGTTAGCCAGAGGTCAGGCGCAGATCCTGGGCGGGACCGTCAACTCCCCCCAGCTCAGTCAAATTTGCTTTGCATAGAAATTCCTAAAAAACTAATTTTAACCTCCCCTGCTCTGACCCCCCCCCCCCAACAAAAAAATTATACGGGTTTAATGTCCGCCTGTTCCAAATACGGACAGAGGCAGCTTATAGATAGGGGGTATTTGTACACAATTCTGTAATCTAGTGTTAATCGTCGAATTTGAACAGCGCCCCCTATTCAAATATGGTACCAGCCCTGCCATCCCCACCTTCACCCACCCACCAGGCGCGGTTCTACGGGGGGGCTGGGGGGGGGGTTGTAGCCCCCAAAATAAATTCCGTAAAAAAAAATTGCATTAGCAAAAAGAAGGATTGTGATGTACATGCGAACGGTCTCCCCCTAAAGAAGAAATAGCCGTGACAAGGGTGCATTAGTTAATATAGTGTGAATGATTTTAAGGATTTTATTAGCGCTCCCCATTGAAAATATTGCATGAGCCCCCACCCCTCCCCCCCACCCACCTATTGATTTTCGGAGGCCTAAGTGTCTGGAAAAAATAACCGGTCAACATTTCAGCACGCCTCCCTGAAACAATTCTGGATCCATCGTGCTAGCCCCCCAAAAATATTGGTTCTAGAACCGCGCCTGCCACCCACCCCCTCGATCGCCCCCAGTTTTTGATTTTACGGAGGCCAAGTGTCCGGAGAAGAAAACCTGTCTACATTTCACATTTTTTCGCTGATGAAACCCCCCTGCAAAAATTGCCAGATCCGCCCCTGGAGATCTAAGGTAGAAGGCGCCTGTTGCTCGTTGGGCTGGACAATGCTGTAGGTAATTTTCATACAGTCTCACAATGCAGCGGGACGGATCGGCTTTGTTTTCGTGAGCGTCTACAACTTTGGGATTAATTTTGCGATGTTTAAGCCTGCCCTGATTTGCCTTGGAGACATCTTCAGCATAGCGTAGAAACTTCCCACCATCCTTGTCTGTGGAGAAAGCTGCGAATTGCGGTTTCGCAAATTCCTCGGGCATTATCCTTTACTTAACATTTAATTGTTGGGCCACTGCAGGTATTCAAAGAATTCTGCCTCTGACATGAAAGCACGAATTAATAGGACTTAAGACAGAAACAAAACGGACGTCAAAGTTTAAATATATTCGAGCCCCCCCCCCCCCCTCCCCTCGTCCTTCTCCCCTCCCCCACCAACCAACCACCTTCGCATTTTGTGAGTGCAACGGAAGATCTTGAACGTGCAACAGTTTTCTTGGCCCCCGAAACATTGCTTCTGAATTCTCCCTGGTATGTACTACAAGCTGATTTACCCGATCATAGATCGGGTAGGGCGTAGTGTTGGGGATGAAAATTTGGGGAGTTAAATGTAAATGGGGATATAGTTAAGGAGACATGCAGTTATAGAAAAGCAATTTCTGTGATGTGATCTGAGGCAATTTCTGACCACTAAAACCAATTTCAGCAAAAGATCATCTTTTAAAGTTGTGACTTTGGATTAATTGAATCAGCTACATGTATTTTGAGCAATAGAATCATTGTTGTAGGCTACAGTTTTTATTCCGGGAAGAAAAAGTGTGGGGGGGGGGGGACCAAACAATGTCCCCCGCTTTAAAATGGGGGGGGGGGGGGGTTCCCCCTGTCCCCCGTCGATTTACGCACATGATAATTATGTACCATGGCAACTTGTCTGTAAATGTTCCCGTTGGTCTGTTAAATTGGCATTTTGTGAGGCAGTCGCATTTGGAAAACGCAGTGAAAAGGTTACCGTAGTACACAGGCGAAGGCTGATTGTACAGTTTTGACAATAAATCATAATGCAATAAAACGTAAAGGTGTCAATTGAAATGAAAATGTTGAGTGTTACCATAAAAAATTACAAACGGTCTGAATCATGGAGGAAGGTCATACTTAAGTTTCAGTATTGGACTCTTCAACAAACGTAAACTTGAACTTCTTACAATTTGCGAGACCGTCTGCAAGGAAAAAGTCGATGTAACTTTTATTGAAGTTGGTTCAACCATCTATATAAGAGCAAGTTTTACTCGGCCTCCGAGGAATGTTTGCTCCTGAAAGGATCCGAGACCGCGGTCTCCCGCGACACCAAAATGGCTCCACGTCCGTGGAAAAATGTGGGTGTCTTCCGCCGGGTCGGACACTTTTTCGTCGATTTTTGTGTGAATGCATCGATCCTTCGTTGACCCCAAACAGGCCCCCGAAATTATAACACGACATTGAATTATACGTGGCGGGCATCGAACTCACAACGCTCAGCCTTGGTGGAAGCATAGTGGAAGCATGGAGCTGTAAACACATTATGGAAGCAACAGCACTCTATCACGCGACGTCACATGCTTGTGCTTCAAATAGCGAGCACCGTAGACTCAACCTCGTTTCCAGGGTGTGGAGTAGGCTGCAGTACGCGTTGCCAGTGACGGTTTTACGCATAGCCGGGAAGTACCACGCAGTGTAGACTTTCGATTGGTCAGACCGCGCTAGGCATATTAATGTGTAGTCCTTCTGAGTATTCGTTGCACTTGGCACAGGGGCGGCAAGCGAAGCATATGAAAGAATAGGGACACTTGGTGGCCACGCACCATGGACAAAAAATATTTAACCAAGGTCACCCATACTAACGTTTGGCGAATTCTTTTGCAAAACAGCCGAGTAGAACACGTAAACGCAACCCCTACGTTGACCTCGCTGACCTCCCACAGTCTAGACACGCAGAAAAAGCCAGCACAGGGGGCGGCCAGGCAGTCAACGTGAAAGCGCACACGACGGCAAATTCCTGAGCAAAACGCAGTCACGAAAAATCGACTAAACGGATCGCCGGTCCGTAAGGGAAAATCAGGACGACCCGAAGTGTCCGACCCGGCGGAAGACACCCTCCGCATTTGTCCACGGACGTGGAGCGATTTTGGCGCCGCGGGAGCCCGCGGTCTCGGATCCTTTCATGAGCAAACATCGTCTCGGAGGCCGAGTTAAACTCTCTCTTATATATATAGATACACGGAGACACAACGACGAGTATTACGCGCATTGCGTGGGCTCAACCATCCTTTGTATCGGCAACAGCGCTTTTGTGGATGGAGGACGCTATGAAAAATTGATATATAGATACAAACTGAATTCATTTCTAGTCATGCTTGGGAAATTAATTTGGCAATTTTGTCGAAACGATAAAGCAGGAGGCAGGCAGTTAATGGTTGTGCCCTCTTTTGTGTCTTTCCCCGCTGTCACTGAATTATAAATCATAATGGTAGCATTCTATGCTTGGCCTGCATCAGGGGAAAACGACTTTTGTTGGGGGATGTAACCCCCAACGTCATCCCCCATCCCTGTCCTCCTCGATATGTTTTACTGCTGGAGGTTTATCGTGATATTCGAGTGTGCTCAGCCCTCCCCCTTCCTCCAGAATATGTGATGGAGACACCCATGCCTGTAAGCACGGGGGACAATCGAGAGCAGAGATCATGACTTGTCTGCATTAGGAGTGATTTGTCTCACTTTCACTAGGGATGTAACACACTGAGTATACAGCGTTTTATACGTTGGCAACAGCGCTTCTCTGGATGGAAGACGCTATGAAAAATTGATATATAGATAAACACTGAATTCATTTCTAGTCATGCTTGGGAAATTAATTTGGCAATTTAGTGGAAACGACGAGGCAGGTGGCAGGCAGTTAATGGTTGTGCTCTTTTGTGTCTTTCCCCGCTGTCACTGATCCATCGTGCTAGCCCCCAAACAATATTGGTTCTAGAACCGCGCCTGCCACCCACCCCCTCGATCGCCCCCAGTTTTTGATTTTACAGAGGCCAAGTGTCCGGAGAAGAAAACCTGTCTACATTTCACATTTTTTTTGCTGATGAACCCCCCCCCTTGCAAAAATTGCCAGATCCGCCCCTGGAGGTCTAAGGTAGAAGGCGCCTGTTGCTCGTTGGGCTGGACAATACTGTAGGTAATTTTCATACAGTCTCACAATGCAGCGGGACGGATGGGCTTTGTTTTCGTGAGCGTCCACAACTTTGGGATTAATTTTGCGATGTTTAAGCCCGCCCTGATTTGCCTTGGAGACATCTTCAGCATAGCGTAGAAACTTCCCACCATCCTTGTCTGTGGAGACAGCTGCGAATTGCGGTTTCGCAAATTCCTCGGGCATTATCCTTTACTTAACATTTAATTGTTGGGCCACTGCAGGTATTCAAAGAATTCTGCCTCTGACATGAAAACACGAATTAATAGGACTTAGACAGAAACTAAACGGGCGTCAAAGTTTAAATGAATTCGAACCTCCCTCCCCTTGTCCTTCTCCCCTCCCCCCAAAACCAACCACCTTCGCATTTTGTGAGTACAACGAAAAATCTTGAACGTGCATCAGTTTTCTTGGCCCCCGAAATATTGCTTCTGAATTCTCCCTGGTATGTACTATACACGGAGACACAACGACGAGTATTACGCGCATTGCGTGGGCTCAACCATCCTTTGTATCGGCAACAGCGCTTCTGTGGATGGAGGACGCTATGAAAAATTGATATATAGATAAACACTGAATTCATTTCTAGTCATGCTTGGGAAATTAATTTGGCAATTTTGTCGAAACGATGAAGCAGGTGGCAGGCAGTTAATGGTTGTGCTCTTTTGTGTCTTTCCCCGCTGTCACTGAATTATATATCATAATGGTAGCATTCTACGCTTGGCCTGCATCAGGGGAAAACGACTTTTGTTGGGGGATGTAACCCCCAACATCATCCCCCATCCCTGCCCTCCTCGATATTTTTACTGCTGGAGGTTTATCGTGGTACTTGAGTGTGCTCAGCCCTCCCCCTCCTTCCAGAATATTTGATGGAGACACCCATGCCTGTAAGCACGGGGGACAATCAAGAGCAGAGATCATGACTTGTCTGCATTAGGAGTGATTTGTCTCACTTTCACTAGGGATGTAACACACTGAGTATACAGCGTTTTATACGTTGGCAACAGCGGATGGAGGACGCTATGAAAAATTGATATATAGATAAAAACTGAATTCATTTCTAGTCATGCTTGGGAAATTAATTTGGCAATTTTGTCAAAACGATGAAGCAGGTGGCAGGCAGTTAATGGTTGTGCTCTTTTGTGTCTTTCTCCGCTGTTACTGAATTATAAATCATAATGGTAGCATTTTACGCTTGGCCTGCATCAGGGGAAAACGACTTTTAGTTTCTACATGTAAAACATACACTGTTCAAGCGTTAACAAAAAAAAAAGGTGTGCGACGGTAGAACAACTCTCAATTTGAAGAGTTTGCTTTCAATATCCCGTTTATTGTCTGTCTTATATTGCAGAAGTGCGGAGGTTTCAATTAAATCCGAAAAGTGGGCTCACTCAACTTCGAATGTCTACTCTCCATGTTAGGAGTCTTTTTAATTTGGTGCTTTTGACTGTAAAAAAAATTCCTCGTTCTCAAAAAACAAAATGTCACTGAGGTATGTGTTTGGTACGCAACACCAGTCAAATTCAAACTATATTGATCGCGAAACTCAAAACTTCGAAACGCGGCTGCACATGGGGTCACTCCCCGACTACCAATTTTGCTTGGCACAAAAAATAACGACGTCGAGCGCCGTTCTCTAGGTAAAATAAGTGCTAGAATGAACAATGTAATACAGAAACAGAATAATATGCATCTTAAGTAATCTTCAATTTAATTTGACGTTAACTGAATGTTACCAGTAACATGGCCGGCACTGGACCATTTTGTATTTAGCCCCGCCCACGTATAGCCCCGCCCACGTATGATTTGTATATAGTTCTCTCATTGGTTGCCAGCGAGTTTAGAACTAGCTCCAGTGGTCACCTGACCAAAATCTGTGATCTAATTGGTCAAAGCGTATTAAATGATCGACATGGAAGACAACTTTACTCACATGAACATGCAGATGGTTATGTTTATAACTCCGTGTTCTGTACTTAAGAGATGCGACAAGGGTTATGCGTACTCTTCCAACGTGAACGAATAACAAAAAAGTTGGGAAACGAGAAGCACTTCAATTATGCATTTCTCTCGGCACTGCACCATTGCGGAATGATAAACTCCATTTCTATCCATTTAAAAAAGACACGAGGCAGACAACGGGTAGTTAATGGTTCGGTTTCTTTGTGTGAATTCCAACAAATACCGTATAATTAATGATACATACGAGATAAAACGACGTAGATATTATCATGCATGGTTCACCACCGACCCTTTTTTTTGGGGCGGGGGGGTTCTTCTTTCTCCTCCTATGAACCAAATACTCATTGGTGTGGGCGTCGCCAGAGGGGGAGAAAGAGGGGATTAACAAAATACAGGAAAGAGTAATATCATCAAAAGAACATTGTCGAAAACAATATCATCTTATCAATTAAATACATGTTTAGCAATTCAAACTGTTGAAAAGAGGCTTAAAACGCGGTCGCATGAAAATCCTCAAGTAGATTTTGAACACGGAGCCTAAGCAAAAAATTACAATTACCCCATGGACACCTCAACCCCCAACGTCATCCCCCATCCCTGCCCTCCTCGATATTTTTTTTTTTTTACTGTTGGAGGTTTATCGTTGTACTTGAGTGTTCTCAGCCCTCCCCCTCCCTCCAGAAAATGTTATTGAGACACCCATGCCTGTATATAAAGCACGGGGGGACGATCGGGAGCAGAGATCATGAGTTGTTCGCATTAGGAGTGATTTGTCTCACGTTCACTAGGGATGTAACACACTGAGTATACAGCGTTTTATACATCGGTGAAGGGCAAAACCTTTTATTGAACTAATTTAAAAATAATTGCTTGAATAAACAATGGAATACAGAAAAAGGAGATTATCCATCCTAAGTCATCGTCAACCTTAACTTTGACTGAAGTTATCGGTAACATGGCCGAGACTGGACCGTTGCGTATATGGCTAGTAGCCACTCGGGACCTTATTGGTCAATGCGTATTATATGACCGACATGCAGACGAGTGTATTGGCATGAACCTGCAGATACTTTAGTATAACTCCATGTACTATACTTAAGAGATGCGACAAGGGCTAGGCGTTCTCTGCCAGCGTGAACGAATAATAATAATAAAAAGATAAAACAGAGAAAAGCTCTTCAAACATTTAATCCTCTCAGCACTGCGCTTCAGTGAATTACACAGTTACGGAGAGATGAATATGGCGCAAAAATCATTCCTTCCCATTAAAAAAACCGATTAACAGACACAAGGCACAAAACAGGTAGTAAATGGCTCAGTTCCTTTGTGTGTTTCCCTGTAAATACCGAATTATTAATGTTACATGTCATCAGAGTTAACACGACATATATATTATAGCACATGATCCACCCACGCGGCGGTTATTTTTTTGCGGGGGTTGGGATGTTCTTTTTTCCCCAGTGTTTTTGTTTTTGTTTTTGAAGCTGTTTTTCTTCGTACTTTTCTTATTTATCCAGATACTAGTCACTCGTAAGGATGAGCGTCGCGAGAGTAGCAGGCTAAATATGATAATGAAAACACAAGATGGTCGCAAACAATATTATCTATTAAATATATCTCACCCTTCCCCAAACCATCCCCTCCCTTTCTCGGTATTTATACTGCCGGTAATTTCTGAAATTCCTGGCTTCCCATTCCCCAGCAATATTTTGGTGAGGGACGAGAACGCGGTGACTCCCCCAATCCCTCTCAATACTTGGTCCCAGAGCATATTATTGTAACAAAATTAAAAGTATCTTCACAATATTATTCCCTCCCAGTATTACCGGCGAAAGGTGTCGCTCTTTTAACACCCATTGTCCGTTGATTCAACAATGTGAGGAAAAGACGTAAAACGTGTACATGCAGACATGCAAGTATGAACAGCGCCACTTTAGTAAGGTGTCGTCTTCTCCCACCCCCTTTTCTAAGCCGTTGGTTCCCCGCATGCTGGCAAGAATTGCCCACTGTTGGTACTTGTCGTTATATAGGTGATTTTACAATTTAAACCCACTCAACCTTCTCCTCGATACACTTGTATTTTATTCAAATGTCTAATCAAGGAAACTTTCCGAATTTCACCTAAAATCCCGAAAAAAAGTCGTGGAAGAAAATCTAGGCTATTGAAACACGCACTGTGAGTGTCACAAAGGGTGTAATGGCCACTCTAATACTATATTGCGTCGTCAACATGTCGCATTCACATTAATATCTCACACAGGTACTCCGGTGTTCGAAATTGATCAATAAAACTGTCGAATAAAGCAATGGATTGCAATATTACCAGCTCCCACTTAAACCCCGCCCATTTTGTTAACGTGTACCAATGAGAGACAAGAATGTGATTGAACTAGTTCGTGCTCTTTCCTGATTGGTTAGCTGGTTATGACGTCATCCTGTTCTACGGTCTGCGAAGCTGCCGAGGCGAGCTGTTGTGGTTTGTGTGCACGGTGATATACCATCAACCTGACGGATTCTCAGTCATTGCATCTGTGACAATGGACGGAGCAGTAGCTTGGTTTCTGATGGTATCAACACTGGCAGGTAGGTGGAAGTTTTATCTGTTAAGAATTTTATTTTGAGAACTCGAAAAACATATAATCCTATAACGGCACTTTGGTGAGTCTGGAAAAGGATGTTTGTGTTTTTCGATATTTCCCAGATGTCCTCAACCCGGTAACACTGCTTTTCCCGTCTAGAATTGGCAATTCAGCGACCTAAAAACAAACAACAATGCATACATTCCTCAATGTACTCCTTACTTGCAGCGATAGTAGACTTCCCGTTATTAACTATGCGATGCTAAAATAAGGTAGCACATTCATGAATATTCATGATGTCGAAAATACAAAAGGCTAATTTTTAGCTCACAATATCACAAGCTTAGCGTAGTTATACAAACATTAAATAGCCAATTACGCATTTTTTTCTTAAAAATAAAAGATTCCGAACATTATGGCCATGACATGTAGCCTTCAGACATCGATTTTCAAAGACAAATAATTCATTTAAGTGTCCACGCTCACTTTGTGGGATGAAAGGACTTGGGGAGCAATTAACCAAATTAGAATTGTTAAACTTGTTTGTCCCCATTTTTGGGCAAGTTTGAGGCTACAAAAATTCATTTTTTGTTTGTTTTATTTTTAAACTGCGCAGTAATGTCCCAAAAGTAACTATATCACGACACAGTATCATCCTTACCCTTACAAGAAAAAAAATATGTTTAGGGCCTATAATACAGCATGTTTTTAAACTAGCAAAATTGCATTTTTTTACCCCATTTATAACCCTCCAAAATGCAACTTGTCAGGGCACTCAGAATAATTTCCCTTCGGCTATGGTTAGTTCAGACATTGGTCTTTTCATATCTGGTTAGAACATTTTGGGTTATTGTATATCATTTGTGCAGTAGCGCTCCAAAATTGGTAATTTTCACAAAAACCTTTAAAAGTGTATTTTAAGGTTTTTTTTCATTTTGCTTTGAGAAATAACTTGTATAATTTGTATTGTTCATGAATCAAGCACATTTTAACAAACATTATCACATTGTGTATCATTTGTAAACCAGTGGATGAATAGTAAGTCGTGCAGTCCCCCCCCCCCCAACACACACCTGGTTAGGCCCGGCCACTTCCCCTTTGCCACCGAATTTAAAATCTGTACGTTGCATAACGATACAAATGTAAACGAATAATATGCAAGTGAACACTTTAGAAAAATCATAAACTTCCTTTTAACAGCCTCCCCTTCCCTCACTCTGGGGGCATTGCTTGGGGTTGAGGGTGATAACTTGGCTTTGTCGGTAAAATCATTGCCACATGAGCAAAAATCATGTGTTGGCAAGCCGCAATGAATAATAATGGCCACTCCATTGTCCTCTGATTGAAGTGTTTCCATTAGTTAAAATAATGATGTCTAGTCCTCCCCTCCCAGCTAGGCCCCGCCCCTTCCCTTGCCACCAAATTCAGATTTTGATTGCTACTTGTAATTGCCTACATTTAAATTGTAAATAGATATCAATTTGCAAGTGAACCTTTCATAATTTACACCAACGGCCGTACCCGTCCCACAGCCCACGCCCCCGCCACCCCTCTTTCTACTCCAGTGCTCATTATGAGCAACGACCCCTTCCCCTCCCAAATAATTCAGCATGTATTATTGTTTAGGATACATATTGCCTTGCGGAAATCCCATGTTTATATGCACTATGTAGGTGTGGCTATTTTTTGTCAACGTGGGAGTGGTTTGGAATATCTGGAAAGCGCGGGGGTGTAATATGGGTACATGGTACATGTACATAATGCTGTATTTTTTCACATTCAATTGTCTTGGCTAGTTATGGTCAGATTGAGTACAAATAAAATTGAATATAGTACCGTTGTGGGTTCTGCTATGCCCTCCAAAATCGCAATTGCAATTGCATTAGAAGTCAATATGGCCACATTTTGTGGTACATCCATTGTTGCATGGCAAGGAATTTAAAAAAATATTGGTTTACCACTACTCTATAATATGACATTCTTGGTTATATTGCTGCTACCACTAGAGGTTTTTAAAATATATTTTCAAAACTCTTGTCTAGATAACATTTTGGGTTCTGTATTTTATGGGTAAATGGTTCTATATTAGGAACAAAGATTATTGGTATGCATCAAGGGCGGATCCAGGGGGGGGGCCAAAGGGGGCCATGGCCCCCCCCAAAACGAAACCATTTTTTTTTTTTTTAATGTGACATCGCAATAAAGGCAGGCAATGAGTACACCACCATCTTTTCCTCAAAAAAATTGGTTAAAGTGGTCAGAAATTGCCTCAGATCGCACCACAGAGCATCTAGAATCCAACAAATTTTCGGGGCCCCGGACCCCACGCCGTAATTTTTTATACCCACTTTTTTTGGGGGGGACCAAATTTTTTTTTGGCCCCCCCCAAAATTGTGTTCTGGATCCGCCCTTGGTATGCATATGTAATTGTGTATGCATGGGTAAATGGTTCTAATGGTTATTGCATGGGTAAATGGTTCTATATTAGGAACAAAGATTATTGGTATGCATATGTAATTGTATGCATCCATTGTCACTGCCATAGGGACTATATATACTTATTGATTTTATTCCCAAATTTTGTGAGTTTTTAACCCGAATTGGCAAAACTGAAGTAAATTTCGATGATGTTGTTTAATGCTCTGCAAGTGATTGATGTAATAACTATCAGCAAAGTACAGAAAATGGCACAGATTGAAAGCTGAAAATTACATGGGCTTCTCGCACCAATGTCTGCCACATTACAGACTGAGATGAGCAGGTATTGTTGTTTATTATATAGCCATCAATTTCAGTTTAAGATAGTGTTGTCGTTAGAGGTTTTGAAAATGGAAGTATTTTTGACTTCAGGCAAATACAAATTTTGAGGACACTTCCACTTAAAACATACTTCAGACCCTAACTTCATGTATACAGCCAAGTCAAGTCAGAGTGAAATTCACTCAATCAAATTGATGCTGTTTTCTCTGGGAGTTTTCATTGGAGTGATCCTTGTTTTAAAGTACATGTATTTCAATATAAACAAATAAGAGTTAGTTGCTCTCTAAATTGGCAATTCTGTTTTGAAAATAATATAAAAAAACAACATTTTGTTCACCACACCTTTACTCATTCCAAAAGTAACTTGCAATATAAAAAAATATATATACATGCGTTTGTCCAGATTACCCTTCCAAACCTCCCCCACCCCCACCAACCCCCGCGACATACACACCCCTTCTCCTCCTCGCTTTTCGAATATTCCAAGCTGCCCCGTGTTGTAAATAAGCCACCTTACATAATTCAGACTTTCTCCAAGGCCAGAACTGTACTTGTTGACTTGTTGGCGGAGAGAGCGGGGCTCTCTTCTGATCATTGAGATTGTGGTGGCAGGGGAAGGGGCTAGCTGTGAGACGGCTGTTGGTGTAGATTGTAAAAGGTTCACTTGCAAATTGATATCCAGTATTTACAATTTAATTTTGGCATATACATATAGAAATCAAAATCTGAATTTTGTGGCAAGGGGCGGGGTCTAGCTGGGAGGGGAGGACTGGACATCATTTGAATAATGATGCACTTCAATCAGAGGACAATGGATATGGCTATTAGTATTCATTGCGGCTTGCAAACACATGATTTTTGCCCATGTGACAATGAATTTACCGACAAAGCCAAGTTATTGGTGGGTGGGCACACCAATAACTTGGCGGATGTAATAACTAAGTCTATGTAATTTCTAAAGTGTTCACTTGCAAATTATTTATTTAAATTGTATTTCCTTATGCAACATACAATATCTAAATTCGGTGTCAAAGGGGGAGCGAGCGGGGCCTAGCCAGGTGTGTGTGTGCGGGGAGGGGGTCTACACGACCTACTATTCATCCACTGGTCTAAAATGACACACAGTGTGATTCTGTTTTTGAAAATGTCTTAGACTCTTAAACGATACCAATTATGTAAGTTTTTACTCAAAACAAAGAAAGAAAACCGAAAATACACTTTTTAAGGTTTTTGTGAAAACTACCATTTTGGAGCGCTACTGCATGTGTGGCAGGGGTTGAAAGACCCTGTGTTAATGTTAGAGTTAATTGCCCTTCCACTGTTTACATTTCCCCTTTAAGCTCTTCCAGCACCCCCTTAGTTAATTTCTTAGGAATCCTGTGAAATAAACAATGAACCCTCTTACATAATCCTTGGTAGTGTGGTTGGTCACCCCTATAATGTACATGTAATTCAGTTAGCAGACTGGGAGCGCAAGGGGAACACCCACACTTGTTCTCCCTTCCCAAGCTTTGATTTTTACTCTATAAGTTTTGCCTGCTTCAAGACCTTACTGCTATATGGACTCGGTAAGCTTAAACTTTGTTTTATTATTTAGTTGTTTCATTAGTTGATTAGTTTGACAATCATATTATTCCTTTATTTCTTTGGAATTTCATTTTCTAAAGTTGTATTTTAAAGATCGGACTTGGAAGTATCTTTTGTTATAAACTTAGTTTGGATTCAATGTTTAAGACTTTGTGTTTCTTAAATTTGATTGAAGAAGTGTATTTTAATCGATTGTATTTTTCGTTGTTTTATTTAACAGGTTTGAAAGCCATTTGATTTTAATCTGTAACTTTCTTTGGCACTGTGTTTTTAATTGTTTCAATTCTGGGTTTCGTTTAATAGTTTTACTGTGTGTTGGTCTTGGTTAAGGTTACACTGGTTTGGCTTTTGGTCATTGCTTTAGTATCAATAAAGTTATTTTTCTTATTTTTGTTTATTGAGGAAACCTACATTTTGAGTCACTGTCCCACTTCTTGCATTTCCTCGCGTCTTTACCCTATTCGATCATTAGATTAATTGAGTTTTCTTAAGTGAGTTCCCCCAGCGTTCACAAAGGATATACAATAACTAAGTGCCCTGGCAAGTTGCATTTTGGAGGGTTAAAAATGGGGTAAAAAATGCAATTTTGCTAGTTGTAAAGACATGTTGTATTGTAGGGCCTAAAAATAATGTAAAGGTAATTTTTCAGAAGTGTTTCTATTTGTTTCTTGTAGGGGTACGGATGATACTTTGTCGTGATTTATCTACTTTTGTGTCATTACTTCGCATTTTGGCTAGATTACCTTTGAAAATGACCAAAAAATGAAGCCCCAGAATTGCCCAAAAATTTCCCAAACACATAAAGGCCTGTTACCACGGCAAGGGTAAAAATATCGATTTAAAAAGTCGATTTTGGTTACTTGCTCTTAAAGTCCTTTCATCCCACCAAGTATACAACAATTCTGAGCGTGGACACTTATATGAAGTATTTACAGGAAATGACTCTGAAGAACCAAACAATCAGTGAAGAATTTTGGCGGCAAGCATGCCTGGAAAACACACTACCTATTACTCTTCAAATTACGAATAATAGTCTAAAACATAATTACAGATAGAATTAGTACTCATTCTTCTGGTGTATAGTTATCTTAACAAACTGTTTCGAAATGTGGGGAAATGGCATATTCCCAGGCAGCAGTTCAACGGAAATGAAACTTCAGAAATCTACTAGTGTTCAGTCGCGATGACCCGGAAAATCACGAGAGGGCGCTAGTCCAAAATAAGACGGGCGGCGAAAAACATAACAATATATTTGGTTTTATTTGTTTACACCATCAGCTATTTGTATGCTTAATCTCACACTTCCAGAGCTTATTGAGCACGATATTGCTTGTGAAAACAAATGTCATGAGGACCTGAATCAAGTCCTCGGAAGGTTTTGCAATACAAAACAATAGGAAAAGAAAACAATAGGAGGTCCAAATAAGTATAGGATGAAACGACTGCGTGTGTGTGTGTTCACGAGTAATATCTACATATATTAATCGCCGGCGAAGTGGGCGACTCGCCAGCCAAGCGCGCGACAGATGACGAAATCGCCTCGCTGTCTGTGGGTGAAGCTATTTCATAAATAATTCAGCAGTTTTGATGGAGTCATAGCCTTAGTCAAGGCGTTCGTCATTATATCTGTCCGTTTGGTCGGCGTCATTTCCTTGCTATGCAGTGTATTAAAAATACAGCGCGAACAACGACCTCATGCGGCCACAATTTATGCAAATCATTTGGATCTGATAGAACGCCTTGGTCCAGTCGTCGGCAAAAGTTTTTTTTTTTTTTACGCTAGATTTCGTGCACACGACCTCATATACGAATACAAGTAAGTGTAGGCGGGGCTAATATGTGGAGTGTCCAATCACACCTTGGTCAATCTCGACTTTATCAAGTTATTTGCAGCTATTCGCCTTTCGCGGACGTGTCAGAAACCACTTTTCTGTGCATTGGTACTGTGTTTACATATAGTACATGTTTTGCAACATCGCTCACTAACTATTATGCAAGTTTCCACGCAACGATCGCCCATTAAGGAAACGACTTTCAAGGTCAGCTTAGGCTATAGGTATAATGAGCACCACCCCAAAAACCTCACTTGGACGATTCGACCAATGCGTTAGTCTAGATCCAAAGCATGTGCATATAATTAGTGGCCGTATGAGGTCGCTGTTCGCGCTGTATACATGCAAGGCAAACATAGCGATCAGTCAGCGCGCGGCGCCCGAGGCCTATTTAAAATACCGTTCGGACAAACAATTGAGCAAAGAGTGGGCTTGTCTTTGCCAATTGGTATAGCTGTCCCGAGATATAACTTTTTTTTCATGAGATCATTCGTTTTCCCTAGTTTGGATTCGGCATTTTAATATGGTCGCACTCCACGCACAATTGGTCGATCGTAGACGGCAAGCCAAGGACACTGTTCGAGGGTCACTCGGACCACTGATCAATTGATTCAGGGATCATTTCTGGGCTACCGTGGCGGCTATTATAGTCTGAGTATCAACCGTTCTCCACGGAGCCATATCTCCGCCGTGCGTCAGCCAATCGGAGTCAACGTTACCGGTTCGTGACGTCATTTCATTCCCAAATCACGACTGAAAATGTGATTGGTCGATTCGCATGCAGTGTTTTAAAATACAACGGCCGGGCGTGCATAGATCTGCAAAACCTAGACACGACCGTGATTGGCCGCAGTCTTTTTTTGCTCTATTCATAAAACGGGTTTATAGGTTTTATTTATAATATCCATGACCAGACCCGATATAGAAAGCGCCCGCTGATTGGTCAAAATCAAGGGGTCAAGAGGCGTTTGCCTTGCATGATTATTCAGCAAATCGGCTCACATAAAGACCATTGCTTTGCTAGGGTCTATTACATAGACTAGACGACTACCGTGGCAGCTTGACAACAACTTTAAATGCTTTAACGCAGTATGTTGCGGACTAAATAACAACAACGGTGTTCGTGTCATTTTTTTCTTTTAGATGAATAAACATATATTTTTTTTCATCGACCGTGCTAAATATTCATGAAATTGCTTCCTCCGATTAGGAAACAAAAGCAGGGGAGACCAAGCCTTGTCCACAATAAAACAATCCTACAATTATTGGTTTTCAACAAAAATACCATATTTTATATATAAATTCGAAGAATTGTTTTTTAATATAAATTGTAACATATTTGAAGCAATTATATCACGATATCAATCAGTGGTTACTTTTAATTTTGTCTTTTAACTCAAAGCGCTCTTTGTTGTTGTGGAGAGCGAGGCGAGAACATGTTACTTCGGTCCCCCACCGGAACCTGATCCTGATAATCCGGATCACTGGATGAAGCAAGTCATGCAAGAGGTACGGGAGCGTTGTCCGGGAAAGAGGCAGCCTACACCAGCTGGCACTAGGGAGCCTTCCCCAGCAGGTACGGAGAAACCTTCCCCAGCTGGTGCGGGAAAATCAACCACGCCAGCTGGTACAGGAGAACCGACCACAGGTGGTACGGGGGAACCTACCACAGCTGGTACGGAGGAACCTACCACAGCTGGTACGGATGAACCTACCGCAGCTGGTACGGAGGAACCTACCACAGCTGGTACGGAGGAACCTACAACAGCTGGAATGGGGGAACCTACCCCAGCTGGTACGGAGAAACCTACCACAGCCAGTACTGAGGAACCTACCACAGCCGGTACGAGGGAACCTACCCCAGCTGGTAAGTTAACCTACGATTGTGAAGACCATCGGATCAGGCATAGGAGCGATGGTATTAGGCTTATTAAAATAAACCAGTTTCTCGTCCCCGTCAGCTTCTCTTTTCCCGGTCACCTCCTTTTGTTTGTTTGTTTGTCTTTAATTCATTAATTTGCAATATATTTTGCACACAATATGTTGTCATAATATATTTTAAATTGTTTCCACTAGCAGGGGTGTATCCAGGAATTTTTGCAAGGCGGGGGGGGGGGGCTCATCAGCAAATCAATGCTGCAATGTAGACAGTTTTCTTGTTGTGAGGACACTTGGCTCCGTAAAATCAATAGGGGGGGGGGGGGCTCGTACCATACTTTCAATTGGGGCGCTTATTAACACTATATTACATGATAGTGTACAAATACCCCCGTAACCAAGCAGGCTCGGTCCGTATTTTGTGCACAGGCGTTCATCATAATTGTTTTTTATTTGTGTCAGAGCGGGGGGGGGGGGTATGGCATTACTTTTTTTTATGGATTTCTGGCAAAAAAAATACATTTTGGACAGAGCTGGGTTTTTTTAACCCCCCCCCCCCCCGGATCTGCGCCTGACTAGAATTGCAGCTATGTAGAAAAAGGTTATAGCGCCTTTGGATACTATTTTGTAAAAGCAGAAGAGTTTTTAAAATTGAAAAATCCAAATCCCATTTGGAAATTCCGCCATCTTGTGGGAACAAAAGACGAAAAAAGCGGCCGCCTCCTTCACTTTTTCGACATGCCCGTACGAGAAACGTACGTTTTCCAACAGTTTCCAACTTTTGGGGTTTTTTCCTCAACAAAAATGCATAGTGTGAATAAAAAAAACATGGTAAAAATTTATTTCATTGATCAGCTGGACTTCATTTAAACACAATTTAGGAAAGACATTGTATTTTTGGGTGATATGAAAAAGTTAAATTCCCCGGATTCGAATCCGCAACCTGTAGCATTATAAAAAGCGACCTAACCTAAGAGCTATGGACCTAACGCATCAGTTCAAGGTGATGCCACGCTTCCCCTGTAAAATCTAATTCAAATCACGTGACTGCTTATTAAATCACGCATGTTTTTCACGCATGTGTATTAACGTAAATGCCTACAGTAGCCTGCAGAAACAAAAAAGGGGTACCGGCGCTAGGGAAACAAAAAAAATCCAGTCTTGGGCCAAGACTACCCTACGGCCGTTGGAGAGTCTCCGTCCCCAGCCGAAAAGTGAAGGCGCACAAAGATCCCCAGGATCTTCTCCCCTGCTTTGCTAATTAAAATTGAATTCATTTCAGTCTAGGAATGTGTCCATATACTAATGCCTGAATCAGCCGACGACAATATCATTTACACACGCACGGGTCAATCTGGGTTAGCTGACCACAAAGTGTCCCTGTTTGCAGCACCCCCCCCCCCCCCCATCTAAAATTTAAAAATGTGAAGGGGGTTGCGATTTGATTTTTAAACATTGATATGGTTTATTTTCTCGCTTGGCAGCAAAACTTGAGTGTCCGAGTCCACAGCCTCTTGGTATGGAGGACGGGACAATCCCTGATGATCACATCACCGCGTCCAGCGTTTTTGTAAACAGCTACCGTCCTGGCTGTTGCACACCCCAGAAGGGACGGCTGAACAGTGGCAGTATATGGAAACCATGGAGGTAGGTATCAAAGGAAACCATCGTTAACTACCACAAACCACACCCAACAGTTACATAATAAAGACCTTATACAAAGACGGAAGACATTTCATTCAATCTGATTTTATTTTGGTCCTAGCCGGCAAAGTAGTTTATTTAACGAAATCAACTACTTGTTGTTTATTTAATATGTCTGCCACTCCCTCAATTACTGTTTTTTAAAGGTTGCTCTGCAAGTGCGATTTCCCGGTCCCTACTCTATCGAATCTGATAGAAGGGGCGGAAACCAGTCTACCTTGAGACAACTTCATTATTTTGGGGCAGCAATTAATTGGATATTTATTTTGTAATTATTCCTTATAATAGAAGAAGGCCGATACATTTGTCTAATGACTCATTCAAAATTGAGTAAGTTCTGCATTTTTAGAAAGATTTCAATTGGAAATAATAAAAAAAAATTCAGATGAAAGCCAAAATAGTACTGATAAAGCTTAAATGAACTCCACTAGTAACATTAATATAAGAAGTGTTGACATATTCAGATTAAAAGTTTTGAAAAGGCTTCAATAGTTTAATCGCGTTCAGTTTTTGTCAATCCCTCTCCTGATAAAAGCGGGTGTTTTTTGCGGAGCATGTTTATTTCATTGTTCCCCACCTCCATCCACTCTGTGTACACAGCGATGAAGGTTCCTGGATCGAGGTGGACCTGGCTACCAGTACTGTGGTGTCTGGTGTCACCACAAAAAGCCTGAGGATCGGGCAGTACACTGGACATGTAAAGAAGTATAAAGTGGCCTTTGGGAAGCAGTCCACATCCGATTCCACATATGTGACTGACGCAAACGGACACGACAAGGTACATTGATCAGAATTGTCTTTCTTTTTAGCCCACCTTTTTGTATTATCAAATCAAAGCATCCACGTACCCGTCAACCGCTACGAGTGAATTACCCATCACCCTCTTATATCCACTACTACCAATAAAACGAAATTTGAAATTGTTCGCTTTGAAGAGCACCCACGTACATGTATATAGTGCCTAATTGAGAACAGCCACACGTTGTATGCAGCCCCCTTGCCTCTGTTTTGTATTGTGGCGGCTGGGTGAGCGCAGACAAATTCCTGGCTACCTTCCGCCGAGACGTGGTCGATTTGTTCGTGATCCTCTCCAACGAAGTGCGTACGGTACTGGTAACATTATGAAGGATTTGTTTCCAACTAATTTCCAAGAAAGTGTCTCCCTTCTTCCAAAATTATCACAGTTATAAAGATAAAACCTGTATTCGTATGTTTCTGTTGCAGGTGTTCACGGGTAACACTGATGCCAACACCCCGGTCACTAACATGTTTGATGAGAGTGTGGTGGCGACCGTAGTGCGCATTGAGCCTACCGAATGGCATGTCCACGTTCGTCTGCAATTTGAGTTGCTTGGATGTCGCCGATTGGGCTGAATCAGTGGTATTCTGAACATTCGTTTTTGCAAGATTGCATTACGATATACATTTGACCTAACGCATTAAGGCAGAGCCAGACGGCAATGGTTTGGTACCGCTTGGACAGGCATGAATAAACCATTGTGTATAAGTGCTACTAAATTAAAACAACAAAGAACATATTTGAGGTAGCTGGAAGGCATAAGGTCTAGGGTAAAATGAGTGCGATAGAACTATGACCCTTTTTTGGTGATATTCAAAGAGGATAATTCAATAAGGTCGTGACAGTCATACTAATGAACATACTGTAAAATATGTAACCACTGAATAATATGCACAAGATTTTGATTCTGGGTCTCAACTATTGGGTAACAAATGTTAACCGTTTGAAATCAATTCAACAAACCGTTTCGCATACATGTTATTACGTCCAAATAAGCCATATGATATGCCATAGCACAGGTGGATGACTCTTTTTTCAAGAATTCTTTCAAACTATTTTGGCTTGAAAATAGCGTGTGTTTTGAAATTCAATTTCATTTTTAATGTATTAAGCTTCATTAGCATTTGTCGTTGAACCTCGCTGATGTAAAAAAGTAGAAAGTAGGTAACAATAAAAGCCAACAAACAGAAACACAAACAAACACATACAAAACAGGGGGAAAAACAAACAAAAACAGCAGCACAACCAATACACCTGAACAATAAGCCTATATTAACTGATTATGTGGCACTATGTTTACATGTGTGCTTTTATAATAGGAAATTGCTTTGGATGACGGTTTCGTAGAACCACAGAAAAGCGCACACGTAAACAAAGTGTGATGCCATCAGTACGGATGCAGATTCAGGTTGACTGTAAATTTAAATCAAATTATAAGTTTCGGTTGACCTTAGTTGTGACCTAGACATACATTTCAATACAATTTGTATATAGAGAATCCTTGTTCACATAAATATAATGTAAATACCTGTGACGTATAAAGACAGTGTTAACAAATCAAATTTCATCTTTTAATATCATTATTTTTTTCAATGCACTAATAATGATAATTGTGGCACTAAATATGACAAATTTGACTATTTAACGCGTTCAAATTAGCGCAAAACAAATGCGTTTGAACATCGCATTGGTTGTGTGCTTAGTGTGTAAGAAAAGAAAAAAGTACTAATTTTGAAATTGTGTACCGTAAAATGTTCATTTCCGTAGAGGTACATTATACCTTTTTAGTATGAAAGTTTGTCTCAATCTTTTTGGGGTATTTTAAAACCTTTCGGTTCAGATTTTATTTTATTACTCCTTATTTGTTTTTTTTTCTTGAAAACAGTTTAAATTCAGTTATACTTAAATTTTATGAAATTGTTTAGCTCTGTATAATCCGAATTCGTTAAGTCGGAGATTGCAATTCCATGGTACTGATAAGCAAACTAAATATCTGGAATTATATTTCATTATTTGAATTCAACAAAATGTCACGACACTAAAGTGACAAATTTAGTTAGACAAATCTAACATAGTCAAAATTACAACAACAATGCACCTGAATTCGCGATTGTTGTTCTGCTTTCTATGCCTTAGTAATTGAGAAAGAGAAGAACATGTAAAAACTGTGTTCGGGGACAAAGTTCAACATTGCAGGCCGGTTCATTCTTCGAGCGATTGCAAATGCAAAGTGAATTTAACAAGTGAATTTACAAGTTTAAAGTTTTTTCGAATCCGCAGCACGAATACTTGCCGTGATGTCACATTTTCACCCTTGCATCCGCTTTTGTGCCGAGTGTTAACCGGCCTTTACGCAGGGTTCGTCAACAATTCGAGTGTATGAGTTTCAATCTTTTAGAATGATGGTTATTCTAAGACATTGTCGGTTCATATATGTTTGTTTTGCTCATTTAATTCCCTATTTCAATAAAAAAATATAGCAAGGACACTAATGTTTCGTCTATTCAATTGTAATAAAAGTGTTAAGCTGTACGAATTAAGAACCCGTAAATTGATAGATTACCTGACATTGAGAAGTTGGACAGGCGCGGATCTAAAGAGGGGTTTTGTGGGTTGAAACCCCCCCCCCCCACTGCTCTGACACAATTTTTAAAAATAATTATAGTAATAATAATTATCTATATGTCCGCCTGTCCGCAACAATCGGACATTAAAACAATTTGATAGTCCTGAACCCCCCCCCCCCGCAAAACTTCCTTGATTTGTCCCTGCTGCAACAGGGGCGGATCCAGAACACAGTATTTTTGGGGGGGGGGGGGGCGGGGGTTCGGTCCTCTCAAAAATTGGGTCAAAAAATTTAAAGCGTGTTTTTTTAAGGAAAAGATGGTGGTGTACGCAGTGCCTGCCTTTATTGCGACGTCACTTTTTTGCGACAGTTCTTTTTTTTTGGGGGGGGGGGTATGGTCACCGTTGGCCCCCTGGATCCGCCCTTATGCTGGAGTAATAAAGCCTGACAAATTGTTCGCTCCAATATTATTGGTAGGATTGGTTCAATTTTTTTTAAGCTCATCATCTTCTGAAGTACTAGTCCGATTGACTTGAAACTTGGTATGTAGGGAGAGAAGGACATATAGATGAGCATTAAACTAATGTCAAGATGATGTGGCCGAATGATTTGATATGATCTTTAAACGTTTTGACCTATAAACGTACAATGTGCAGACGAAAATGCTTTATTCGCAATTTGTTTTGATTTGCAAGTGGCTCTCTTATATGTTTTGTAATAAATGTAAATGACATCATGATGACGTTATCATGAGTCATGTGACGTCACATTAAAGGTGATAATCGGAATCTACAGAAGAACAGTTTTATGGTGTGTATTAGATAGCAAAGCCTTAGAAATCGTTCGCTCCTTGGTACGAACAGTTCTTAAAGGTAAAATAAAAATTGCAATATCTGCAATACTTGTGCGTATTGAAACTCGCTTCGGATCGTTTTCTAAAGATCCATTGTTTCCAGTGTTTATGGAGGTTTCCATATTCTAGACCAACTTGATTGCTGCTGGGGCTCTGTGTTTATTACCGGAAAAAGCTTCGGTTCGCACGCTGGCCGCGCCGTTTCACATCGATTTCTGGTTGTTTACGATTTCGTGGATTTATTGTTGCAATTTGAGGGGATATTTTGTTCAATGAAAAGTTGCACAATCAGCCAAGCTTTCTCATTGATTCATGCGTTACCCGCTTCCAGCGCTGCTCAAC
Source organism: Patiria miniata (assembly GCF_015706575.1). Lineage (NCBI taxonomy): Eukaryota > Metazoa > Echinodermata > Asteroidea > Valvatida > Asterinidae > Patiria > Patiria miniata. The sequence continues at coordinate 27,392,237 of NW_024037047.1, read as the reverse complement.
TGTTTATTGCAATATTGGTCAAGCTGGAGCAGATCAAATTTAATAATAATAATAATTTCAATGCGCAGAGTAAGTAATTAGCTGTTCCAGCAACGAGCCTAAGCAGTCTGGATTTCGATATTTTTTTTCTGTTTTCTTTTACCATTTTTCTCCATAGACTTTATACACTTTTTTTCTTCATCCCACTTTTACACATTCGAATTACCTTTTTCAAGCCCTTCTTCATTTGAACTACAACTCCGATTGGCTTGAAACCTGGTATGTGCCTAGACATGGACGCGTAACAGATTATCATTAAACTTAAAGTGACGTCAAGATGATGTGATCGAGCAATTTTATTTGAAGTTTTGACCAATAAACGTGTATGTTGCAACAAAAATGCTAAATTTATCGATCTGTTTGTAATAGGATCTGTAATAGGTTTTGTAAAAAGGTTAAAATGTTAGTGGCATCATGATGACGTTTTCATATGACGTCAAATTAAAGATGATAATTGGAAGTCCTATATCTACGGAAGTAGAGTTCCAATGAAGTCGTAACTTTGTTTGTACATTAACAAGGACGTTTTGTGTGTGAACATTGCAGTGACGTCATGATGAAATCATTTTGTGGGACGGGACATTAAAAAGGTTAAATTTTGATGTCTCATATCGCTGGAATAACAGGTCCTATTCAATTGAAACTGTTTTCCAAAGGACTGCCTGGAAGGTCGGCCAATTCCTTGAGAATGGTAATAAATAAACGAAAATAAAATCATTTAATTAACAGCCGAAACAGATGTGTTTGTTCACGTCAAACACACCTCCCTTTGTGCAATTGTAATTTTTTGTCAAATGTTTTCAACGTCTCTGGTCTTAAAGATGACTGTCAGTGCAACAATTTCGATTTTGTTGCTCCTCATAAATTTTGACCAGAGGAGAAATTTGATTTTGAAGATGTCCACTTTTTCTGAGCGTCTGCAGAGTTCAGGGGAAAAAAACCGGTATTTGGTGTTGCTTTTTAGCACAAAGACATCATCCTTGTGAGTAGACTTGCTCCCAATCCCTCATTATCAGTTTCACAGTTTACCCTGCTCGAACTACATGTATATCATTTTCTGTCAGCAAATACATTTGCAAGTTACTAATCCATAACAAATTGTTCCTTCGCCTATTTGCTATCTCTATCAGATAGCAAAGCCTCACCAATCGTTTGCTGCTTGGTACGAGCAGTTCTTAAGTGTAAAATCAAAATTGCAATATCTGCAATATTTTTGCGAATTGTAACTCGTTTCAGATCGTTTTCTAAAGATCCATTGTTTCCAGTGTTTATGGAGGTTTACGTATCTAGACCAACTTGATTGCTGCTGGGAGTCTGTTTTTATTACACTTAGAAGCTTCAGTTTGCATGCGGTGCCGCGCCATTTCATCAATTTCTGACTAAATTATGATTTCGCAAATTGTAATTGCAATATCTGCAATATTGCGCCAATTGTATCTCGCTGTAGATCGTTTTCTAAAGATCCATTGTTTCTAGTGTTTACGGAGGTTTCCATATTCTAGACCAACCTTGATTGCCGCTGGGGTTCCGTGTTTATTACCGGAAGAAGTGTCAGTTCGCGCGGAGTCATGCCGCTTCATATCGATTTCTGTCTGTTTACGGCTGCTTGTGGGGGTTTATTGTTCAATTTAGAGACGATATTTTGTTACCTCGAAAACTGCGCAATCAACAAAGAGTTCTCATTGGCTGATGCGTTACCCGTTTCATGTATAAGCTGCGCCCACACTGTAGATTTGATCCAATGAAAACGTACCTACCTTCAATTTAAACTCAGGATTTCTACTTATTGGCAAGATATTTCGTTAGTGTGATGATGTCATCCTACTTGGTGGTTTGCGGAGCTGCCGAAAAAAAGAATAGGTGCGGCTTGTGTTATACGATGCAACTGACAGATTCTCGATCATTGCAACAGGGAGAATGGACGGAGCAGTAGCTTGGATTCTGATGACATCAGCAGTGGCAGGTAGGCTGGCATTATCAAGTTTCATGTTAAATTTGGAAAAAAGCTAAATTCAGCCACATCATTTTACAATATTTATAACAGCTAGACCACCAAGCGCAAAACCTGTGTATGTTGACGTGTCTTTATGAGTAATTAGTACGCATGAATAATACTAGGCCCTGCTAGGAAGTTTCAGCAAAAAGTAAAAGCATTTACTTTGGAGTAAAAGCATTACGGAAAAGCAAATGCTTGAATCCGCATGAATACAAGTTTTCTTTTTAATGTTCAGCATTCAAGAATCAACAGGTAGCAAATGTTTCTTACTGTTGTGCATGGACAAATGATTGTCAACAATAAGATCTACCAGGCCTGTGTTTACGAACTGGCACACACATCCATGTACACCCATTCTTCCGTATGGTATAACGATGATAAACTGAAAAACATGCAGCACCCTAACGCCACTTTGGTGAATCGGGACAAAGTCGATTTGCAGTGTTGAAAGACTTCGAAGTATTTCCCGGCAATTATTATTTGTTTCCTTTAATCCCCATAATCTGAAATAACAGATTGCACTAGATCTAAGGACTCAACCTGTGACAAAAACACAGGGGTAACTTTTTTTTTCTGCAAAATATATTATTGAGTTCATTGTTTGTAAGACGAAATACAGTTTTCTTCCGAAAAAAAAATGAAGTGATGGTGATTTTTGTGTTTCGAGGACGCATGCAGTAGGAAGTGACTGGTGCATTTCATGTGCGGTGTTATATCGCAACAGCAGTCAGACCAATTGCGTATATTGTTTTTGATTGATCAGGGCAGTATGTAGCGAGCCGGGGGGGGGGGGGGAGGTGGTGCTGAGTAAAAAACCCACCCCAATTATTAATCAGTTGACACTAATAAGAGCCTCTGTCGGTCAATCGATTACCAAATAACAATACACAACAGCACAGGCGTTGATGGAGGGAAGTTGATGTGGTGTGGCGGGTATTGCAGTTAATATTTGTTGTCGGTACAATCCTCTTTCTGTCGACCACATCGTGTGTCACTCGGTAAATTATGCCGCCATGAATAGCGCCACCTGTTGTCTAGAGTTTCAAATATCTTTGAAGTGCTCTCAACCCCCACACCCCCAAAAATCCGTGTCATTCCTCAATTTTTATACGATTTTGCGGCATTTTGCCCATCGGTGTTCGAACCTTGGTCTCCAATGGTACATGCTCATCAACATTGCACTACAAAACTAACATGGACTACATTTTTTTTCTCTTTATTTCTGTGCATGTTTACGAAAACTGTAGTGTTGGCCTCATGCCACAAAGTCTGCTTCATTGGATCGGAGTACAACCCCCAAGCTGGTATCCCACCCCGTTGGTTCCTGCCGTACAACGATCCATGCGAATGCACAGCTATACGTCTCGGTGGGATGCAAATGCCCGCTTCGTCATACCGCAAGGGGGCGCCCCACTACCTGAAGGAGCTTTTCCTAAGTGAGGACTCCGACAAAATTCAAGCTTACTTCAAGTGCAGTCGAACGACTACTGCTAGTGGAACGACTTCTGCTGGTGAAGCGACTCCTGCTGGTGGAGCGACTACTGCTGGTGGAGCGACTACTGCTAGTGGACCGACAACTGCTAGTGGACCGACAACTGCTAGTGGACCGACAACTGCTAGTGGACCGACTACTGCTGGTGGACCGACAACTGCTGGTGGACCGACTTCTGCTGGTGGAGCGACTCCTGCTGGTGGAGCAACTACTGCTAGTGGAACGACTGCTGCTAGTGGACCGACAACTTCTAGTGGACCGACAACTGCTAGTGGACCGACAACTGCTAGTGGACCGACTACTGCTAGTGGTACTGCTAGTGGACCGACAACTGCTGGTGGACCGACTTCTGCTGGTGGAGCGACTCCTGCTGGTGGAGCGACTACTGCTAGTGGAACGACTGCTACTAGTGGAACGACTGCTGCTAGGGGAAGGAACTGCTGCTGGTGGAGCGACTACTGCTAGTGGTACGACTACTGCTAGTGGTACTGCTAGTGGTACGACTACTGCTAGTGGTACGACTACTGCTAGTCGCCCGACTACAGTTAGTCAAACGACTGCAGTTAGTACAGGTAATGCTTCCGACTCTAATAACTGCTCCATTTCAAACTACACTGTAAAAAATGCCCGTACAATTTACTGTCGAAAGGCATGCAGCGAAGTGCCACCCATCTACCGCATATTATGCCGTTGAGTCGTTCTTTGTTTTAAGGGTAAATCGTATTTTCTTCTGTAACAAGTCTGCAAATGCTTATTCTTTTCAACTTATTCTTTAGACCAAAAAAACAAAAACGTCAATGGTAGCCGTATTGTTCATTACTGTATCGACTCTTTATTTTGAACAGTTTTGCCAATCTTTTTTTTGTCTTCCACAATGCCCCTAGATTACTTTAAACACATCCGTCTTCAAGCCTGTGGGCCTGGACCACATGGCGTAACAGTTTGCTATGTCATCAGACACGCCGAACGAACTCAATCTTTACATCGCTCTTCGAACTATCTTCTACCCGGCAACTGACAATCTGTGTATTTCATTATATTGTAATCACACATTAAGATTACAATAACAATTAAATCATGTAGAAAATTAAGCCCGTTTATCGGTGAGAATCTCTTCTGTCTTGCAATCCCAAAGTGAACTGGGAGTTACGGGTTTGTTGGTAAAATATAACGCGTAATTCATTTACGTTCATTCACAGTGAACATTTACACAACTTTCACTGCAAAATATAATTTTTTTTACAATGAAGTAATAACAGGAAAACATTTGGTTTTTGTTGCTTCTATTTCTGATCATTTTAGTGTCGTTCAACTAGTGATTAACTCAATGGAACGGAATGGTTCTCGGAGATTACTTCGGTTAATAAAATTAAATCCCCAGAGCCATGATTCAGACGAAAATGATGAAATCTATTTCACCGATCAGTGGGAGTGGATTAAACACAATTTAAGAAAGAAATGCTACTTCTGGGGAAATAACTGAAACGAAAAAGCCCGGTTGTCGAACCCGCAACCTGCAGCATTTTGGCAACGTGACCTAACGCATCGGGACAAAATGATGCCGCGCTTTTTCCCGTGGATTGAAAAAAAAAAATCATATCACATGACATACTTATTCAATCACGTGATATTGTTCATGTATGCGTAACAATGTAAATGACTTTAAAAGCCTGCAAGGGGAAAATGCAACCGGCTGTAGGGAAACAGAATCCAAAACCAGTCTTGGACCAAGACTACCCTACGGCCGTTGGAGAGTCTCCGTCCCCATCCGAAAAGTGAAGGCGCACAAAGATCCCCAGGATCTATTCCCGTGCTTTGCTAATTAAAATTGAATTCATTTCAGTCTAGGAATGTGTCCATATACTAATGACCGAATCAGCCGACGTCAATATCATTTACACACGCACGGGTCAATCTGGGTTAGCTGACCACATAGTGTTAGTTTCCGATCCTCCCCCAACAAAAATATTAAACAAAATGTGAAGGGGAAGGGGGGGGTGTGCGATTTGATATTTAAACAACGATATGGTTTGTATTCTTGCTTGGCAGCAAAAGCAGAGTGTTCAGAGCCTCTTGGTATGGAGGACGGGACAATCCCTGATGATCGTATCACGGCGTCCAGCGTTTGGGAGTCCACCAACTATCCTGACTGTTGCACACCCCAAAAGGGACGGCTGAACAGTGACAGTGTATGGAAACCATCGAGGTAGGTATCAAAGGAAACCATCGTTAACTACCACAAACTACATCAAACACTTACATGATAAAGACCTTATACAAAGACGGAAGGCATTTCATTCAATCTGATTTTATTTTGGTCCTAGCCGGCAAAGTAGTTTATTAACGAAATAAACTACTTTTTGTTTACTTAATATGTCTGCAACCCATTCAATTACTGGGTTTTTTTTTAAAAAGGTTGTTAGGCAAGTCCGGTTTCCCAGTCCCGACACTATCGAATCTGGTAGGAGAGGCGGAAACCAGTGTACCCTGAGACAACATAAATATTTTCGGGCAGCAATTTATTGGATATTTTATTTCGTAATTATTCCTTAAATAAAAGAAGGCCGATATTTTTGTTCAATGTCTCATTCAAAATGGAGTACGTTTTGTAATGGTAGAAAGATAGCACATGTAAAAACTCTTCTTTTTCGGATAAAAGTCAAACTGGTATTGAATAGTAAACCTTGAATGAACTCCTGTAACATTGATATAAAAAAGTGATGACACATTCATATTTAAAGTCTTGAAAAGGCTTCAGAACTTTAATCGCGTTCAGTTTTGCCAATCCTTCTCCTGATAAAAACGGATGTTTGTTTTGCGGAGCATGTTTATTTCATTGTTCCCCACCTCCATCCACTCTGTGTACACAGCAATGACGGTTCCTGGATCGAGGTGGACCTGGCTACCAGTACTGTGGTGTCTGGCGTCACCACAAAAAGCCAGTATTATAGCACGCAGTACTATGGATACGTAAAGAAGTACAAGGTGGCGTATAAGAATCAGCCCACACATGAATATCAACACGTGACAGATGGAAGCGGAGAAGTCAAGGTAACAATCAAACTTTCTCCTTTCCCCCTCCCCTTGCCTACGTGACATGTTGCCTTTTTGATTTTTAAAATTCAGAGCATCTGCATGCGTACCTTTCAACCGCTAAGAATGACATTACTCTATGCCTCTTTTATTACCAATGAAAATAAATCGACAACTGTTCGGTTTGAAGAGCGCCAACATTAATAGTTAGGTTGCTTACAGCTCCTTCACTTGGTTTTATATAGCGGCGGCCGGATGAGCGGAGAAACATTTATAGCTACCTTCCACCGTGAAATGGTATGTCCGTGATCCCCCAGACGAAGAAAACCTGATACGTACGCTACTGAAAAAAAATCATTTGGGATTTGTATCAAACTAACCTCGAAGAACGTGTTTTTTTTCGTTCAATATTTTCTCACTTATTAAGAGATAAAACCGGTGTTTATATGCTTTCGTTGCAGGAGTTCATGGGTAACACTGATCACGACACCCCGGTCACTAACCTGTTTGATGAGAGTGTAGAGGCGACCGTAGTGCGCATTGAGCCTACCGAATGGCATAATCGGGTTCGTCTGCAACTGGAGTTGCTTGGGTGTCGCCGCGCCTTGATTAATTAGGCTGAATCAGTGGTATTTTAAACATTCGTTTTGGCAAGATTGCATTACGATATACATTTGACCTAACCCATTAAGGCAGAGCCAGACGGCAATGGTTTGGTACCGATTGGACGGGCAGGAGTATACCATTGTGTATAAGTGTTACTAGATTAAAACAACAAAGAACACGTCTGAGGTAGCTGGAATGCATAAGGGCCCTGTCACACTTCTGCGTATCCTAATTCCTTATGAGTTGCGCATTGACTTTATTTCACACGCAGTCGTACGCACAATACGCACCTCATATGCATCTCTATCGTTTTATGTAAGTTTTATGTACGCAGGCATACGCATGGTACGGCCCAGTACGCTGGATAGTTTTGGGCATGCACAAAACTACGCTGCGTACGCTGTTACGCAGGTCATAAGTTATAAATACGCAGCGCATCGGTCCTGCATCGGTCGAGCGCGGTACGAGTACGCTATGTGTTCGTGAGGGATAAGCCGTTCATACGCGGCAATACGCTGACCTCCTATATTGGACGTATACATAGCGACGTATTGCACGAATTAGTACCGCTCGTCCTGCGAGCGGGCAGCGCATTGTACTTATGAGAAACGCACAGATGGCGAACTTGCGCACTGCATACGCAACTCATACGCATCTCATACGCAGTGGATGCGCTGAATTCGTTACTTGTTCGCTAGATGTGCGTCGCACATATGTCAAAGTAATCAAACAATTTCGACGTTTTTGATCGTACGGCTGCGTATTGAAAATTGTTGATAAGGAACTCATAAGGAATTGGGAAACGCAAAAGTGTGACAGGGGCTTTAGGTCTATGGCAACATGAGTGCGATAGAACTATGACCTTTTTGGGTGTTATTCAAAGAGGATAATTCAATAAGGTCGTGACAGTCATACTAATGAACATACTGTGAAATATGTAACCACTGAATATTATGCACAAGATTCGGAGTCCGGGTTGCAATTATATGGTAACAAATGTTAACCGTTTGAAATCAATTCAATAAACCATACCGCATACATGTAATTATGACCAAATAAGCCATATGATATGCAATAGCATAGGTGGATGACTTTTTCCCAAGAATTCTTTCGAGCACTTTTGGCTTAAAAATAGCGTGTGTTTTGAAATTCAATTTCATTTTTGATGTATTAAGCTTAATAAGAGTTTGTCGTTGAACCTCGCCGCTGTAAAAAAAAGCTAGAAAGTAGATAACAGTAAAAGCAAACAAACAGAAACACAAACAAACAAATGGAAAACAGGACAAACATAAACAAAAACAAGGACACAACCAAAACACCTGAACAGTAAGCCTATATGTACTGATGACGTCGCACTTTGTTTACATGTGTGCTTTCATATGTAGAGAATCTTTGTTCACATAAATCTAATGTAAACACTTGTTACGTATAAAGATAGTGTTAGCAAATCAAAATTCATCTTTTCATATCGTTAATTATTTCAATGCACTAATATTAATAATTCTGGCACTAAATATGACAAATTTAACTATTTAACGCGTTTAAAATTCCAAAACAAATGCACTTGAGCATTGCATTGGTTGTGTACTTAGTATATAAGAAAAGAAAAAATTTAAAATTGTATTTGGTGAAAATGTTAGTTTCCGTAGAGGTACATAATACCATTTTAGTATGAGAATTTGTCTCAACCTTTTGGGTGTATTTTTTTAAAAACCTTTCAGCTCAAATGTTTTGGTATTACTCCTCATGTCGTTTTTTTCTCGGTGAAAGTTTAAGTACAGTTATACTAACTCTTTTATGAAATTGTTTAGCTCTGTATAATCAGAATTCGTAAAGTCAAAGAATGCAATGCCATAGTACTGATAAGCAAAATAAATATTTGGAACAATATTTCATTATTTGAATTCAACCAAAATGTCACGACACTTAAGTGACAAATGTAACATCTAACGCAGTCAAAATTACGACAACAATGCACCTGAATTCGTGATTGTTGCTCTGTTTTGTATGCCTTAGTAATTGAGAAAGAGAAGAACATGTAAAAACTTAATTCGGGGACAAAGTTCAACATTGAAGGCCGATTCATTCTTCACGCGAATGCAAATGAAAATAGAATTTTAATAAGTAAATTTGTAAGATTAATGTGTTCAATTTGTTTCATATTCGCAGCACGAATACTTGCCGTGATGTCACATTTTCACGTTCGCATTCGCTTTTGTGGCGAGTGTTAACCGGCCTTTACGCAGGGCTCGTCAACACTTCGAGTGTGTTAGTTTCAATCATTTCGAATGATGGTAACTCCAATAGATTGTCGGTTCAAGTATGTTTTTTTTTGCTCATTTAATTCATTATTTCAAAATATATATATATAAAACAAAGACATGTAATTATTACCAAATAAGCCATATGATACACCATAGCCCAGGTGGGTTTTTCTTTTTAGAATTCTTTCGAAACATGTTGGCTTCAAAAGAGCGTTTGTTTTGAAGATCAATTTCATTCTTGATGTATTAAGCTTATTAAGTATGAGCCTTTGTCGTTGAACCTCGCTGATGTAAAAAAACAAATCAAGAAAGTAGCCTAAGGTAACAATAAATGCAAACAAAAAGAAACAGAAAACAAACACATAAAAAAACAGGAAAAAACAAACACACAAAAACAACGGCACAACCAAAACACCTGAACAGTAAGTCTATATGTACTGATGACGTCGCACTTTGTTTACATGTGTGCTTTCATATGGGAACCTGGTTGGGATGACGGGTTCTGAGAAGCACAGAAAAAAGCACACACGTAAACAAAGTGTGATATGCCATCAGTACAGATGCAGATTCGGGTTGACTGGAAATTTAAATCAAATTATAAGTTTCGGTTTACCTTATTTGTGACCTAGACATGCATTTCAATACAATTTGTATATAGAGAATCTTTGTTCACATAAATATAATGTAAATACTTGTGACGTATATAGATAGTGTAAGCGAATCAAATTTAATCTTTAATATCATTAATTATTTCAATGCACTAATATTAATAATTGTGGCACTAAATATGACAAATTGGACTATTTTACGCGTTCAAAATTACGCAAAACAAATGCGTTCGAACATCGCATTAGTTGTGTGCTTAGTGTGTAAGAAAAGAAAAAAAGTACTCATTTTGAAATTGTGTTCGGTGAAAATGTTCATTTCCGTAGAGGTACATAACACCTTTTTAGTATGAGAGTTAGTCCTTTGGGGGTATTTTAAAACCTTTCGGTTCAAATGTTATCGTATTACTCCTTATTTCGTTTTTGTTCTTGAAAACAGTTAAGTACAGTTATACTTAAATTTTATGAAATTGTTCATATCTGTATAATCCAAATTCGTAAAGTCGGGGAATGCAATGTCATGGTACTGATAAGCAAACTAAATATCTGGAATGATATTTCATTATTTGAATTCAACAAAAATATCAGGACACTAAAGTGACAAATTTAATATCTAACGCAATCAAAATTACGATATCAATGCACCTGAATTCGTGATTGTTGTTTTGTATAATATGCCTTAGTAATTGAAAAAGAGAAAAACATGTAAACACTTTGTTCGGGGAAAAAATGCAATATTGAAGGCGGGTTCACTCTTTACGCGAATGAAAATGCAAAGAAAATTTGATCAAGTGAATTTGCAAGTTTAAATGTGTTCACTTTTTTGAATTCGCAGCACGAATACTTACCGTGATGTCACATTTCCACGTTCGCATTCGCTTTTGTACCGAGTATGAACCGGCCTTTACGCAGGGTTCGTCAACAGTTCAAGTGTGTTAGTTTCAATCTATTACAATGATGGTAACTCTCAGACATTGTCGGTTCAAATATGTTTGTTTTGCTAATTTCAAAAAATAAATCTATGTATACAAAGCAAAGCACTAATGTTTTGTCTATTAGATTTTAATAAAAGTGTTTAGCTTTATAAATTCGCTTTTGTGCCGAGTGTTAACCGGTCTTTACGCAGGGTTCGTCAACAGTTGGAGTGTGTTAGTATCAATCTATTAGAATGATGGTAACTCTAAGACATTGTGGGTTCAAATATGTTTGTTTTGGCCTGTAAATAAATAATTAAAGCAAAGACACTAATGTTTTGTCTATGAGACTTTTATAAAAGTGTTTAGCTTTATAAATTCGGAACACGTAAATGTGTTGAATACCTGGCATTGAGAAGCTGTACCGTGACAGGCGCGGATCCAAAGAGGGGTTTTGGGGGTCGAACCCCCCTTCCCTGTTTTGACACACACACAAATATAAAATTATATTAAAAATAATCATCTATATGTCTGTCTGTCCGCAACAATCGGACATAAAAGCAATCTAATGGGTCTGACCCCCCTTACCAAAAGTCCTTTGTCTGCCCCTGCTGGGGCAAGGGCGTATCCAGAACAAATTTTTTTTCGGGGGCCAAAACAAATCGGTCAAAACAAATTACAGCGTGGGGTTCTGGGCCCACCCAAGGGCCCCGATTTTTTTTTTTTTGGGGGGGGGGCATTCTAGATGCTCTGTGGTGGGATCTGAGGCAATTTCTGACCACTATAATCAATTGTTTTTTAAAAAAGATAATGGACGCAGAGCCTGCCTTCATTGCGACGTCACTTAACAAAAAAAAAATTGGTTTCGTTTAATATATCCATTTAGTTATTTTTTTTCTGGGATGGGGGGATGTTAGCCCCCATCTCCCCCCATCCGCCCTTTTGCTGGAGTAGTAAAGCCTGACAAATTGTTCGCTCATTGGTACGAACAGTTCTTTAACGTAAAATCAAATTGCAATCTGCAATATTAATTTTGTGCGGATTGTAACTCGCTGCATATCGTTTTCTATAGATTCATTGCTTCTAGTGTTTATGGGATAGTCATATCTAGACAAACCTTGATTGCTTTACGGGTTGTTTATTACCGGAAGAAGCTTCAGCTCCCATCCGGTGCCTCACATTTACATATCGATTTCTGGCTTTTTACAACTTGGATTTCTTGTTGCTTTTTGAGACGATATTTTGTTAAATCGAAAACGGCACAATCAGTCAGGATTTCTCATTGGTTCATGCATTATCCGCTTTCATGCGCTGCTCACGGTTTCCTGAGATATTGCTCAAAATGGAGCAGATCAAAATCATAGTATTCGGCCCCAACTATAGCGTCATTATTTCAATGCGCAGAGTAATAAGTTAGCTGCTCCGGCAACGAGCCGAAATTGTCTAGTGTTCCCCCTCCTTTCTCCATAGATTTCATACACGTTGTTACTACAAACAACTTTTTACACTTTCACAAATCCGATGGACTTTAATTTTTTCATACACATATACTACCACCGGAACATGATTACCGAACACTTACGTAATGATAACATCATCATGTGCTCCCACGTTGTTTATGGTGAACATCGAGCATTTTCTTGTGTTCCTCTTCCCTTTTCCTTTGTTTGTACACTAACTTTTTCGAAACAGCTCTCATTGGTTTTGTACACGTTTTCTAATCGAGGTCATCCTCGATTTGGTTCCTGTCGTCGATTCACCGATGATGTTGCACGTGTGTGTCCTCGATTTACACCACAAGCAAACGCCTTGTAACGTAACATTAATTGCGATGTTTAAGCCGTTTATCTTCTGAAGTACCAGTCCGATGGGCTTGAAACTTGGTATGTGCATAGAGAGGGACTTGTTATAGATGAGCATTAAAGTAACGTCAGGATGATGTGGCCGTATAAAAAAAATATATATTTAGGGGAGAGATGTTAGAATTAATACATGTAAATGGCGAATTCCTAGACAGGCTCCCGAATCCAATTAGGACGTAAATCTCATCGTTGTTAACGTCCACCTGTGACGTCATGCGATTGTTTCAGCGCTTCATTATTTTGCAGGAATGGAGCAGTGGAGACATCACCTCTCCATTATTTTGGGAAGGTAACACCTCCACCTCTCCATTCGTACAAAATAATGAAGCGGAAAACGAGCTGAGGAAACAGAAACACTTGAATAACTGCTTAATCTTCGAGCAACAAAATTTGCAAATTTTATTTTATAACGGCTCCATTAATTTCTCCCTTTTTTGGGGATACGGTTGTTTTTCTTGGCGTACTTCCTTCAAATAAGAATCTTTCTTAACGCGTTTTAAAATACATGTACAAATACTGGCCCTTCAAAATGTAAGAACATTTTGTTTGTAAACATGCCATTTCATTAAACCTAAACAAACCTCACAAGTCGCATTTCTTTTTTATTTACAAGCTCTTGTGGATTTTTAACAGTGATTTTGAGGCAGATTTAAAACAACACATGCTATATTTCTTAAACACTTTCATTTTATGTTTTACAATGTTGTCACAAAATATGCAGTACATTATATACATGTAAACAGCAGGTCTTAGAGGTTTAATTATAAGATGGAATTTTGCGTCGGGGTGATATAAATCAAATTAGGTTTTGCCCTTCACCGACGCTTTTAAACACTGTATACTCAGTGTGTTACCTCCCGAGTGAAAGTTGGAAAAAAAATCACTTTTTCCCCCAAATTTCTCTCGCGAGGTAACACACTGAGTATACAGTGCTTAAAAACGTCGGTGAAGTGCAAAACCTAATTTGATTTATATCACCCCGACGCAAAATTCCATCTTATAATAGTTTGTGCGGTACCCGCTACTATGTACATCAGATTCGAACCGGCCAACCGACTCCCGTTAGCTCGGGGGTCGAGTGGTGGAACATCTGCACTGGGAAGCAGGAGGTCGTGGGTTCGGGTCCCACCCGAGTGATTTTTTCCAACTTTCACTCGGGAGGTAACACTCTGAGTAAACAGTGTTTAAAAACGTCGGTGAAGGGCAAAACCTCAATTGATTTAGAGGTTTAAATTCAGAGTCAGTGTTATCTTCCTGTCGCGATCATTACGATGCATCGTTGTAGTCCCAGTCGATGAGATCGATGAGATGGACCTTTTCTTTCCTGTCTCCTCCTCTGTGGGTTTACCTTGCATTTGAGTGCGTCACTGGTACGTTTGTATCCTCTTACTGCAAATTAATTGCTCATCAACCTCGTTGTCGTAGGCTTACATTGGAGTTGCTGCACTTGCTCGGAGCTGTTGCTGTGCTGTGTACCACACTTTGCCTTTAGGGTTAGCCAGAGGTCAGGCGCGGTTCCGGGGCGGGGCCGTCAACTCCCCCAAGCTCTGTCAAATTTGTTTTGCATAGAAATTCCTAAACACTAATTTTACCCCCCCCCCTGCTCTGAACCCCCCCCCCCCCCCCAAAAAAAAAATATACGGGTTTAATGTCCGCCTGTTCCAAATACGGACAGAGGCAGCTTAGATACGGGGTATTTGTACACAATTCTGTAATCGAGTGTTAATAATCGTCGAATTTGAGCAGCAACCCCTATTGAAATATAGTACCAGCCCTCCCATCCCCAACCCCACCCACCCCCTCGCCCCCAGTTCTTGATTTTACGGAGGCCAGGTGTCCGGAGAAGAAAACCTGTCTACATTTTATAATTTTGTTTGCTGATGAACCCCCCCCCCCGCGAAATTGCCGGATCCGCCCCTGAAGGTCTAAGGTAGAAGGCGTCTGTTGCTCGTTGGGCTGGACAATGCTGTAGGTAATTTTCATACAGTCTCACAATGCAGCGGGACGGATGGGCTTTGTTTTCGTGAGCGTCCACAACTTTGGGATTAATTTTGCGATGTTTAAGCCCGCCCTCATTTGCCTTGGAGACATCTTCAGCATAGCGTGAAACTTCCCACCATCCTTGTCTGTGGAGACAGCTGCGAATTGCGGTTTCGCAAATTCCTCGGGCATTATCCTTTACTTAACATTTAATTGTTGGGCCAATGCAGGTATTCAAAGAATTCTGCCTCTGACATGAAAGCACGAATTAATAGGACTTAGACAGAAACTAAACGGACGTCAAAGTTTAAATGAATTCGAGCCCCCCCCCCCTTCCCTCTTCCTTCTCCCCTCCCCCACCAACCAACCACCTTCGCATTTTGTGAATGCAACGGGAAATCTTGAACGTGCAACAGTTTTCTTGGCCCCCGAATTATTGCTTCTGAATTGTCCCTGGTATGTACTATAAACGGAGACACAACGATGAGTATTACGCGCATTGCGTGTGCTCAACCATCCTTTGTATCGGCAACGGCGCTTCTGTGGATGGAGGACGCTATGAAAAATTGATATATAGATGAAAACTGAATTCATCTCTAGTCATGCTTGGGAAATTAATTTGGCAATTTAGTCGAAACGACGAGGCAGGTGGCAGGCAGTTAATGGTTGTGCTCTTTTGTGTCTTTCCCCGCTGTTACTGAATTATCAATCATAATGGTAGCATTCTACGCTTGGCCTGCATCAGGGGAAAACGACTTTTAGTTGCTACTACATGTAAACCATACACTGTTTAAGCGTTAACAAGAAGAAAAAAGGTGTGCGACGGTAGAACATCTCTCAATTTGAAAAGTTTGCTTTCAATATCCCGTTTATTGTCTGTCTTATATTGCAGAAGTGCGGAGGTTTCGATTAAATCCGAAAAGGGGGCTCACTCAACTTCAAATGTCTACTCTCCATGTTAGGAGTCTTTTTCACTTGGTGCTTTTGACTGTAAAAGAAATCCCTCGTTCTCAAAAAACAAAATGTCACTGAGGTATGTGTTTGGTACGCAACACCAACCAAATTCAAACTATATTGATCGCGAAACTCTAAATTTCGAAACGCGGCTGCACATGGGGTCACTCCCCGACTACCAATTTTGCTTGGCACAAACAAAACGACGTCGAGCGCCGTTCTCTAGGCTATATGAAAAAAAGTGCTAGAATGAACAATGTAATACAGAAACAGAATAATATGCATCTTAAGTAATCTTTAATTTAATTTGACGTTGACTGAATGTTACCAGTAACATGGCCGGTGTGGCAGGTAATTCTGTCCCCCCTGGTAAATGTGTCCCCCCGGACAGATTTACCGGGTCGTGACCCGGTAAATCTGTCCGGGGGGACACTTTTACCTAGGTAAACCTGTCCCCCTCTAGGTAAATCTGTCCCCCTGCACGACGTTAAATGTGTCCCTCCTGGTAAACGTGTCCCCGTGCAACGTCACAAGTCTAGCACCCAGACTGTATATTAGTAAATTAGTAAAGTTATTACTTGTTTTTGCGCGGCGCCTTGTTAAATTCGGGAATGGTGCTTACGTCACGTCAAAGCACAAATCCCGTTTTGATGACGACTTCGGGAGCGAGCGATTTGCATGGTGGGCGAGCGCGCGAGTGAACCGCACCTACGGAGGGCATGCGCGCTAGCGATAGGTTGAGTATTACTACGCGTGCCTTTGCTGCTTTCTTGCAGAAACATAGATCGGTTGATTAACATCTAAACGTTAATTTCATTTTGATAATCATTGATGAAGGGTGGAAAAATCTAAAAATGTATACCCTGTGCGCTGAATTGATTATAATAACATCAATAAAACAACTTATGCGTGCAAAACCAGGGGGACAGAATTAACTGGAGGGGACAGAATTACCTGGAGGGGGACAGACTTTACGGGACAGGGGGGACACTTTTACCTAGGTAATTCTGTCCCCCGGACACTTTTACCGGGGGACAGAATTACCGTCCACACCGGCACTGTACCATTTTGTATTTAGCCCCGCCAACGTGTGATTGGTATATAGTTCTCTCCTTGGTTGCCAGCGAGTTTAGAACTAGCTCCAGTGGCCACCTGACCAAAATCTGTGATCTAATTGGTCAAAGCGTATTAAATGATCGGCATGGAAGACATCTTTATTCACATGAACATGCAGATGGCTATGTTTATAACTCCGTGCTCTGTACTTAAGAGATGCGACGAGGGTTATGCGTACTCTTCCAGCGTGAACGAATAACAAAAAAGGGGGAAACGAGAAGCACTTCAATTATGCATTTCTCTCGACACTGCGCTTCAGTGAATTACACAATTGTGGAATGATAAACGTAGTAAAAGCCATTTCTATCCATTAAAAAGACAATTAGCAGACACGAGGCAGAAAACGGGTAGTTAATGGTTCGGTTTCTTTGTGTGAATTCCAACAAATACCGTATTATTAATGATACATACGAGATAAAACGACGTAGATATTATCATGCATGGTTCACCACCGACCATATTTTTTTTTGGGGGGGGGGGGGGTTCTTCTTTCTCCTCCTATGAACCAAATACTCATTGGTGTGGGCATCGCCAGAGGGGGAGAAAGAGGGGATAAACAAAATCCAGGAAAGAGTAATATTACCAAAAGAAAATTGTTGAAAACAATATCATCTTATCAATTAAATACATGTTTAGCAATTCAAACTGTTGAAAAGAGGCTTAAAACGCGGTCACATAAATATCCTCATGTAGATTTTGAACACGGAGCCCAAGCAAAAAATGCCAATTACCCCATAGACACCTCAACCCTAACGTCATCCCCCATCTCTGTCCTCCTCGATATTTTTACTGCTGGAGGTTTATCGTGGTACTTGAGTGTGCTCAGCCCTCCCCCTCCCTCCAGAATATGTGATGGAGACACCCATGCCTGTATAGCACGGGGGACGATCGGGAGCAGAGATCATGACTTGTCTGTATTAGGAGTGATTTGTCTCACTTTCACTAGGGATGTAACACACTGAGTATACAACGTTTTATACGTTGGTGAAGGGCAAAACCTTTTATTGAATTAATTTAAAGATAATTGCTTGAATAAACAATGGAATACAGCAAAAGGAGATTATCCATCCTAAGTAATCGTCAACCTTAACTTTGACTGAAGTTATCGGTAACATGGCCGGGACTGGACCATTACGTGTTTGACCAGTAGCCACTCGTGACCGAATTGATCAGTGCGTGTTATATGACCGACATGCAAGACGAGTTTATTGGCATGAACCTGCATGATAGTATAAGTCCATGTACTATACTTAAGAGATGCGACAAGGGCCAGGCTTTCTCTGTCAACGTGAACGAATAATAATAATCATAAAAACACAGAGAAGCTCTTCAATCATTTATTTCTCTCAGAACTGCGCTTCAGTGAATTACACAGTTACGGAGAGATGAATATGGCGCAAAATTCATTTCTTCCCATTAAAAAACCGATTAACAGACACAAGGCACAAAACAGGTAGTAGATGGCTCAGTTCCTTTGTGTGTTTCCCTGTAAATACCGAATTATTAATGGTACATGTCATCAGAGTTAACACGACATATATATTATCGCACATGATCCACCCACGAGGCGGTTATTTTTTGCGGGGGTTGGGATGTCCTTTTTTCCCCAGTGTTTTTTTTTTGTTATTGAAGCTGTTTTTCTTCGTACTTTTCTTATTTATCCAGATGATATAGTGACTCGTAAGGATGAGCGTCGCGAGAGTAGCAGGCTTAATACGATAATTAAAACACAAGATGGTCGCAAACAATATTATCTAATTAAATTTATCTCACCCTTTACCAAACCATCCCCTCCCCTTCTCGATATTTATACTGCCGGTAATTTCTGAAATTCCTGGCTCACGGGATAGGGGAGGCGTGTCCTCCCCATTCCCCAGCAATATTTTGGTTAGGGACGAGAACGCGGTGACTCCCCTAATCCCTCTCAATACTTGGTCCCAGAGCATATTATTGTAACAAAATTAAAAGTATCTTCACAAAATTATACCATCCCAGTATTACCGGTGAAAGGTATTGCTCTTTTAACACCCATTGTCCGTTGATTCAACAATGTGAGGAATAGACGTAAAACGTGTACATGCAGACATGCAAGTATGAAAAGCGCCCCTTTAGTAAGGTGTCGTCTTCCCCCACCCCCTTTTCTAAGCCGTTGGTTCCCCGCATGCTGGCAAGAATTGGCCACTGTTGGTACTTGTCGTTATATAGGTGATTTTACAATTTAAACCCACTCAACCTTCTCCTCGATACACTTGTATTTTATTCAAATGTCTAATCAAGGATAATTTCCGAATTGTACCTAAAATCCCGAAAAAAAAGTCGTGGAAGAAAATCTAGGCTATTGAAACACGCACTGTGAGTGTCACAAAGGGTGTAATGGCCACTCTAATACTATATTGTGTCGTCAACATGTCGCATTCACATTAATATCTCACACAGGTACTCCGGTGTTCAAAATTGATAAATAAAACTGTCGAATAAAGCAATTGATTGCAATATTACCAGCTCCCACTTAAGCCCCGCCCATCTTGTTAACGTGTACCAATGAGAGAAAAGAATGTGATTGATCTAGTTCGTGCTCTTTCCTGATTGGCTAGCTGGTTATGACGTCATGCTGTTTAGCAGTCTGCGAAGCGAAGCTGCCGGGGCGAGCTGGGGTGGTTTTGTGTGCCCGTTGATATACCATCAACCTGACGGATTCTGGATCATTGCATTTGTGACAATGGACGGAGCAGTAGCTTGGATTCTGATGGCATCAGCACTGACAGGTAGGTGGAAGTTTGATCTGTAAAGAAATTTATTTTGATAACCAGAAATAACACGTAGCATCCAAACGCCACTTTGGCGAATCTTGTTTTTCGGATGTATATGTTTGGGGAATCTTGTTTTTCGGATGAATATGTTTGGTGAATCTTGTTTTTCGGATGTATATGTTTAGCAAGTCTTGTTTTTTGGAGGTATATGTTTCCCGAGTAGTAGCTTGGATTCTGATGGCATCAGCACTGACAGGTAGGTGGAAGTTTGATCTGCGAAGAAGTTTATTTTGATAACCAGAAATAACACGTAGCATCCAAACGCCACTTTGGTGAATTTGGACAAAGACCATTCGCAGTGTTGAAAAACTTCCAAGTATTTCCTGGCAATTACAAATGAATTCGTTTTTTTTTTCAATCCCTGTTGTTTTCTTTTAACTTATCCAAAATGACAGACTGCACTCGACCTGCCCATCTAAGGATTCAGCCTGCACCACCATGCAGTTTGAAGAAAAAAACACAGTGGACACAAAATTGTGTAAAACATTAAGTAAACATCATTGCTTGTAAGACGAAATGCAAATTTCTTCCTCCGAAAAGATATTATATTTTTCATAGTCGGAGAGCTAGAGATGAAGTGGTATGTGTTTCGAGGATGCACATTGTAGGCAGTGACCGGTGTTTTTTTGTGCCGTGTTATAACGCCAACCCGACCAATTGCATACTGTTTTGATTTATCAGGGCCGTGTATAAAAGTAGGGAACTGGGAGGGGCTGGTGCTGAGTGAAACCTCCACCTCAATAATTATCCAGTCGGCATTTAGAGCCTCTGTCGGTCGATCAGCCACCAAATTAAAATACAGAACAGCACGGGCGTTGATGGAGGGAGGTTGAGGTGGTGTGACGGGTATGGCAATTAAAATTTGTTGTCGGTAAAATCCTCGTTCTGTCGACCACATCGTGTGTCACTCGGTAAATGATGCCGCCATGAATAACGTCACCTGATGTCCTAAAGTATTACAGATTTTTGAACAACCCATCCCCCACCCTTCAACCCGAAACAAAGGTCGGTGTCACTCTTCCATTTTTAAAATGTTTTTGCGGCAGCCCGGTGATCGGAGAAAGTCTACCTTCCCAGCAGGGATGTCCTAGTGGCAAATTGTTGTCATACTCCCACCCCCATTCAAATTGGGCTGACCAACGGTTCTGGTTGATTGCAATGACAGCAGCTCAAGAATGTTACAGATAATTCATAAACCTGTACAGGACTCTTTCTTTCTGAGTAATCAGAGTTAATTTATTTGAATTCACCAAACGGTGTATTGGGAACTCATCACGCAATTGTTTGTGTCAAAGTAACAAGTAACAAATATATTGATATTGTGATGCTTTAGATTTATCGCTAGAGGGCGCTTTACCCATCCACTCTGCTTTGTATAGGGGGAAAAAGTTTCCATATTTTGCTTTCCAATATTAAAGATGCTCATCTTTCAAATTTTCGGCACCAATTGGTTACCACTAGAAGGGCGGTAAGAATCCTTTTTCACCACTTCGGAAATAACGATAATTGTGTTACGTTGGATTTACCGCGAGAGGGCGCTGGACCCCTCAACTTTGTTTTGTATGGTAAACATTGTTTCCATTTTTTTTGCATTCCAACAATTGAATTCTTTAGAATGAAACTCATCATTCAAACTTTTGATACTTCGTCACTAGGGGGCGGTATGAATCCTTTTCACCACTATGGACATTTTTTTATATAGAATTTTTGTTCCGTTAGATTTACTGCGAGAGGGCGCTTCACAAATCCAACTTTGTCTGAATTCAAATATTTGTTATGTTCGATTGTTGGTGTCATTTGACTTATCGTTTAAACTTGAGCACCTTGCATTGTTATCACTGGGTGGCGGTATAATCCTTTTCACCACTTTGCAATAAGGCTGCGTTGCAATTACTTGGCTACGACAAGAAATTACACATGCGCCTACGGAAGCGGCTGCAGCCACTTCCCATAGACTGTGTGTTATTGCTAGTCGTAGCCAAGTAATTTGTTCATGACCGAACTGAATGATAATGGTTGCGATAGATTTATCGCGAGAGGGCGCTTTAACTATCCACCCTATTTTGTATGTGAGAAAACTGTTTCCGTGGTTTGCATTTGAATGTTTGTTACATTCATTTCTTGTGTCATTGGACTCATACTTCAAACTTTTGGCATTTTGGTTATCACTGGGCAGGCATAAATAATTTTTACGACTTGGTGGGGTGGGGGGGGGGGGGGGGCGGGGTCTTTATATTTTACATCTGAATTCGAATTATTCAGTGAGTACGCTTCAAATACAGTCAAGATGGGATTGTTCTGATATTAGATAGTTCTTTTATGAGGAAAACTGTCAGTAACGATGATATGAAAAACTAAAAGTTCTGACGCATCAGCGACATTCACTAAGTTTAAAAGCCTAAAGAGGAATTTCGAAGGAAAACCGAAAAACGGAGTAACGGACATTATCAAATCCACAATATGTGCCCATTGGTATCCGAACCTTGGTCACCAAAGGTAAATGCTAATCAATATTGCACCACAAAACTAACCTAAACATTGACATATTTTTTTTCTTTTTCTTTTTTGCTTGCATGTTTACGAAAACTGTAGTGTTGGCCTCATGCCACAAAGTCTGCTTCATTGGATCGGAGTACAACCCCCAAGCTGGTATCCCACCCCGTTGGTTCCTGCCGTACAAAGACCCATGCGAATGCACAGCTATACGTCTCGGTGGGATGCAAATGCCCGCTTCGTCATACCGCCAGGGTGCGCCCCACTACCTTAAGGAGCTTTTCCTGAGTGAGGACTCCGACGAAATTCAAGCTTACTTCAAGTGCAGTCGAACGACTACAGCTAGTGGAACGACTTCTGCTGGTGGAGCAACTTCTGCTGTTGGAGCGACTATTGTTGGTGAAGCGACTACTGTTGGTGGAGCGACTACTGCTGGTGAAGCGACTACTGCTAGTGGAACGACCACTGCTAGTGGAACGACTACTGCTAGTGGAACGACTACTGCAGCTAGTGGTACGACTACTGCTAGTGGTACGACTACTGCTAGTGGTACAACTACTGCCAGTAGCCCGACTACAGTTAATACAGGTAATACTTCCGGCTCTAACTACTGCTTCATTTCAAACTACACTGTAAAAAAATTGCCCGTACAATATACGGTCAAAAGTCGTGCAGCGAAGTTTCACCTGTCTACCTTTTTTTAACGGTTGAACCGTACTTTGTTTTATGGATAAACCGATTTTGCTTCCTATAAAAGGTCTGCAATTACTGCTTCCTTTCACGTGCATTGTATTTTCAGAAAAACGAATGATACTCGATTTATTTTTACTAATCAAACCTTTATTTGGAACAGTTTTGCCAATCATTTGTATCTTCTCCAATGCCTGTAGATTACTTTAAACACATCCGTCATTGAAGCCTTTGGGCCTGGTCCACAATCCCGTTTATTTTATACACCTTGGTATGTCATACATACACATGCGCACTTGCATGTATGCACACATGCTCTCTGTTTGTTGTGTGAGCCTGCACGTAAACGCCATACAAATTCACTCTTCACATCTTCTACACGACAACTAACAATATTTTAACATAAACTAGCCAGATACAAAATAAAATTACAATTACAATTAAAACATGCAGAAAAAAGCCACTTATCGGCGATGCGCGAGCAACCCTGAAGTGAACTGTAAGTTACGGGTTTGTTGGTAAAATGAAACACGTACTTCATTTATGGTTACTCACAATGAATATTTTCGCAACTTTCGCCGTAAAATATACATTTTTCTTTACAATGTAGTAATAAGAGGGAAATATTTGGTTTTGTGTTGCTTTTGTTTATTATCTCTTTAATGACGTTTTGTGTTGCTTTTGTTTCTTATCACTTTAATGACGTTGAACTCTCGATTAGCTTACCGGAACGGTTCTCGGAGCTTTCTTCGCTTAATAAAATAAAATCCTCTAGAGTCATGAATCAGACAAAAATGATGAAATCTATTTCATCGACCAGTAGGAGTTGATTAAACACAATTTAGGACAGAAATTTACTTTTTGGTAAATAACAGAATGCTACTTGCTGTAGGATAACAAAATCCAAATCCAGTATTGGACCAAGACTATCCTACGGCCTTTTGAGAGTCTCCGTCCCCAGCCAAAAGTGAGGCTCACATAGACCCCCCTCCAGTGCTTTGCTTATTAGATTCAGTGAATTTCAGTCTATGAATGCGTCTATATTAAATACTGATGCCCAAATCAGCAGAGAATATTTTGCACTTGCACGGGTCATCCGGGTTAGATGGATACATATTACCAGTTTCGGAGCCCCCTTCCTCAAAAAAGAGGGAGTGAAAGTTGACATATATACATCGATATGGTTTATTTTCTCTCCTTGCAGCAACAGCTGAGTGTTCAGAGCCTCTTGGTATGAAGGACGGGACAATCCCTGATGATCACATCACGGCGTCCAGCTTTATTGATGCTTCATGTTGCACACCCCAGAAGGGACGGCTGAACAGTGGCGGTGTATGGAAACCATCAAGGTAGGTATCAAAGGAAACCATCGTTAGCTACCACAAATTACACACAACACTTACATCCATATTTGACCTTACAAAGACGGAAGACATTTCATTCAATCTGATTTTATTTTGGTCCTAGCCGACAAAGTAGTTTATTTAACGAAATCAACTACTTTTTGTTTATTTAATATGTTTGCAACCCCCTCAATTACTGTTTTTAAAGGTTGCCCTGCAAGTCCGGTTTCCCGGTCCCTACACTATCGAATCTAATAGGAGGGGCGGAAACCAGTTTACCCTGAGACAACTTCATTATTTTCGGGCAGCAATTAATTGGACATTTATTTCGTAATTATTCCTTAAATAAAAGAAGGCCGATATTTTTGTTCAATGTCTCATTCAAAATGGAGTATGTTCTGCATTTGTAGAAAGATTTCAATTGGAAAGAATATTTTTTTTTCGAATGAAAGTCAAAATAATACTGATAAAGCTTAAATGAACTCCACTAGTAACATTAATATAAAAATTGTTGACACATTCAGATTACAAGTTATGAAAAGGCTTCAATAGTTTATTCGCGTTCAGCTTTTGTCAATCCCTCTCATGATAAAAGCGGGTGTTTTTTTGCGGAGCATGTTTATTTCATTGTTCCCCACCTCCATCCACTCTGTGTACATAGCAATGAAGGTTCCTGGATCGAGGTGGACCTGGCCACCAGTACTGTGGTGTCTGGCGTCATAACAAAAAGCCTGACAAACAGCAGGTATCCTGGATATGTAACGAAGTACAAAGTGGCCTTTGGGAATCAGTCCACATCCAATTCGACATATGTGACAGATGCAAACGGAAACGCCAAGGTACATTGATCACAATTTTCTTTCTTTTTAGCCCACCTTTTTGTATTATCAAATCAAAGCATCCACGTACCGGTCAACCGCTACGAGTGGAATTACCCCATCACCCTCTTTTATCCAATATTACCAATAAAATGAAATTAAAAATTGCTCGCTTTGAAGAGCACCCACGTAAATAGCACCTAATTGAGAACAGCCATACGTTGTATGCAGCCCCCTTGCCTCTGTTTTGTATTGTGGCGGCTGGGTGAGTGCAGACAAATTCCTGGCTACCTTCCGCCGAGAAATGGTCTGTCAGTGATCCTCGCCAACAAAGTACGTACATTCATTCATTCATTCATTCATAAAAGGTTTATTAAAAATTGTCATCACAGCAAAAAACTGAATTGCAACAATTATTACAATATTTAAAAAAAAAACATGAAGAGATAACATTCAATATATATTTAAAACATTTAAGAAAAGTAAAAGACTAAAATGCACCAAAGCGCAGGCGAACCAGCGCTGTCTCGACACCCGCGCAAACTCACTGCACTCCATCCCGACCCAATCATCCCATGAATGGAATAGTTCCATGGACAATTAAGCCGGGACGGAGCACACCAGTCCGCACAAGTGTCAAGATCACTTAGTTAAAATAGTTAATACTGATAAACTGCATCCCAAAGGAACACTTTCAAAATAAACTAGCCAAAACAACTTCAATCAGACGAGAGAGACACCACTTTAGTAAAAAAGTTAGTCAAAAAGACCTCTCCCACGACCAACCAACGCTGCCTCTATACCAGCCAACTCTGAGAGTGAAAATAAAAATTACTATTGCACATTATTTGAAATGATATTGATACTGGTACATGTAGTTGAAAGCATGAAAATAAGCGAGTATCTGATAACATTATGAAGGATTTGTTTCCAACTAATCTGCAAGAAAGTGTCTCCCTTCTTCCAATATTTTCACAGTTATAAAGATAAAACCTGTATTCGTATGCTTCTGTTGCAGGTGTTCAAGGGTAACACTGATCACGACACCCCGGTCACTAACCTGTTTGATGAGAGTGTGGTGGCGACTGTAGTGCGCATTGAGCCTACCGAATGGCATACTCGGGTTCGTCTGCAACTGGAGTTGCTTGGGTGTCGCCTTGATTAATTAGGCTGAATCAGTGGTATTTTGAACATTCGTTTTTGCAAGATTGCATTACGATATACATTTAACCTAACGCATTAAGGCAGAACCAGAGGGCAATGGTTTGGTACCGCTTGGACAGGCATGAATATACGATTGTGTATTAGTGTTACTAGATTAAAACAACAAAGAACACATCTGAGGTAGCTGGAAGGCATAAGGTCTATGGCAACATGAGTGCGATAGAACTATGACATTTTTTGGTGATATTCAAAGAGGATAATGCAATAAGGTCGTGACAGTCATACTAATGAACATACTGTGAAATATGTAACCACTGAACAATATGCACAAGATTTGGAGTCCGGGTTGCAATTATTTGGTAACAAATAATAACCGTTTGAAATCGATTCAATAAACCATACCGCATACAGGTAATTATGACCAAATAAGCCATATGATATGCCATAGAAAAGGTGGTTGACTTTTTTCCCAAGAATACTTTCGAAACATGTTGGCTTAAAAATAGCGCGTGTTTAGAAATTCAATTTCATTTTTGATATAATAAGCTTAATTAGAGTTTACCTCGCTGCTGTAAAAAAAAAAGCTAGAAAGTAGATAACAGTAAAAGCAAACAAACAGAAACACAAACAAACAAATGAAAAACAGGAAAAAAAATAAACAAAAACAAGGACACAACCAAAACACCTGAACAATAAGCCTATATGTACTGATGACGTCGAACTCTGTTTACATGTGTGCTTTCATATGGGAACCTGGTAGGAATGACGGTTTCGTAGAACCACAGAAAAGCGCACACGTAAACAAAGTGTGATGCCATCAGTACGGATGCAGATTCAGGTTGACTGTAAATTTAAATCAAATTACAAGTTTCGGTTGACCTTAGTTTTGACCTAGACATACATTCCAATACAATATGTATATAGAGAATCCTTGTTCACATAAATTTATTGTAAATACTTGTACTGTATAAACACAGTGTTAGCAAATCAATTCCATCTTTTATTATCATTAATTATTTTAATGCACCAATATTGATAATTGTGGCACTTATTATAACAGATTTGACTATTTAACGCGTTCAAAATTACGCAAAACAAATGCGTTCGAACATTGAATCGGTTGTTTGCTTAGTGTGTAAGTAAAGAAAAAAGATACTAATTTTTAAACTGTGTTCGGTGAAAATTTCCGTAGAGGTACATAATACCTTTTTAGTATGAGAGTTTGTCTCAATCTTTTGGGGGTATTTTAAAACCTTTCGGTTCATTTGTTATCGTATTACTCCAGATTTCGTTTTTGTTCTTGAAAACAGTTTAAGTACAGTTATACTTCAACTTTTATGAAATTGTTTAGCTCTGTATAATCGGAGTTCGTAAAGTCGGGGAATGAATGTGATGGTACTGATATGTAAAATAAATATTTGGAACAATATTTCATTATTTGAATGCAACAAAATGTCATGACACTGAAGTGACAAATTTAATATTTAACTCAGTCAAAATTACGACATCAATGCACCTGAATTCGTGATTGTTGTTTTGTTTTATATGCCTTAGTAAGTGAGAAAGAGAAGAACATGTAAAAACTGTGTTTGGGGACAAAGTTCAACATTGAAGGCCGGTTCATTCTTCACGCGAATGCAAATGCAAAGTGCATTTTATCAAGTGAATTTGCAAGATTAATGTGTTCAATTTTTTTCATATTTGCAGCACGAATACTTGCCGTGATGTCACATTTTCATGTTCGCATTCGCTTCTGTGGCGAGTGTTAACCGGCCTTTACGCAGGGTTCGTCAACACTTCAAGTGTGTTAGTTTCAATCATTTCGAATGATGGTAACTTCAATAGATTGTCGGTTCAAGTATGTTTGTAAAATATATAAAACAAAGACATGTAGTTATTACCAAATAAGCCATATGATACGCCATAGCCCAGGTGTTTTTTTCAAGAATTCATTCGAAACATGTTGGCTTCAAAATAGCTTGTGTTTGGAAATTCAATTTCATTCTTGATGTATTAAGCTTAATTATTAGCGCTTGTCGTTGGACCTCGCTGATGTAAAAAAAAGAAACTAGATGGTAGCCTAAGGTAACAATAAATGCAAACAAACAGAAACACAAACAGACACAAAAAAAACAGGAAAACAAAAAACAAAAACAACGGCACAACCAAAACACCAGAACTGTAAGCCTATATGTACTGATGACGTCGCACTTTGTTTACATGTGTGCTTTCATATGGGAACCTGGGATGACGGTTTCGTAGAACCACAGAAAAGCGCACACGTAAACAAAGTGTGATGCCATCAGTGCGGGGTGCAGATTCAGGTTGACTGTAAATTTAAATCAAATTATAAGTTTCGGTTGACCTTAGTTGTGACCTAGACATACATTTCAATACAATATGTATATAGAGAATCCTTGTTCACATAAATATAATGTAAATACTTGTGACGTATATAGATAGTGTTAGCAAATCAATTTTCATCTTTTAATATCAATAATTATTTCAATGCACTAATATTAATAATTGTGGCACTAAATATGACAAATTGGACTATTTTACGCGTTCAAAATTACGCAAAAACAAATGCGTTTGAACATCGCATTAGTTGTGTGCTTAGTGTGTAAGACAAGAAAAAAAAGTACTCATTTTGAAATTGTGTTCGGTAAAAATGTTCATTTCCGTAGAGGTACATAACACCTTTTTAGTATGAAAGTTTGTCTTAATCTTTTGAGGGTATTTTAAAACCTTTCGGTCCAGATGTTATCATATTACTCCTTATTTATTTTTTTTCTCTTGAAAACAGTTTAAGTACAGTTATACTTAAATTTTATGAAATTGTTTAGCTCTGTATGATTCGAATACGTACAGTTGGGGAATGCAATGCCATGGTACTGATAAGCAAACTAAATATCTGGAATGATATTTCATTATTTGAATTCAACAAAAATGTCACGACACTAAAGTGACAAATTTAATATCTAACGCAGTCGAAATGACGACAACAATGCACCTGAATTCGTGATTGTTGCTCTGTTTTATATGCCTTAGTAATTGAGAAAGAGAAGAACATGTAAAAACTGTGTTCGGGGACAAAGTTCAACATTGAAGGCCGGTTCATTCTTCACGCGAATGCAAATGCAAAGTGAATCTAACAAGTGAATTTACAAGTTTAAATGTATTCACTATTTTGTTTCGAATTCGCAGCACGAATACTTGCCGTGATGTCACATGTTCACCTTTGCATCCGCTTTTGTGCCGAATGTTAACCGGCCTTTACGCATAGTTCGTCAACAGTTCGAGTGTATTAGTTTCAATCTATTAGAATAATTGTAACTTAAGACATTGTCAGTTCAAATATGTTTGTTTTGCTCCTTTAAAAAAAAAAATAATAAATATATGTAAAGCAAAGCACTAATGTTTTGTCTATTAGATTTTTATAAAAGTGTTTAGTTTTATAAATTCGGAACCCGTAAATGTGTTGAATACCTGGCATTAAAAAGCTGGACAGGCGCGGATCCAAAGAGGGGTTTCGGGTGTCGAACCCCCCTTCCCTGTTCTGACAAAAAAATATCAAGTTATAAAAAATATATTAATAATAATCTTGTATATGTCTGCTTGTCCGCAACAATCGGACATAAAAGCAATCTGATGGGTCTGACCCCCTTTAATTTCATGATCAGTGCTATACTGATGATACACAATCATCTCCTTCATTGACTGGAAGAGGGGGATGCGACTCTCTCTCCCACAACACCCACTTTCTCCCATTTGGGGCCCCTAGTCCGCTCCTACACTAATTGGTATGCAACACACTGCTCCAGCTTACTATATCATCATGTACATAATTAGGGGCTGCGTATATATGTAAACATGTGTGTACATTTAAATATTTATTTTCAAAGTAAATGTACAAAATTAATTTCATTATGATTGGAATTTGTCCACATTGATAAGACTATCACGTCCATGCTGTCCATGGACGATGGCTTACCTTGAAGCAGCAATACCAGCAGGGTATCCAGACCTACAGTTTGTCTTCATGAAAATAAGGCGAGAAAAATTATGATGGAGATATGGTCACACCAGTCATGCCAGTCAGCCTGAAACTGAAAACAAACACAAATTGTATTAAAAATTAGATGACCGAATTCTTTGAAATCACCATGATTTCACTAAGTTGGCCTGCATGGATGTTTGCAACATGTACAAATACAATGTCATATGCAACACATACATGTACATTCAGACGTAAATGTACATGCACATGATGTACATGTATGTACATGTAATGACATATACTGCACATGTACATGCACAGCACATGTGCATGCACATCAGTATGAGATTGTGAAAGATGGACCTAAAGACTTGCGCGGGAAGCACAAAGGTCACCAACAAAGTAATGCCTTATATAGAAACATGCAAATCAGATACATCATCTACATAATAATATCGGAAAGGACTAAAGAGGTCGCCCTTGCTCAGGCACGGTTCCCTCTATTTAAATTTCCAATATAGTGTTTAGATTGTGTGTTCAATTCCTAAATATCAATGTTCAATTGTTAACACTATCCCTCCTCACTCTAAACATGTTTAGTATTTGGACATATTGACAGTGGTATAGCAAGAAAGTGTTTAGAAAAGTGTTTAACTGCTAGACACTGTTTAGGCTATGCATTTTGTGTTTAAACAAACGCCTATAAACACTTTGCGTTTATAACGCAAACATCCAAGTGTTTATATTGTCAGTGTTTAGATTATAAACGCGTCATGTGTTCACCGGATTTACAGTGTAATAACAATGACCAAAGTGATTGGTAAATTTTAATGTCAGCCATTTAAGACGAGCTGGTACTCACTGGACCATCTTCAAAGAGGCATTGTACTTATTTGTCAACCGTTTCGTATCTAGGCCAGCTAATTGCAAGTGGACTTGCTTTGAATAATACAGGAAGAAGGCTGGGGAGAGGAGGTGTTACGTGTAGTGCCGCACCGTATCGTTATTGATTCATGGATATACGGTCAAGGATGTCGGTTAATATTGAAGAGGGATGCCTCAGGTAACGATCCTTTTTAACAAAGCCAATGAAAACGTATCGACTTTCCATTCAAACTAAGGCGCTCTCCTAATTGGCTAGATATTTTGTTGGTATGATGACATCACCCTGTTTGGTGGTTCCCTTATCTGCCGAAGCGAATGGTGGCGGCATGTGTGTTATATACACCATGCAACTGACGGAACACTCGATCATTGCACCAGGGAGAATGGACGGAGCAGTGGCTTGGATTCTGATGGCATCAGCTATGGCAGGTAGGCTTGATTGTTCTAGCGTTTATGTTGGATTTGGCAAAATAGCCACGTTCAGCCCAACGTTTTACGATTTTCATTTAGGCCTGCAGGTGGTCCATAGAGCGCAACATACAGGTGTGGCTGTTGGTGTGTGCTGGAATTTACTACCTTAAGGAGACATGCACACAATAGGAAACAAAAGATTGTATACGTCTCCGCAAGAACATTTCTATAGATGAATACGTCTCCACAAGAATTTCACGAAATAGATATATGGATTTTACTCAAAAACTAGGAATTTCCAAGGTAGGTTGATCCGTCGCAAATGGAAGAGTTTTAGAAAAGAGATATTTAGTCCAAATTTCAGCCCAGGAAATTAATTCTGGTTAAAATAAGAGCATTTTGAAACTTTAATTTCAAACACGAAAACTTTACTACACGAGAACAAAGAAATGTCTCCACAGGAATACAAATTCCAGAATGTGTGTGTGTGGGTGTGTGTGTGTAATAACCCTCTGTACTAATAACGTCACACAATGTTTACCGCAGTGTATTGTGGGATTGAGTGGGGGTCGCCGCACCGCGATCGCTATAGAAAACATAAAGTTTTGTGTATTTTGGGTCTGATTTATTTTTATTTGCGCCACCAAAGCTATCGATAATGACCCCCAAATGTGATAAAGACCTCTGGATATTTCAGGTCGATGATTCTTAAAAATAACGGAGAATTAAGGTATGCACGACGCTAGTCACGATGGCCATATATCGCACGGTACTACGCGTATACATCGAACGTGACTGTGTACGGTGGCACCAGTACGGCGGGCAACGAGCGACTTTCTGCGGCAGCCACTTCGGGGAAACACGCTGCTTCGCAAGAGCGGTACAATCGGTACAACCTCGAAATCAATGATTAAGTCAAATAAGTATATAAAAAAGGTTACCCACGGAAAACACATACCCAAAAATGAAAGATCACGTTCTATGAATCAACATGCAGAAATGTTGACCTGGGACCGAGTTGACCCCTAGTTTCAAGTCAACTCGGTCTCAGTCCAAGTCAGTTCGAGTCAATCATTACTAAGTCAACTCGGTCCCAAGTCAACTCAGTCACACATCAACTTGCTTGGGAAAAATGCTCTAGCAAGGCACCGGCGAAAATCAAACTGCGTGATGTTAGGGGCCGTGCCATGTTAGGGTACATCAACAAAACGCGTTAAAAGTGGTTACGTCATACACCACTGAGGCCGTACGCCATGCCTTGGTTACGCGTTCCACACAAACCTTGCCTTATTTGTAGCGGTGCCCGTACAAAATGTCGGCATCGTTAAGTAACGTATGCAGTTATTTTTTTTATTTTAAAACGGATAAAAAAATGATGAAAAAGTGATCACCATGCTATCAGCCCAGGTTTGTGTGGAACGTGCGACCTCATCAGCAAGGGGTGATATCAGCGCTGTATGACATAACCACTTTAACGCGTATTGTTGATGTAACATGGCACGGCCCCATAACATGGCTCAATTTGATTTTTGCCCCTATAGTGCCTGATTGCTAGAGCATTTACTGACCCATCAAGGTAATTTGGGACCCAGAGTTGACTTGGAAATGAGTTGACTCGACCTGACTTGGATTGGGACCGATTGTACCGCTCTTACTTGAAGCAGCGTGTTTCCCCGAAGCGGCTGCCGCAGCAAGTCGCTCGTTGCCCGTGTACTGGCGCCACCGTACACAGTCACGCTCGATGTATACCCGTAGTACCGTGCGATATGGCCATCGTGACTAGCGTTCTGCATACCTAATAAGTTCTCCGTTATTTTTAAGAATCATCGACCTAAAATATAGTTTAGATTAATTTAAGACGAGGTTTTATCACATTTGAGGGTCATTTTCGATAGTTTTAGGCCAAAAAAAAAAAAATTCGGTCTCTTGTCAGACCGAAGTTCTAGAATTGATGCGGCGACACGTTTTTTTTGGGGGGTGGCTTTTGTTTTTCAAGCTTGAATTGTACAGACAAGGTGCGTACTATTTTGCATTTTTGTGTCCTCATTATGGTGTCCTCCATAATTTGCCTTGGTGCTTTTTATCATTTACCTTGGTGCAATTTCCCCATTCCTTGGTGCTCCTTGGTACAAAAATCTGGTCGGCAATCGAGGACGCTGTTGTGGCTTGCGTGTTAAATTGAAGAAAAAAAGTTGACGCGCATGATTAAAATCGACGCGCGCGCTGACCAGAGACCGGTACTTTTTTCGGCCTTTTACTGGCGCTATTTAAAATAAATCAGACCCAAAAACACAATACTATGTGTCTCTATGTTTTTTATAGCGATCGCGATGCGGCGACCCCCACTCAATCCCACAATGCACCGCGTAAACATTGCGTGACGTAATTAGTACAGAGGGTTATTGTGAGTTGTTTTTCACAAGTTGATGATTCGCCAAGCGTGCGACGGATGAAAAAGCAGCCTTAATCGTAAGCGTATTTTGTTTCCGTAAGTGGGTGAAGCATTTACACGAATATTTCAATAATTTCGATGGAATCTTTACCAGACACTTAGGGCATATTCGTCAGCCCATTTTCGTGTTGAATGAATTAACATGAGAACATGGTTTTAGATGACGAGAACCAGCATGCGTGACAGTGTTCATGAGCATGACTATCACACCAACCCTATTTATTGGGGAGTAGATCGTCACGATCAAAGATGGCGAACTTACCGCAACTTTTGCACATTCAGTGTGGAAGAATATAAATAAAACTAATACGTCGGAATAGAGTGGGCTTTTCTTTGCAATTGGTATAGCTGTTTCAGGATCTTAATTATTTTCATAAGATCATTACTTTTTCCTTCTTTTCATGCAGCGCTTTAATATGTCGGCTGCCATCTTGCATGCGCGGCCAGTTGCACTTCGCTCGCACCTAATACGCAACGCCAGAACACTGTTTGGTGTGTGGTTCAAATACGTCCATAGGTTCTTAGACAATTGGCCCCTTAAATTAAAAATTTATCAAACTTAAATTTTGGTGGAAAAACAATCGAGAAAAAGCGGCTAACGGTGGCTTTGAAATACGGATCTTAACAAGTGTTCTTAAAGTTTAAATGCTTTGACGTAACAAGTTGACAAAAATAACAACAGTTTTCTTCATTGTTCTTTTCTTATGAATAAACACAATTCATCCAGTTAGCAGTTTTAATCCATGGTGATATGTATCTGCAGTGGCGTACAAAGCACGATATTTTTTTTATTGGGGGTGCAAACATTTCTTGAAAGGACACTTATCCCCCTCCCCCGCTACGCATATGATCTGTATCTGTAGGCTACTGCACAATCGAGTATTGTGGGGCTACCACATACAGATGTGTATTAATTGACAAAAAATAAAATAAGTTGCGACATTTGCAGAACAGTAAATGACATTTATTCGTCTTTATTCGAAAGCTGTCTTTGTTGGTGTGGAGAGCGAGGCGAGGACGTGTTATTTCGGTCCCCCACCGGAACCTGATCATGATCATCCGGATGACTGGATGAAGCAAGTCATGCAAGAGGTACGGGCGCGTTGCCCAGGACCGGGAAGGAGGCAACCTACCCCAGCTGGTAAGTCAAGCTACGATCTTCAGACCATCGGATCAGACATAGGGGAGATGGATGGCATTAGGCTAATAAAATGAACTAGTGTCTCATCCCCGCCAGCTTCCCTTTCTCTGGTCACCTTCTTTTGTTTGTTTGTTCGTCTTTAATTCAGTAATTTGCAACATATTTTGCACACAATTTTTTGCCATAATATCTTTTATGTTGTTTCCACTAGTAGGGGCGGGTCAAGGAATTTTGCAGGGGGGGGGGGGTTCATCAGCAAATCAATGCTGAAATGTAGACAGTTTTTTTGTCGTCCGGACACTTGGATCCGTATAATCAATATGTGTAGGGTGGGTGTGTGTGTGTGTGTGGGCTCTTGTATTGTATTACGCTCGAGGACAGACAACAAAAGGAGTACAAAGGAGCCTTTGACCCTCGGATGACGGTGCCTATTGTTAAAACATGTCCTAGGTGTGTGTGCATGTGTGGGAGGGGGAGGTGGGGGCGGGGGCTCGTACCATACTTTCAATGGGGCGCTTATTAACACTATATTACAGGATAGTGTACAAATACCCCCATAACCCAGCACGCTCTTTTGGTATTTTGCGCACAGGCGTATATTAATGCCAGTATAATTGTTTTTTTTTTGGTGCCAGAGCAGAGTGTGGGGGGGGGGGGGTATAGCATTCCATTTTTAAGGAATGTCTATGAAAAAAACCCCCAAATTTTGGACAGAGCTGTTTACCCCCCCCCCCCCCCCCCATAATGCGCCTGACTAGAATTGCAGCTATGTAGAAAAAGTTATAGCGCCTTTGGAAACTGTTTTTTTTTTATAAACAGAAGAGTTTTGGAAATAGACAAATCCAAATCCCCATCTTGGAAATTCCGCCCTCTGGTGGGAAAATCAGACGAAAAAAGCGGCGCCCCCCCCCCAAAGGGGGAGTGGCACTTGACACGTACACATCGAAATGATTTTATTTTCTCGCTCGGCAGAGACAGCTGAGTGTTTCGAGCCTCTTGGTATGGAGGACGGGACAATCCCTGATGATCACATCAAAGCGTCCAGCGTTTGGGTGCACATCGACTATCCTGGCTGTTGCAAACCCGAGAAGGGACGGCTGAACAGTGGCGGTATATGGAAACCATCGAGGTAGGTAACAAGGAAACCACTGTTAGCTACAACAAACTACACCCCACACTCACATCCCTATATTACGCCACAGAGACGAAAGAGAGATGGTTTAATGCGATATTATTTTCCCTAGCCGACAAAGCAGTTTATTTTATAAAATACACTACTTTTTCTTCTGTATACATGTAATGTGTATGCAATTCCCTCAAAAGGAGCAATTCAAAAATAATATTTTTTTTCGGATGAGAGTAAAACTACAGTGTGGATTAAACCTTGAATGAGCTCCAGTAACATTAATGTACAAAGAGTTGAAACTTTCCTATAAACAGTTAAAAATAAAAGGCTTCAGTAGTTTTACCGCGTGGTCAGTTTTGCCAATCCCTCTCCTGATAAAATCGTTTGTTTGCGGCGGATCATGGTTATTTTATTGTTGTTAATCTCCCTTCACTCTGTGTACACAGCTCCGCCGATTCCTGGATCGAGGTGAACCTGGCCAACATTACTGTGGTGTCTGGTGTCATCACCAAAAGCCGGCCGCCTTCCATTGGATGGGTGACAGAGTACAAAGTTGCCTATAAGAAGGAACCTGCATCTGAATATGAATACGTGACAGATGCAAACGGAAACGTAAAGGTACATGTATATTTATCACAATTTTATTTAAGCCTACCTTCACACTTGTCTATGTAGTCTATTATATGTGAGCAGATTCGCTGATTAATTAGACAAGACCCCACCTCTTTTTTTTAGATTTTGATCAATCAGTGGGCACTTTTTCGTATCAGGTCTTCGGTCATTCATCCGTTGCGCGTCAAAGACAATGGATTAAAAAACCCTGCGTCACGCGCTCTGTAACATGTTACGCGATAGTTGCGCCCGGTAGCTGTTACATTACAAAACACTGCATTCGAATTGACCAATCAAACCATTTAGTCCTGATTTAGGAATGAAATGACGTCACGATTGAATAAAGTCAACTCCGATTGGCTGGCGCGCGGCTTGCATGTATATTCCTAGACATATCAGACGCTACGGGAGTCTTGCTCCGTGGATAACGGGTGATACTCAGACTACCTTCCCACCCCCTGCGAAATCACAACATCTGGGTACCTGTCAACCACTAGGGAGTGGAATGACCTTTTAATCATGTATCCAACATAAACAATGAAAAGAAATTGAAAAACAAAGTTTCGCTTTGAAGAATGCCCACATGACATAACATCCAGCCCCTTCACTCTGTTTCATATTGTGGTGGCCGGCTGAGGGGAGACAAAGTAATGGCTACCTTTAACTGCAACGTGGTCAGACTTAACCCCATTCCAACAAAAACTGGATACTGCGGTACTGAAAAAAATCATGAAGGAATTATTTCGACTTAACTCGAAGAACGTGTATCCATTCTTTCAATATTTTCCACTTATACAAATAAAACCTGTACTGACATGCTTTTGTTTCAGGTGTTCATGGGAAACACTGATCACAACACCCCGGTCACTAACATGTTTGATGAGAGTGTGGTGGCTACGGTAGTGCGCATTGAGCCTACTAAATGGCATGTCCAGGTTCGTCTGCAACTGGAGTTGCTCGGATGTCGCCGTGATTAATTTGGTTGGATCAGCGGTATTCTGAACATTAGTTTGTGCAAGATTGCATTACAATGTAGATTTCACCTATCACGTTATGGCAGAGCCAGAGGGCAATGGTTTGTAGCCCTTGAAGGGGCATGAGTAAACCACTGTGTATTTATTTACAACAAAGAACACATCTGAGATAGCTGGAAGGCACAAGGTCTATGGCAACATGAGTGCGATAGAACTAAAACTTTTTGGTGATATTAAAATAGAACACATTTGAGATAGCTTAAGTAGCGTTTGTCGTTGAACCTTGCTGCTGTAGGAAAGCTAGAAACAAACAGGAAAAAAAATATAAACAAAAACAAGGGCACAACCAAAACACCTGAACAATAAGCCTATATGTACTGATGACGTCGCCCTCTGTTTACATGTGTGCTTTCATATGAGAACCTGGTTGGAATGACGGTTTCGTAGAACCAAAGAAAAGCGCACACGTAAACAAAGTGTGATATGCCATCAGTACGGATGCAGATTCGGGTTGACTGTAAATTTAAATCAAATTATAAGTTTTGGTTGACCTTAGTTGTGACCTAGACATACATTTTAATACAATTTGTACATAGATAATCTTTGTTCACAGAAATAAAATATAAATACTTGTGCAGTATAAAGATAGTGTTAGCAAATCAAATTTCATCTTTTAGTATCATTAAATATTTCAATGCACTAATATTAATAATTGTGGCACTAAATATGACAAATGTGACTATTTAACGCGTTTAAAATTTTGAAAGCAAATGCACTTGAGCATTGCATTGGTTGTGTACTAAGAATATTAGGGAAAAAAATGTATTTGGTGAAAATGTTCGTTTCCGTAGAGGTACATAACACCTTTTTAGTATGAGAGTTTGTCTCAATCTTTTGGGATATTTGAAAACCTTTTGGTTCAAATGTTATCGTATTAATCCTTATTTCGTTTTTGTTCTTGAAAACAGTTTAAGTACAGTTATACTCAAATTTTATAAAATTGTTAAGCTCTGTATAATCCGAATTCGTTAAGTCGGGGAATGCAAGGTCATGGTACTGATTAGCAAACTAAATACCTGGAATAATATTTAATTATTTGAATGCAACAAAATGTCATGACACTGAAGTGACAAATTTCATATTTAACGCAGTCAAAATAACGACATCAATGCACCTGAATTCGTGATTGTTGTTTTGTATTATATGCCTTAGTAATTGAGTAAGAGAAAAACATGTAAACACTTTGTTCGGGGAAAAAGTTCAATATTGAAGGCGGGTTCACTCTTTATGCGAATGCAAATGCAAAGAAAATTTATCAAGTGAATTTGCAATTTTAAATGTGTTCACTTTTTTTAAAATTC
This sequence comes from Patiria miniata, assembly GCF_015706575.1. Classification (NCBI taxonomy): domain Eukaryota; kingdom Metazoa; phylum Echinodermata; class Asteroidea; order Valvatida; family Asterinidae; genus Patiria; species Patiria miniata. The sequence goes on along the minus strand of NW_024037047.1, from coordinate 27,353,096 downwards.
GCAGCACGAATACTTGCCGTGATGTCACATTATCACGTTCGCAATCGCTTTTGTGCCGAGTGTTAACCGGACTTTACGCAGGGTTCGTCAACAGTTCGAGTGTGTTAGTTTTAATCTTTTAGAATGATGGTAACTCTAAGACATTGTCGGTTCAAATATGTTTGTTTTGCCTATTTCAAAAAATAAATAAATATACATAGCAAAGACACTGATGTTTTGTCTATAAGACTTTTATAAAAGTGTTTAGCTTTGTAAATTCGGAACCCGTAAATGTGTTGAATACTTGGTATTGAGAAGCTGGACAGGCGCGGATCCAAAGAAGGGTTTTGGGGGTCGAACCCCCTTCCCCAAAAAAACCAATTCATAAAAAATTATATATTAATAATAATATGTCTGCCTGTCCGTAACAATCGGACATAAAAGCAATCTGATGGGTCTGACGTACCCCCCCCCCTTACCAAAAGTCCTTGATCCGCCCCTGCTGAAGCAAGGGATCCAGAACAAAATTTTCGTTCGGGGGCCAAAAAAAAATTGGTTCCCCTAAAAGTGGGTCCAAAAAATTACAGCGTGGGGTTCTGGGCCCGCTCAAGGGCGCAGAATTTTTTGGGGGGATTCTAGATGCTCTGTGGTGGGATCTGAGACAAATTCTGACCACTTTAATCAATTTTTCTTAGAAAAAAGATGATGGTGTACGCAGTGCCTGCCTTCATTACGATGTCACTTAAAAAGAAATGGGGTCGTTTAATACATTTTTTGAGGGGTATGGCCCCCGCCCATCCCCATCCGCCCTTTTGCTGGAGTGGGCTGGCTTAAAATGTCCTTGTTTAACTACAAGAATACGACATCGAACAAAACAGTTGGACTTGGTTCGGTGTGTGAATGACTTCATTATTTTCAAATCACTCATCAATTTAAATGTAGTTATTTACTTTTTGTGGTCAATTTACACGCAGTACCTTTACATATCCAAAATGCACAAGAAAAGACTTTTGCTAGCTAATCCACACCACAATGTCAAGATTGTCCAACGTTTGTCTTTCACAATATAAAAGAGTATTTCTATTAAATATACCGTATGCATTCATCTGAACAAAACAAATAACGAACTGTATGAAGTCAACTTGAAGAACGGTGGTGCAGTTTGAAAAATAAATCGGCTGAATGAACACTAGTACTGTCAGGATGTCCTCGTAATGATGCTCCGCCACTGAAGGTTGTCGCTGACTTTCACTAAATGATGGACACAAACCAAAGATCGAAAGGAAAATTATGAGCACAAATATTCTGTATAAAAGACAATGACTGAGCAAACAAGAATTGGCCAAAAAAAATGGGGGTGTTCGTGTGTTCATGACACTGGTTTAATTTCATGACCAGTGTTATACTGATAATACACAATCATCTCCTTCAATGACTCTCTCTCCCACAACACCCACTTTCCTCCATTTGGGGCCCCCTAGTCCGCTCCTACACTAATAGGTATGCAACATACTGCTCCAGCTTACTATATCATCATGTACATAATTAGGGGGCTGCGTATATATGTAAACATGTGTGTACATTTAAATATTTATTTTCAAAGTAAATGTACAAAATTAATTTCATTATGATTGGAATTTGTCCACATTGATAAGACTATCACGTCCATGCTGTCCATGGACGATGTCTTACCTTGAAGCAGCAATACCAGCAGGGTATCCGGACCTACAGTTTGTCTTCATGAAAATGTGTCGAGAAAATCATGACGGAGGAATGGTCACACCAGTTATGCCAGTCAGCTTGAAACTGAAAACAAACACGAATTGTATTAAAAATTAGATGACCGAATTCTTTGAAATCACCATGATTTCACTAAGTTGGCCTGCATGGATGTTTGCAACATGAACAAATAAAATGTCATATGCAACATATACATGTACATGCAGATGTAAATGTACATGCACATGATGTACAGGTATGTAATGACATGTACATGCACAGCACATGGGCCTGCACATCAGTATGATGTACAGTACTTGCACATAATTATGTTCGTGAACATGTCGTTGACATGTACATGGACATAGTGCCAGTCTAAGCGCGCGGGGTGCCAGTGCAAGTACTCGGGCAGTTTTGGGGCGAGATTTTGATTCAGCTAGAAACCAAGTCGTCCCGAATATGTTATGAACGTAGGCCTCGTGATATACAAGAATACATGTAAAACTATGATAAGAGCAACAACTGTTAAGCGTTCTAAACTGACAACTACTTTAATCGCTCCCGATAAACAAGGCACATAAATTTAAATTTACTCAATGGCTTCGTAGACGCACTGCATAAGTGCATTGACGATCCATGTTCACTGCGTATAAACGGACGTTATTCCTCGGTGGCGAAACCTGCACAGAACTTTGCACGGATATATTTCACATATTTAGACGGTACACAAAAACCTCAACGACTCAGACATTTTCATAAAGAAACATGCAAATCAGGTACATCATCTGTATAATAATATTGGAGAGGACTAATGAGGTCGCCCTTGCTCAGGCACGGTTCCCTCTATTTAAATTTCAAATAGTGTTTAAATTATGTGTTCAATTCCTAAACATCAATGGTCAACTGTTAAACACAATTCCTCACTCTAAACATGTTTAGTATTTGGACATGCATGACACTGGTATAGCAAGGAAGTGTTTAGAAAAGTGTTTAATTGCTAGACACTGTTTATGCACTTTGTGTTTAAACAAACGCCTATAAACACTTCGCGTTCATAACGTAAACATCCAAGTGTTTATATTTCCAATAGTGTTTAGATTATAAACGCGTCATGCGTCATGTGTTCACCGGTGGATTTAACAATGACTATAGTCATTGTTAAATTTTAATATCAGCCATTTTAGACGAGCTGTTACTCACTGGACCATCTCCAAAGAGGCATTGTACTTATTTGTCAACCCTTTCGTATCCAGGCCAGATAATTGCAAGTGGAGTTGCTTTGAATAATACAGGAAAAGGGGTGGGAGATAGATGGGGGTGTAACGCTTAAGTGCCGCTCCGTATCGTTATTGATTCATTGGTATACGGTCAAGGATGTCGGTATATTGTTTAACATAGCCAAAGAAAACATCACCCTGTTTGGTGGTTCCCGTATCTGTCGAAGCGAATGCTGGCGGCATGTGTGTTATATACCATGCACCTGACAGAACACTCGATCATTGCACCAGGGAGAATGGACGGAGCAGTGGCTTGGATTCTGATGGCATCAGCTATGGCAGGTAGGCTTGATTGTTCTAGCGTTGATGTTGGATTTGGCAAAATAGCCAAGTTCAGCCCAACGTTTTACGATTTTCAGTTAAGCCTGCAATTGGTCCATAGAGCGCAACAGGTGTGGCTGTTGGTGTGTGTGTGTGTGTGTAATAACCCTCTGTAATAATTACGTCACGCAATGTTTACTGCAATGCATTGTGTGATTGAGTGGGGGTCGCCGCACCTCGATCGCTATAGAAAACATTTAGTATTGTGTATTTTGGGTCTGATATATTTTAATTTGTGCCAGTAAAGCTATCGAAAATAACCCTCAATTGTGATAAAAACCTCGTCTTAATTGATCTTAATATTTCAGGCCGATGATTCTTAAAAATAACGGTGAATTTAGGTATGCACGACGCTGGTCTCGATGGCCATATCGCACGGTACTACGCGTATACATCGAGCGTGACTGTGTACGGTGGCGACAGTACAGCGGGCAACGAGCGACTTGCTACGGCAACCACTTCGGGGAAACAGTCGATGGGGGCTCTGTTCAAAACCGACGGATATGCACACTAACGGACAATAATATGGTGCCTTTTAGGGAGATACATGCGCAAAATGCAACAAAATGGTACCTGGAACGGCCAATGGCAAAAAAAGGCACGACGTCTTTTTAAAAAGGGTACTTATTCCGAAAAAAAAGGACACTTGTTAAAAAAATGCCACTACTTACACAATATTGGGGTGAAAAAAAAAACCTGGAGAAACAGGGCATTTTAATAGTAAAGGGCAGTCTTTACAAGATTTTTTTAAGGGGGATAAAACGCCCCTTACCCCCCCCCCCCTCCCCCGCTACGCATATGATCTGTATCTGTAGGCTTCTGCACAATCGCGTATGGTGGGGCTATCACATACAGATGTGTATTAATTGACAAAAAAATAAAATAAGTTGCAACATTTGCAGAACAGTAAATGACATTTATTCGTCTTTATTCACAAGCTGTCTTTGTTGGTTCGGAGAGCGAGGCGAGGACGTGTTACTTCGGTCCCCCACCGGAACCTGATCCTGATCATCCAGATGACTGGATGAAGCAAGTCATGCGAGAGGTACGGGCGCGTTGCCCAGGACCGGGAAGGAGGCAACCTACCCCAGCTGGTAAGTCAACCTACCTACGATCTTCAGACCATCGGATGAGGCATAGGAAAGAGGTCACTAGGCTTATGAAATAAAAAGTTTCTCGTCCCCGTCAGCTTCCCTTTTCCCGGTCACCTTCTTTTGTTTGTTTGTTAGTCTTTAATTCATTAATTGCAATATATTTTGCACACAAGATGTTGTCATAATATCTTTTATATTGTTTCCACTAGTAGGGGCGGTTCCAGAAATTTTTGCAGGGGGGGGGGTTCATCAACAAATCAATGCTGAAATGTAGACAGTAAAACCAATAGATGTGGGGGGGGGGGAGGCGGGGGCGGGGGCTCGTACCATACTTTCAATGGGGGCGCTTATTAACACTATATTACACGATAGTGTACACATACCCCCGTAACCCCACAGGCTCTGTCCGTATTTTGTGCACAGGCGTATATTAATACCAGTATCACCGTTTTTTTTATTTGTGCCACAGCAGGGAGGGGGGAGTGGTTATAGCATTCCTGTTTTATGAATGTCTATGGAAAAAACACATTTTGGACAAAGCTGTTCCCCCCCCCCCCCCAGATCTGCGCCTGACTAGAATTAAAGCTATGTAGAAACAGTTATAGCGACTTTGGACACTATTTTGTATATGCAGAAGGCGTATTTCCACCCTCTATTTAATGGTTTTCCCATTTTATTGATCAGCAGAACTTCATTAAATACAATTTAAGAAAGACATTGTATTTGGGTGATATAAAAAGGTGAAATTTCCCGGAATCGAATCCGCAACCTGTAGCATTATGAAAAGCAACCTAACCTTAAAGCTATATGGACCTAACGCATCAGTTCAAGGTGAACGCTTCCCCCGTAAAAACATGCATGTTTTTCACGCATCAGTTCAAGGTGAACGCTTCCCCCGTAAAAACATGCATGTTTTTCACGCATGTGTATCAACGTAAATGCTTTCAGTAGCCTGCAGCAAAGGCGGTTGGGAAACAAAAAGCAAATCCAGTTTGGGGCCAAGACTACACTCCGGCCGTTGAAGAGTCTCCGTCCCCAGCCGAAAAGTGAGGCTCACATAGTAGTCAGTGGGCTTATGGTCGAAAATTACCCCCCATATGCAATTTCGGGTACATTCTTTGAAACTCTCAGGATCACTAGAGGATACCTCAAGAAGTTCAAAACCACTTGATGCCATTTTTTTCTGACCCTTTTGTGGGCGTGGCCATGATTTTAAAAATTGGGGGGCTTCGCGCGTAAACAAATATTTAAAAAAAAATAATTTTCTTTTTCACATTTGGACAGTTAACTCAAGTGCTACATCACAAGAAAAAAAAAATCCACAATTGTGCCTCTTTTGGGGGTGGGGCAATCTTTTAAAAAAGTGGGGGCACACGTTGCCAACAGAAAATCGACCTGTAACAGGCAATCTTGAGCTTTTTTGTTTTGTTTTTGTATTTGTTACAATCCCTTATAATTTGGTGTGGAAAACATGTTTACATGTAAACTCATAAATTATTTTGTTCCCATTTGGGGGGCGTGTCACACTTTTTTCATAAAAAGGGGGCATACGTGTATTCCAAAAGGAAGCTTGTGCGAGCCCTTATGGATTTATGGCACATTTTTTCAAACTCTCAGAAAGACCTATGGACACCTCAACAAGTGAAAAACTGCTCCACCCTACTTATCTCTCCACCCCCCCCATTGGCCATTAAAATGACAGCCTTTTTTAACATATCTTGCATATATTGTACACATACAAAATGACAAATCGATTTTGAGAGACATTTATGTTTTGATATAAATCTCCATAACTCAAACTTCAAGAGAGTGGGCTCCAATTTGAGCTTAGCAGAGTTTTGAGTTAAGCAGGGTTGTATATCACTGTTATAGAAGGGATTTAGTCCTTGTTTGACTTAACAGGAGGTTTGAGTTATCAACAGTTTGACATTTTGAGATTTCACTGTAGTATATTTTGTCCTGACAACAATGTTGACCTCGTTTTATTACACACAAACTGCAATAGCCTTTTAACTTCAAATTTATTTATCTTCACTTCATTTATAAAAATTATATTATTAAATGTAGTACTCGGTCATTGGAAATAACGTTTGAAAATGACAAAGTTCAATATTAAGAGTAAAACTTGGGTGATTAAGTTAATCCTTTATAAGTCACTTGTAATTGGACAACATATTTGGCATTTAATATCCATGACCTTATTTAGTAATAGAAAAGTGTGAGACTATATTGTCAATAGTTTCAGAATCCAGATCTGGATGGATTACACAAGATTTGTTTCACTTAACAGTTTTAAATATGGCATATCACCATAAATGATATGATTGGTGATGTACTTCAAGATTGGATATATCAAAAGGATTTGTAGCCACCGAGTAGAGAAACACATCTTAGGCTGAAACTTTGATGAATATATTGCCAATAGTTTCTGAAAACCCAATCCACATAAAGGCCCAGGCAGAAATCGAACCCTGCGATGAAAGGCGAGGAAAGTAACCAATGAGCCAACCTGACTCCCCAAGCGCCAACCTGGCTCCCCAAAGATTAAAGAAAAGCATGTGACTAGTTCAAATTATAAAAGTATTTTAATAACTACAAATCCTTTACCATAACATTCCAGCATGGTTTTCCAAAGCGAAAAACTCAAAAGTTAGGCAAACCTCTTGACAGAGGCTTGGGATATCAAGTTTTCTTTCTGATATAACCAATCTTAAAGTATGGCACCAATTATATTAATGATACATATATTCAGTGATATGCCATATTTAAAACTGTGACACACAAAAAATGTTGTGTAATCCATCCAGATCTGGATTCTGACACTATTGACAATATAGTCTCACACTTTTCTATTACTAAATAAGGACATGGATATTAAATGCCAAATATGTTGTCCAATTACAAGTGACTTATAAAGGGTTCACTAAATCACCCAAGTTTGGCAAGTTTTACTCTTAATATTGCAATTTGTAATTTTCAGACTTTATTTCCAATGATCGAGTACCACATTTTATAATATCATTTTTATAAATGAAGTGAAGATAATTAAATTTAAAGTCAAAAAGGCTATTGCAGTTTGTATGTTATAAAACAAGGTCAGCATTGTTGTCAGGACAAAATAAACTACAGTGAAATCTCAACAAGTCAACCTCTGATAAATCAAACCTCCTGTTAAGTCAAACAAAGACTAATTATTCACTTCAGTTGTATAACAGTGATGTACAACCCTGCTTGACTCAAAACTCAGCTTAGCTCACATTTTGAGCCCATTCTCTCAAAGTTTGACTTATCGAGATTTCACTGTATATCAAAACATAAATGTCTCATAAAATTGATTATTTATCCATTTGGGAGTATATGTATGTATATGTACAATATGTATGTGTACAATATGCCAGATATGTTAACAGCTGCCATTTTAATGGCCAATGGGGGGGGGGGGGAGTGGGGTGGAGCAGATTTTCACTGGTTGAGGTGTCCAGAGGTCTTTGTGAGAGTTTGAAAGAATGTGCAATAATCCATATGGGCTCGCACAAGCTTCCTTTTGGAATACACGTATGCCCCCATTTTTATGAAAAAAAGTGTGACACGCCCCCCAAATGGGTGCCAAAGAATTTATGAGCTGACATGTAAACGTTTTTTCCTCGCCAAATTATAATGGATTGAAAAAAAAAAAAAAAAAAAAAAAAAACCCTCAAGATTGCATTTTACAGGTTGATTTTCTGTTAGCGACATGTGACCCCCACTTTTTAAAATGTTGCCCCACCCCCAAAAGAGGCAAAATTGTGGATTTTTTTTTCTTGTGATGTAGCACTTGGGTGAACTGTCCAAATGCCAAAAAGAAAAGTCAAATCTTTTTAATTATTTTTTGCGCGCGATGCCCCCCACTTTTTAAAATCATGGCCACGCCCACAAAAGGGTCAGAAAAAAATCGCATCAAGTGGTTTTGCACTTCTTGAGGTATCCTCTAGTGATCCTGAGAGTTTCAAAGAATGTACCCAAAATTGCATATGGGCCACCACAAGCCCACTGACTATAGACCCCCCAGGATTTACTCCCGTGCTTTGCCAATCAGATTTAATCAATTTCAGTCTACGAATGCGTACATAATACTTATGCCCGAATCAGCAGAAAATGATTTTAAACACGCACGGGTAGGGGTCAATCTAGGTAACATGACTACATGGCGTCAGTTTCTGACCCCCCCCCCCCTAAAAAAAAAAAGGGAGCGTCAGTTGACACCTATTCATTGATATGGTTTATTTTATCTCTTGGCAGCAAGAGCCGAGTGTTCAGAGCCTCTTGGTATGGAGAACGGGACAATCCCCGATGATCACATCACGGCGTCCAGCTTTGATCATTTTTGTTGCACTGCCCAGAAGGGACGGCTGAACAGAGGCAGTGCATGGAGACCATCGAGGTAGGTAAAAACCACAAAATACATAAATCACTTACATCCATGTTTGACCTTATAAAGACGGAAGACATTTCGTTCAATTTGATTTTATTTTGTTCATGGTCGACGAAGAGCCTTGCCGATTTGCATGCTAGTTGGCCTATTCATCCGCTTTCCAACGGTATAAAGTGTGTCCAGAACCGTCTACGTTAAGGTACCTTTAGGCAGCGATCAAGAAAGCCATGCGGATTGGCGCTATTTAACGAAATAACCTACTTTTTGTATTTAATATGTCTGCAACCCCCTCAATTACTTCTTTTAGAGGTTACAAGGCAAGTCCGGTTTCCGGGTCCCTACACTATCGAATCTGATAGGAGGGGCGGAAACCAGTCTACCCTGAGACAACGTAAATAATTTCGGGCAGCATTTAATGGGATATTGTATTTCGTAATTATTCGATTAATATTGGCCTTCTTTTATTTAAGGATCCATCAATAAAAGAAATGCCCATATTTTTTCAATGTCTCATTCAAAATTGAGTAAGTTTTGCATTGGTGGAAAGATATATAGCAAGTGAAAAGACTTTTTTTTCGGATCAAAGTCAAAATAGTACTGATAAACCTTGAATGAACTCCACCAGTGATATAAAAGTGTTGACACATTCATATTAAAAGTTTTGAAAAGGCTTCTGTAGTTTAATCTCGCTTAGCTTTTGCCAATCCCTCAACTGATAAAAGCGGGTTTGTTTGCGTAGCATGTTTATTTCATTGTTCCCCACCTCCATTCACACTGTGTACACAGCAATAACGGTTCCTGGATCGAGGTGGACCTGGCTAACAGTACTGTGGTGTCTGGCGTTACCACAAAAGGCCAGTTTTATAGCATGCAGTTCAATGGATACGTAAAGAAGTACAAGGTGGCGTATAAGAATCAGCCCACACATGAATATCAACACGTGACAGATGGAAACGGAGAAGTCAAGGTAACAATCACAATGTTCGTCTTTTCCCCCTCTCCCTTGCCCTCGCGAGATTTTGCCTTTCTGCATTACAAAAGCATCTGCGTACCTGTCAACCGCAATAAGAATGGCATTACTCTATGCCTCTTTTATTACCAATACAAATAAATTGACTCGGTTTGAAGAGCACCTACATTAATAGTTGGGTTGCATCAAGCCCCTTTACTCAGTTTTATACGGAGCTTTTAAAGGGACATAGGTGAAGAAAAAAAATTGAAAAAATCCATCGTAAGAATGAAAACAAATCTGCGTTCGAACGCAAAAAATCTGCGTTCGAACGCAAAAAATCTGCGTTCGAACGCAAAAAATCTGCGTTCGAACGCAAAAAATCTGCGTTCGAACGAAAAAAATCTGCGTTCGAACGAAAAAAAATCTGCGTTCGAACGAAAAAAATCTGCGTTCGAACGAAAAAGCTGTTTGCTGTTTGCTGTAAGCTGTTTGCCCTCCCTGTGCTGCCCCACCACTTATGTGGGTGATTTTTGTGGGTCAAAACATTCTTTGCCCTGAAAACTGTTGTACCAAACATGTAAAACGTATCAATCATGAGCTGACTCATATCATGCTCTTGTAAGTGCAACAGTTTCTCCACATTTAACTGGTTATCCATGGGCCACCAAAAAACATGTCGGGTTAGCCATGGCTATCAGAATAGCCCGACATGTTTGTCGATTGCTATGAGTATGAGTAGGAATCAGCTAATTAGTGAATCCCGTATCTGAAAGTGAGGAAGCAGAAAGTACATGTACATGTACTAGTGTTAGACTAGTAAAATAGGCTTATTGAAAGCCAGAAATGATCAAACAATATATACATGTCAGTCGCTTCTAAAGTTTGGAACTATTACAAGGATTAGGAATGAACATTTATACTGTAAAGGATTTGTGGATAGACAAATTTCTGAAAATCACAATGACGACCAGTTATATTTATTTACCTGAAAAATTTGAAAGATAATTATATAGCCTTTTTTAATTATTTTTTTAAAACTTGCCTCACTTTATAAAAAGAAACCAAAAAGGCAAATTACTTTTAAAAATGTCTCATAAGTGTGTTGCCTCAGCATAGCATAATGGGTGGGACTGATGGGGTGGGGGGGGGTTGTGTTGTAGCTAGTATTGTAACAGGATAGGGACTCTTAAAAAAAAGAAGGACAATTAGCTAGATCTTCATTGCAATGGTTAAACTTCATGACCAACTAACAGCAAGCCCTAGTAAGACCGTTTGAAAGCTCATAGACTGCTTTAAGACCTGTTATTGAAATCCCTGTACTTGGGCCACGGACCTACATTGGGCACATATGTCATGCATGTTGGACCTGAAAAAACGTGACCAAATCACCCACATAAGTGGTGGGGCAGCACAGGGAGGGCAAACAGCTTACAGCAAACAGCAAACAGCTTTTTTTCCTTCGAACGCAGATTTTTTTCGTTCGAACGCAGACTCTTTTCGTTCGAACGCAGATTTTTTGCGTTCGAACGCAGATTTTTTTGCGTTCGAACGCAGATTTTTTGCGTTCGAACGCAGATTTTTTGCGTTCGAACGCAGATTTTTTGCGTTCGAACGCAGATTTTTTGCGTTCGAACGCAGATTTTTTGCGTTCGAACGCAGATTTTTTGCGTTCGAACGCAGATTTTTTGCGTTCGAACGCAGATTTTTTGCGTTCGAACGCAGATTTTTTGCGTTCGAACGCAGATTTGTTTTCATTCTTACGATGGATTTTTTCAATTTTTTTTTCCACCTATGTCCCTTTAAAAGCTCCGTAGTTTTATATAGCGGGGCCGGGTGAGCGGAGAAACATTCATGGCTACCTTCCACCGTGAAATGGTATGGGCGTGATGCCCCAGACGAATTAAACCTGATACGTACGCTACTAAAAAAAGATTTATTTCCATCTTACCTCGAGAAAACGTGTCTGCCTTCGTTCCCATTTAAGATTAACCCCCTTTTTTAAAATATGTTTTTGATGCAGGTGTTCATGGGTAACACTGATCACGATACCCCGGTCACTAACATGTTTGATGAGAGTGTGGTGGCGATGGTAGTGCGCATTGAGCCTACTGATTGGAAGAACCACGTTCGTTTACAATTGGAGCTGCTTGGATGTCGCCCTAATTAATTTGGCTGAATCGTTTGTATTCTAAATATTAGTTTTTGCAAGGTTGCGTTACAATATAGATTTGATTCATTGCCAAACCACCCGGAATAACCACAATATACATTATGCGTTAAGACAGAGTCTGAGGGCATTGGTTTTGTATCGCTTGGACATATATGAATAAACCCTTCTGATATCGAAATTGCCTTGGTTTATTTTACCCAAGAAAGGGTGAAACTGCAACTACCCAAAATTGGGTTGTTCTATAACCAATTGTTCTATAACCCGCCTCATGTATAAGCTGCGCCCACACTGTATGCTTAAGCCAATGAAAACGTATCAACCTTCAATTCAAACTCAGGCTCTCTCTTAATTGGCGAAATATCAACCTACTGAATTGAATAGCGAGGCTTAAACAAAAACCAAAAACAAATGGTATGTAAATGTAAGGCAGAGACAACGGGAAATTTTGATTTTTTTTTTGGAAAAACAAAACGTTAATAAACCTTTTGTGCGTTCATTGTTAAGATTAAAATATTACAAAATTGATTAACAAAATACCCTCTTAGATACCCAGAACACATTTAAGATCTATAAAGGGTAAGATGACTGTGTTACATATTGCTTTTTTGTAGTAGTAACGGATATTCAATCAGGTTTTTTTAAGTCAGATGAACAATAACAAAACCTCCGAAACCATGCATCGGAATTTGAGTCATGGTTGCAATTACTCTTTGTTATTTTACTGTTTTTAAAATCGATCTTGTAAGAATCGATCTTGTAATTAAAAATTGCACAGACACATCAAAACAAATTAAATGGCTTCAATTGATATATTTTTTTGCAAGAAGCATTTCAAACAACATTGGTTTGAACATAGGCTGCGCTTGATGTCTTTGGAATAGCGTTTATCGCTGTATTCTTCGGTGATGTTGAAATATGCTAAAAATAACAATGTAACCTAAAACAATCAAGAAAAATGAAAACATGACGAGTTTAGAATCAACTCAGGTTAGGGTGACTTGTTTATGCTATATAGATAACACATTCAAAGCAGTGATTGTATTAAAGCCGGAGTCCATCATTTGCAGCTATCCAAAAAAGTAACTGGCGTAATTATTGTTGAAAAACATACTTGGTTGAAAGATAGTAAGGGGACTAAACTCCCTGTGAAATTATTCTTTCTGGCAAGCTCTCATTTTGAAGAAATCAACGAAAGAAGGCATTTGAAACGGTGCGTCTTAAGAAGTACCGTAGGAAAATTTAAATAAGTAGTTCGTTTTGTTATTCGGCGCAGCGCGCGCAAGCATTGGCACGACGCAGAGGCGCGCGCAGTTGCTATAATTCGTCGGATCATTGCGCGAAATCGCGTAAAGCTGCAATTCAAAACAATTAAAAACATGATTTAGCAACTATTGTTTTGAAATTGAGATCCTAGAATGCTGTATTTTTCGGAATGTACAGCTGAAGCTAAGCTGAAACTTCATCAGGTTAGTTGTTCAGTATCCTTCATTAGATTTTGAACACTTTTGTTGCTTCAAACGAACAAAATGCACAAATTACAAATGATGGACTATGTCTTTAATACAGAATGCATGCCCACTTGTGTAAATACTAAAACTTATGTAAATCTCAATGCACAAGTCTTTCGATTCTTAGAATTTATCGTCGTGGCCATACTAAATATGAAAGTACTTTAGTCTTGAAAGCTGTCAAAGTTATGAAACTATGATAAAATAATAAAATTATGTTATATTATATTTGCACTATATCAAAAAAGAAAAAAAAGAAAAGGAAACTTGGCATTTTAGAACTGTGCCCTGTGTGCAAACTTTCATTGACGTAGACAAGGCTGGATCCAGGAGGGGGATACGGGGTTATGCCTTCCCCCATGAACCAATTTTTAAAGTGATGTCACAATAAAGGAAGGCACTGCGACCATCATCTTTTCCTAAAAAAATTGTTGAGGTGTTCAGAAATTGCCTCAGATCACACCTCAGAGCATCTAGAATCCAAACGTTTTTCGCAGCCCCTATGCGGGTTTCGAACCCCACGCTGAACCCTCAAATAAATTGTGTTCTGGATCCGCCCTTGTAAGTAGAGGTCTACAGGCCGTGTTAATGTCTCAATTTTATAGGGTAATGGTTACTTTAAAACAAGTTCAAATGTGCAATCGCTGAATAACGTGTTATGTATGGATCAGATCGGGATGTCAATGGTATTGAAGAAGTGCATGCACATGTCTGTATCCTTGCCAACATCCGGGCATTAATGTCATATCAATGATGAATTGTTAGCTTAAACATTGCTCGTAATAAATTATATCATGTAGCTCTGTGCGTAAATCATACAGAATTCGAAATGTTACTATGTAATCGATGGGTCACTTGTTTTCAAAGAATTCTTCTTCCTAGTTTGCAGAGGATTTGTGAATTGTTGACAGAAGAGAAAATAAAGGGAAAAGTGCCCATAGGTTAAATGAGACAGAGCACCCCGCAACCCCATCCCTCCCGTAGCCGTTTTTGTTTTAGCTATGTGAATATAAGGGCACTCGCGAAAAGAGGCACGCACAAAATATTGGGGAGGGGGGGGGGTTAATACCTCTAATTACCCCCTCCCTCACCCACCTCTTACAGCGAAGGTTTTAATACGGTAAAAAGATGGAGCAGTTTTCCCCTTTATTTTCTCTTGCTGTAATGTGCTGTGATGTAGCTCCGTACCAAATGCATATTAATTCTCTACCGATCAACGAGGAAGTTCCTAGTCATTGTTCAATTTTATTATCAGCAATTTTAGACGAGCTGGTACCTCACTGAATCTTCTCCAAAGTATCTAGGCCAGTTAATTGCAAGTGGAGTTGCTTTGAATAATACAGGAAGAGGGGTGGGAAAGGAGGTGTTACGTGTAGTGCCGCACCGTATCGTTATTGATTCATGTACGGTCAGGGATGTCGGTATATTGAAGAAGGATGCCTCAGGTAACGATCCTGTTTTACCAAGAACACGAAATAGCTACCCAGCACACGTAGCAATGAAAATAAACAACACGCAGTGACTTTATTGGCTGCTAACGGCGTTAGCCACTTTGATGGTCTGCGTAGCTAGCTCTGACGAGGCAAGCAAATGAGGTTGATGTACTCGGAGATACACGATCAATGTAACAGATATTTGATCATTGCATCAGGGAAAATGGACGGAGCAGGAGCTTGTATTCTGTTGGCATCAGCAGTGGCAAGTAGGCTGTCATTAGCAACTTTCATGTTGAATTTCGAAAATAGCTAAGTTCAGCCACAATACTGTACACTGTTTATAACAGCTAGACCATAAAGCGCAAAACGTGTGTATATTGATGTGTTCATGTGTAATTGGTACGTATGAATAAAAACTAGCAACTGCTAGGAAGTTTAAGGAAAAAGTAAAAGCATTTACTTTAGAGTAAAAGCATTACGGAAAAGCAAATGCTTGAATCCTCATGAATTTTTCTTTGAATGTTTAGCATTCAAGAAACAACAGGTAGCAAATACTTCTTACTGTTGTGCGCATGGACGAATGATTGTCAAGACTAGGATCTACTTTGTGTCTACGAACTGGCATGTGTGTACACGCATGTTTACGTAATGTGTACATTCCGTTGGTTTCGTGTAGTTAAGACAAACCAGTGCAAAAACTCATTTTTCTCAAACAGTGAAACTCTTTCAACCAATTTTTTTCCTATGATTCCCTCTGGTGTTTCTCTTCATTCTGCTACGGATAAACCTAGCCCCAAAATACCTCTAAACCTTTTTTCCAGAAATGGGGAAACACTGTGTGGACTTGCCCAAGTCCACACAACGTCTCCTCTGCCTAATTTATGTGGACCTCTTATTTTTCGGAAGTCCACACAGTGAATGTAATGCCCACCCTTTTTCTTTATGGTATAACGATGATAAACTGAAAAAAACATGCAGCAGCCTAACGCCACTTTGGTGAAACAGGACAAAGTCGATTTACAGTGTTGAAAGACTTCGAAGTATTTCCCAGCAATTATTATTTGTTTCTTTTAATCCCCATAAAATAAAAAATATCTGAAATAACAGATTGCTCTAGATCTAAGGATTCAACTTGTGACAAAAGCACGGGGGTAATTTTTTTTTTTTTTTACAAAATCATTAAATTTATTGTTTGTAAGACGAAACACAGTTTTCTTCCGAAAAAAAATATGAAGTGATGAAGTGATCTTTGTGTTTCGAGGACGCATACAGTTATTAGGAAGTGACTAGTGCATTTTTTTTGTGCGGTATTATATCGCAACAGCAGTCAGACCAATTGCGTATATTGTTTTTGATTGATCAGGGCAGTATGTAGCGAACCGGGGGGGGGGGGAGGTGGTGCTGAGTAAAATACCCACCCCAATAATTAATCAGTCGACATTAAGAGCCTCTGTTTACAAAATTACAATACACAACAGCACAGGCGTTGATGGAGGGAGGTGGAGGTGGTGTGACGGGTATGCCAATTAAAATATGTTGTCTGTAAACTCCTCGTTCTGTCGACCGCATCGTGTGTCACTCAGTAAATTATGCCGCCATGAATAGCGCCACCTACTGTCCTATAGTATCAAAGATATTTGAAGTGCCCTCAACCCCCCTCCCCACCAAAAAAAAGTCCGTGTCACTCCTCAACTTTTTGCAGGAATCTGCGGCAGCCCAGTGACCGGAAGAAGTCTACCTTCCAGCAGCAATAGTCTAGTGGCAAATTGTTGTCATACTCCCAACCACATTCAAATTGATTTGATTGCAATGACAGCAAGTTATGAAATTTTACTTATAATTCATAAACATGTAGACAACTCTTTTCTTCACACTCAACAGAGATATTTGAGTTCACCATATGGAGGGGGTAGCTCTTTGAACTGATCACGCAATTTCTTCTGTGAAAATAACAACACAGATGTTGATATTGTGTTGCTTTAGATTCATCACAAGTGGAAGCTTTACACATCGCTCTATCTTGTATGCGAAAACAAGTTTCCATATTTTACTTTCCAGTATTAAAGATGCTCATCTTTCAAACTTTCAGCACCTTGCTTACCACTAGAAAGGCAGTAAAAATCCGTTCCACCACTTTTTGAACACTGATAATTGTGTTGCGCTTGATTTACCGCGAGAGGGTGCTCGATCGACCCATCCACCTTGTTTTGGTTGTTTCCATATTTTGCATACCAATAATTGAATTCTTTAGTTATAAAACTCATCTTTCAAACTTTTGGAACGTTATCACTGGGGGGCGGTATGAATCCTTTTCATCATCTCAGACATCGATATTTTGTCGCATTAGATTTACTGCGAGAGGGCGCTTCAAAAATTCCAACTTTTTCTCAGTGTGTGGAAAAAAAAAACTATTTCCATAGTTTGAATTCAAGTAATATTGCTTAGTTGAATTTGTGGTGGCATTTGACTTATTGTTTAAACTTTAAGTACCTTCCATGGCTATCACTGGGTGGCAATATAATCATTTTCACCACTTTGTAATAAGACTGCGTCCCAATTATTTGGCTACGGCTTGAAATTACACATAGAAATGTGTGTTATTGCTAGCCGTAGCCAGGTAATTTTGAACTTAATGATATTGATTACGATAAATTGATCGTGAGAGGCGCTTAAACCATCCACCCTGTCTTGGATGTAAGAAAACTGTTTTTTTTGTGGTTTGCATTTGAATGTTTGTTACATTCATTGCTTGTGTCATTGGCCTCATACTTCAAACTTTTGACCTTTTGGTATTCGAACCTTGGTCACCAATGGGGCATGCTAATCAATATTGCACCAAAAAATAACCTTAACTTTGACATAATTATTTTTTTCTCTTATTCCTTTTGCGTGAACGTTTTATACGAAAACTGTAGTGTTGGCCTCATGCCACAAAGTCTGCTTCATCGGATCGGAGTACGACCCCCAAGCTGGTATCCCACTTCGTTGGTTCCTGCCGTACAAAGTCCCATGCGAATGCACAGCTGTACGTCTCGGTGGGACGCACATCCCTGCTTCATCATACCGCCAGGGGGCGCCCCACTACCTAAAGGAGCTTTTCCTCAGTGAGGACTCCGACGAAGTTCAAGCTTACTTCAACTGCAGTGGAACGACTACTGCTGTTTGACCGACTACTGCTGTTGGACCGACTACTGCCAGTGGAACGACTACTGCTGGTGGAACGACGACTGCTCGTGGTACTACTACTGCTAGTGGTGCGACTACAGTTAGTCAAACGACTGCAGTTAGTACAGGTAATACTTCCAGCTCTAGTTACTGCTTCATTTTAAACTGCACTTTAAAAACAGTGCCCGTACAATTTACGGTCAAAAGTCGTGCAGCGAAGTTTCCCCTGTACGGTAGGTATTTTTTAACAGTTGAACCGAACTTTGGTTTACTTGCATTGTATCATCAGAAAAACGAATGGTGCTCAATTTTGTTGATTAATCAAACCGTTATTCATTTTTTTCCAATCAGTTGTGTCTTCTCCAGTGCCTGTACATTACTTTAAACACATCCATAATTCAAACTTTTGGGCGTGGTCCATAATCCCGTTACACTTTGGTATGTCGTATATGCACATGCGCACACACGTTTATTCATGGTGTAAATCGAGGGTTTTCTTTTGTTCCTCTTCCGTTTTTCTTTTGTTTGTACTAACTATTTCGCAACAGCTGTCATTGGCTTTGTACACGTTTTTTTAATCGAAGTCGTCCTCGATTTTTTTGCACGTGTGTGTCCTCGATTTACACAATAGACAAACGCATACACAAGAGGGTGGTGGGGGTTCGACAATTATACATCAATATGAGTTTGTTTCTGCTTTCAATAGGGGACGTTTAAATATGGAGGACAAAAGGGGGCCCAAATTCACGAGAGGTCCCCACGTTGGAATAGTGAACAAAACATAATGGGAGGTCTTCCTAAAAAAAGGTTAAAAGTTCAAACAAAAGAGGGGCAATAGGGGGTTCCTGATTGCAGGCAAATACACCCTTGTATGGTTTATTTTCATCGCTTAGCAGAAACGGCTGAGTGTTCGAGTCCAGAGGCTCTTGGCATGGAGGACGGGACAATCCCTGATGATCACATCACGGCGTCCAGCGTTTGGGAGTCCACCAACTATCCTGGCTGTTGCCCACCCCAAAAGGGACGGTTAAACAGTGACAGTATATGGGCACCATCGAGGTAGGTATAACAATTAAACACTGTTAAGTACAGTAAACTACACCTCATACGCACATCTTATATTAGACGCTCTTAAGACGAAAGGGATTTTGCTAAATTCGATGTTTTTTTTCTGGCGGGCTTCCGTACTAAATAAAAGAAGGCCAATATCTGTAAATCATTATCTCATTCAAAATTGAGTAAGTTTTGCATTGTCCTGAAAAGGCGTCAGTATTTTTTTTTACCATGGTCAGTTTTGCCGATCCCTCTCCTGATAAAAGCGGGTTTGTTTGCGAGCATGTCTATTTAACTGTCCTCACCTCCATCCACTTTGTGTACACAGCAACCCCGATTCCTGGATCGAGATGGACCTGGCTACAAGCACGGTTGTATCTGGCGTCATCACACAAAGCCTGGCGCTCGGGAAGTTTAATGGATATGTAACGATGTACAAAGTGGCCTTTAAGAAGCAGTCCACCTCTCAATGTGAACACGTGAGAGATGGAAACGGAAACGTCAAGGTAACTATCATAGCTTAATTTCCTCCCCCGCGACATTTTGCCTTGCTCGACAGCACCTGCATACCTCACAACCGTTACTATTGTGGCATTACCCGATCCAGGTTTTATCAATTTTACCAATGGGAACAAAACCCCAGAAACTGCATGGTCCGGTTGGAATTTTCCCTCCTCTTTCTAATTAGGTGGTATCCAGCCTCTTCACTGTTTTTTTATATATTGCGGTGGCCAGGTGAGCGGAAACAAATCCTTGGCTACCTTCCAACGCACAGTGGTCTGTCCGTGATCTCCCTCCCCGAGTTTGCACAACCTTGATACTTTACTGATTAAAATACGTACGATTTGTTTCCAAGCTCATGTTTCCATGAAGGTGTCTCCCAATATTCAGTATTGTGCTTAAAGATGAACAAAACGTGCATCTTTTTGCTTTTGTTTTAGCTGTTCAAGGGTAACACCGATGCCCGCTGCACCCCTGTCACCAACATGTTTAATGAGAGTGTGGTGGCGTCGGTAGTGCGCATCGAGCCTACCGAATGGCATGTCTGGGTTCGTCTGCAATTGGAGTTGCTTGGATGTCGCCGTAATTAATTTGGCTAAATCAGTGCTATTTCGAACATTCTTTCCGCTTGCAAAATTGCATTAAAATATCAATTTAATTATTACCGAACTATATGGAATAACCACAATGGACCTTACGTGTTAAAGGCAGGTAGAAACATTTTGCACTTGCAGGAAACGTGCTTACCAGTTTGACGAAAAACGCCTGCCCAAGTTGAAGATAGGGTTGATACCAAATGACCTGTTGAATTTGAATCCGTCTGAAACGGTATCATTCAGAGGAAAATAATCACAAAAGGCTTCTTAAAAGTATGTGCCACTGAGGTTAGCAACGGAATCCATTTGTAAGAAACCCCAAAATGTACATACGTCTTCTCTTTTTTTCTCAAATGTATATAAAGTATCCACTGAGCTGATACTTTAACACGTTAGTTACGGACCCTTCTTAAGCTATCGATTAATTTGTCACTTTATACAAACAAATGCATAAAAACAAACTGATGGTCGGTATATACCTTTAAGGCGGAGACAGTGGGAAACGGGTTTGAATTCCCTGGAAAACTGTGTTAAACATGAGTAAACATTTTGAGCGTTTCATTGTTTAGATTAACATATCACTAGATAATAAATTATATCACATAATACGTAGCTTAGATACCCCCAGCACATTATAAAAGATAAAGGGCAGCATGAGTTTGGAAGTGCTAAATGGTTGGTTTGTTTGAGTTAGATAAACAATGCTGTGAAATGTTTAAACAATACAAAGAAATATAAAAACGTACATCAAATTTGGAGTCATGGTTTACTGAAGGGCGCAGACATATCAAACCAATTGCTGTGGCATAAGTGCATGATGACTTTTTTTCAGAAGCCTTTCCAACAATATTGACTTGAAAATAGCCTGTGCTTTGAATTCAATTGAATTCGTGACGTGTTAAGCTTAGCATTAGTCATATACTTTAATGCTGTTAAAATATACTTTAAAAATGAGAACTAGACAAAAAATAGACGACTTTATTGTTAGTAAATTGGCTTAGAGTTGTTAAATCATATTAGTTTGGAATGACCTGTTTATCTAGGTGATTCATTCAAAACACGTATTGTATACAGAGAATACCTGTTCACATATAAATACTGCAATTTATGTTTATCTTAAAATACATTTCATTCTATCAATGTACACGCCTTATATTGATTTATTCGGTTGAGTACCGGGACGAATTAGAATAAATCTGCTTTATCATTGATATGTAAATGAGACACGGTAGAGTGGTTAAGGGCGCGTAATTTGAATAGGGAGTGGCACAGGAATGTGTGCGTGGTTGGATTGAAGGTAGATCACTTCACGCTTGCGAGCAGCAACGACAACACACAATTTTTGTGGCGCTGTACTTCCATTGCGTTATATCAGCAAATGGGAGAGTTGGCAGTTTTGCTCTCCTAAAGTCAATTCGACATCTCATTTTAAGAAGCTACATTACATTCAAGGCTACTGACAACAGAGCTCGCCCCTACATCGGTATCAATCAAGACAAGACAGTTGTTAATAGCAGATGGACCGAAGATCGGAAAGCAGAAAGCAGAAAGCCAGTTTACGAAGCTAAGTTAAATTACAGTCTTTTTAATTTGCAAAAATGTAGTTGCAGATGTTGAAATTCACAGATGATTTTTTTGAGAACGGAGAGATTTCTGGTTCCGAACGAAGAGTGTTCTGGAGAATTACTTTCCCATCGTGAATTGTGGGGACTTTTACACTAGTTCTTTGTTATAAGATGTAACCAGTCTCAGAAAATGGTCAATTTCAGAAAACCCACACTCTACTTGTTGAGACGAAATATAGGCCCTAGATTGAATCGATGTTCTGCCATATACAATTTGTTGGAAACCCATAATAAAGCCGTTTATCATTAATCCTTTGTAAGTTTCAATTCAGTGACAACAGGTGAATGTCGTCCGAAAAGGGAGTAGATAGCCCTGGCATCAATCAGTCAAATTTGGTGATACGCCCATATTTCTTTGTTCCTTGACAACGTATTGATTCACGTTGAAGTTTGATCTGAAAATCTTAAATATCACCTTGTGAGCGTTTGACCAATCGGGTTTTCCTGGGTTTCACAGAATTTTTTTTTTCCAATTTGTTCCAATTCCTACCATCATATGTGTCTTTAAATTGTACCAAAATAGTACGATCGCTGGAAAAGGGGCAATTGCAAGAACAAGGAGAGTTGTCTTAGAAGACAGTTTGGGACACTCCAGTTTCCTTCAGAAAGCCATAGAATAGAGAGCACAGTGCTCAAACCAAAAGTGGTTGGTTCTAAAATGCTCAAAACGGGGTTGAAGTGGTGAAGAAGTTGGTTCAGAAGGTGAGAAATGCAGAATGATGCATACATGTCATGTACAGATGACTTGCTTAACGATGGTTTAGAGATTTGCCAGCTTATTCCATTTTATAACAATTGCTTTCAGAAAGTCAGAGAGCACATGCTTAACTTAAGCGGAGAATGTATTTGGATTAGCAAAGTGGTTTTGTCTAGTGCGAAGACGGAGAAGTGTAGAAATACAAGATGTCTTTTAGACGATGATTGAGTTTGCCAGTTCCTTCAAAACCAGAGAGAAGATTTAGTTCTAGTAGGCTTGACTTGAGATTCGTATAAAGTCCAAAGGTATTTAGAATCCCGTTTCACTGATGTATTTACATCTGTTTCTCATCAAAGTTCACTAGTCTTGTTCGGAGAAAAATTTCCTCCAGTTTCAAAACTGTTCCACCGACGCTGGACGCACTGGTAGTACAAAAGGGATTCAATAGAATATTTGGGCATCGGTCAGATAGCGAGAAGACTCGAAGCTCGACTCGGAGAGAATCGAAGGCAGTGAAATTGGCCTTAAGTTAACCCTTCTATGGAAACATGCATGGTCAGCCTAGTTTATTATTTGGCCTAATCTTGGCCAAGATAACCCCATTGGTTTAATATGAAAGCCACGAGTATCACCATACTAAAGTTTAGTGGTTTACGTGGCAAAAAAGTTAGGGTCAGAGTCGTTTCTGACAGAAGTATATAACGAGATGCGTTCAGAACGCAAACAAGACAGTCTCAGCAGACTTACACCAAAATATGGTGACATCCTCAGCGGATGTTTGGTATTGTAAACGTTACAATTGATATCCCCAGCGGATGATGATTCAGATTTGGCAAATAAGCTGTTCTTTTGTATTCAGAGTATAGTTGTAGCAATAAGCAGTGGGAAATGCGCTTTTAATTAAATGCACTTAATAAAGAAAGTGTTTAGTAAGTTGACGCATGATTTTAATCTCGTTAAAGTAACAATCTTTATTATTTTCCTTTTTGGAAGCTCATCTTCAACAGCGATAATTGGAGGCAGCGGAGTCCTCAATCAGCCAAAAGTCAAGAGCTGGATATAGTCTCGCCAGTCAACTGCTTTCCATGCTACTCGAGTCACAAGCCCCATCAACAGTCTCGAGTACAGATCATCCTTCACGAGATGGCGACAATGGGCAGAGTTGCACGGAATATCATACCTACCCGCAGATCCTTACATGGTAGCCTTATACCTGATCCATATTGGAACTCTGCAACATCACCATGCACCTACAGTCACAAACTCTTTAGCTGTCATGTCATGGGTTCATCTCATGGCTAGTTGGGGACCATGATACAACCAAAGACCCTCTGGTGTCATACACCGCGCTAAAGGTCTGACAAGAACACTGGTTAAGCCAAAGAAAGATCCAATTACACCAGATATTCTTTCTGAGATAGTGCCAAAATAGGGTAAAGACCGTTCAGTACACATCTTATTTCATATAAGAATCCTGGTCAAGGCCCTTATTTCATATACCGGGTCTTATCGGCTCAGTGAGTTAGCCGTACTTTAATTGAAGTATTTACGTGTTATCTCATGCACTCGGCCATGTGAATTCAGTTATTATTGCGAGGTAATTATTATCAACATGTACAGTTACAATGTTGGAATTGTATGTCAAGTGGGTCAAAGTCTTCCCTTCAGATAAAGACCTTCTTTTGTGTTCATAAACTTAAACAAATGTTAAAGAAGAGTATAAAGTGATTTCATAGAGGTATAAACCGATGAAGTACTCGAGAGTTTGAGAGGGAAGGTTAGAGTTTTCACAGAGCAGCCCCATGCTGCTGTTGGAGTCTTAGTGGCTATCAAAGCAGATATCCAACAGGCTGTTCAAGCGTCATGGACGCCATATCAGAGACAGAGAAGGATACTTTAATATATCCAAGAGAGTGATTGCAATATGATGTTAAATATCTAAATCCTTTTGGGGATTCAGCATTATAGACCCGTTCTTTATAGTTCATACCGGTTGCTGCTGCAAGCACAAATACCAAAATCAGGATGATTTGATTGTTTATTGTGTAGAATGGTGTTGAAATGATAAATATTGATTTATTCGGTTGAGTACCGGGACGAATTAGAATAAATCTGCTTTATCATTGATATGTAAATGAGACACGGTAGAGTGGTTAAGGGCGCGTAATTTGAATAGGGAGTGGCACAGGAATGTGTGCGTGGTTGGATTGAAGGTAGATCACTTCACGCTTGCGAGCAGCAACGACAACACACAATTTTTAACACAGTTGTTAAGTCTGGTTGTAATTTCATAGTTGTTCAATGTCTCAAACAGTATTTATAAGAGACGAACATTGCTACCCTTGCCTGAAGGAGTTGTCTTGCATAGTTCAGGTGTACGTTTCCATTTTTCCAAATATGGTTTTGGTTTTTCGTATCTGGCAGTCAACACAGCAATGTTAGATGGGGTACAATTCCAGAAACAGCCATAATGTAATAGATGAGTGGTATCTTGCGATTATTCAATTAAGTTTAGCTAAAGGCTCTGAAGCCTAAAGGAAAGTTCTGTGAAACTTAAAGGTTCAAATGAAATCCACAAGTGGCAATCAAGGTATGGTCGGAATAGTTTCTGACGGAGGTATAAAACGAGATTTACAGGTTGGCAGTAAGATTCATAAAGATCAGATCTACTAGATGAGATGCTAGAATTGTTCTAGCGATCTAATGCGTTCAGAACGCAAACAAGTCTGAATAGACATGCACCATAGTATGCGTGATTTATCCTCAGCGGAAGATATCTGGTATTGTACAAAACCAAAAGAGATAATTCTGAAAAGCTTGCCTTAATATAATATCAAATGTGGAACGATTATTCAGAAATAACCATGACAATTGTAAAGAGGAGGGAAGTCTCAAGGTTAATTCTAGTATTGATTACGCAAATATGATAAATGAAAGGCTCTTACGCCTAAATGATAGACCCTAGTTCTGTAAATATTGTCTTCATCAAGACGTCTTTAAGGTTCAAATTATTGAATGACCGTTATTAAAACACTGTCGTACCTGGTAGTCATCACAGCGATGAGACTAAACATAATATCAAATGGGGTACGAATAATTAGAATTAATCATAACAATTGCAAAAAGAGTGTTGTCTCAGGTATAATTCTGTATAATTAATTGATCACTTAAATGTGTCTATAATGAAAGGCTCTTACGCCTAGATAATAGATGATAGTTCTGTAAATACTATCAAGTCTTTAAAGGTTCGAATTATTGAAAGATGTAATTAAAACATTGGGTCGTCGTACCCGGTTGCTGCTGCAAGCACAAATACCAAAATCAGGATGATTTGATTGTTTATTGTGTAGAATGGTGTTGAAATGATAATTAATTTTTAAAATGAAATAATAGTTGTGGCACCAAAAATGTCAGTGTTAGTATTTAACTCAATCGAAATTATAAAACAAACGCACTTTGTGATGTGAAATGTGGTTTTGTGGTGTGCACCATATCAGAAAAAATAAGAAAGTAAAAATGTTGGCATTTTAGATTACTGTGCTCTGTGCAAACTGTCCAATTTGCTTGGGTATTGGTTACTTTTACTAGTTGAAATGTTTTAGTCTTGCTCATTACTTTGAAAGCAATTAGTTTATTTTTCTTAAAAATAAGGATAGCAATAATGCTAAAGCTATTTTGTTGTTCGTAATATTTGATTTATATAAATAGTTTCGGCTCTGTAGAATCAGAAATCGTGGAGTCGCTATATAAAGTGTCATGTATCGTTGAGGTTGGGATTTAACGATGGTATGCACAATGTATGTATCCTAGCCAACGGCCGGGCATTAATCTAATATCACTGTTCATTTGTTAGCTGAAATATTGCTCATAATTAATAAATCATATTATATAGCTTTGTGCGTAACTACAAAATTCGAAATGTTACTATTTAATTGTTGGGTCACTTGTTTTCAAAGAATTCTCTTCCTACTTTGCAGCGGATTCGTGAAATGTTGAAAGAAAAAGAAGAAGAAGAAAAAAGGGAAAAGCACCCAAAATGAGGGCAAGCACCCCGCAACCCCACCCCACCCCCGTCCCCCTCCCCGACCTCCTTCCCCACCAACCACAGACTTTTGCATTTGGAAATTGAAGTTGCATATCTAGATTGTGCAACAGTTTTCGTAGCCTTGTGTAAATGTGATATGCGTGGCGATTAAAAGAAACAACAAGAGTGCGTCTTGACGTCCAGATTCTAACCATCAACAGGCGCCTTCTATCGTGTCTTCGATGGCCCGATGGCGTAATTTTTTTACTAGGAGAGTTAGGGGCAATGTCATGAATAATTTAGTTTTTCCTTTGAATCATTGCAAGACTTAGGTTCTCGTTCTATTTTCCCCTTAATTCAAAATTATCTCAGTGTTAAATTTTGAGAAGAAAAATAGCTGATGAAAATGAGCAGCGACGACGTGGATTCGAACCAGGGATCTTTGTATCCATAGCTCATCTCGCTATCCACTAGGCTACTGTGTGGTAGCTCGACAACAATCGTTCTTTAAAATGCTTTAATGTATTGTAACTAGTTGAGTAGCTAACAACAATGCTGTTGATGGCATTGTCCGTTCTCATGGATAAACATGAATTATTCATGACATTGCCCCTCCTAGGAATAAAAATTACGCGGCCCGATGGTGTATGAGGAAAAACATGGCAGCTGTTGACCGATTAACAACTTTTGCGTGATCGCTGCTCTAGATGACGGAACAACTTTACATGCACGAATATAACAGTGGCCTAGAAAGATCACTGGCCCTTTTTTTACGGTCGCCCTTTATCACGAGCACCTTTGAGCGCCCTTTTTCACGAGCGCTCTTCTTTTTTTTTGGGGGGGGGTTTCCTCCCTCTTTGTTTTAGTTATTTGAATAAAAGGGCACTCGCGAAAAGAGGTACTCACAAAATACTGGGGGTGGGGGTGAAGTTAAATACCCCTTACCCCTCCACCAACCTCTTACAGCGATGGCGTTAATACGGTTACAAGATGGAGCTGGCGGTTTTCCCCTTTATTTTATCTTGCTGTAATGTAGCTCCGTACCAAATGCATATTAATTCTCTACCGATCAACGAGGAAATTTCTAGTAATCGTTAATTTTTAATATCAGCTATTTTAGACAAGCTGGTACTCACTTGACCAATTCCAAAGAAGCATTGTACTTATTTGTCAACCGTTTCGTATCTAGGCCAGTTAATTGCAAGTGGAGTTGCTTTGAATAATACAGGAAGATGGGTGGGGAGAGGAGGTGTTACGTGTAGTGCCGCACCGTATCGTTATTGATTCATGGCTCTACAGTACGGTCAAGGATGTCGGACAATTATTGAATAGAAGAGGGATGCCTCAGGTAACCATCCTGTTTAACAAAGCCAATGAAAAAGCATCAACCTTCCATTCAACTCAGGCTGTCTCCTAATTGGCTAGATATTTTGTTGATTTGATGACATCACCCTATTTTGTGGTTGCCGTATATGCCGAAGCGAATGGTGGGCGCATGTGTGTTATACCATGCAACTGACAGAACACTCGATCATTGCACCAGGGAGAATGGACGGAGCAGTGGCTTGGATTCTGATGGCATCAGCTATGGCAGGTAGGCTTGATTGTTCTATAGCGTTTATGTTGGATTTGGCAAAATAGCCAAGTCCAGCCAAACTTTTTACGATTTTCAGTTAGGCCTGCAGGTGGTCCATAGAGCGCAACAGGTGTGGCTGTTGGTGTGTGTGTGTAATAACCCTCTGTACTAATTACGTCACGCAATGTTTACCACAGTGCATTGTGGGATTGAGTGGGGGTCGCCACACCGCGATATAGAAAACATATAGTATTGTGTATTTTGGGTCTGATTTATTTTAATTTGCGCCACTAAAGATATCGATAATGACCCTCAAATGTGATAAAGACCTCTAGATAATTATTTCAGGTCGAAGATTCTTTAAAATAACGGAGAATTGAGGTATGCACGACGCTAGTCACGATGGCTATATATCGCACGGTACTACACGTATACATCGAGCGTGACTATGTACGGTGGCACCAGTGCGGCGGGCAACGAGCGACTTTCTGCGGCAGCCACTTCGGGGAAACACGCTGCTTCGTAAGAGCGGTACAATCGGTACAACCTCGAAATCAATGATTAAGTCAAATAAGTACATGAAAAGGTTACCCACGGAAAACACATACACAAAAAAGAAAGATCACGTTCTATGAATCAACATGCAGAAATGTTCTCCACGTTTTGTTTGCCACCGGGATCGAGTTGACTTGGGACCGAGTTGACCCTGAGTTTCAAGTCAACTCGGTCCCAATCCAAGTCAGTTCGAGTCAATCATTACCAAGTTAACTCGGTCCCAAGTCAACTCGGTCCCACATCAACTTGCTTGGGAAAAATGCTCTAGCAAGGCGAAGGCGAAATCAAACTGCGTGATGTTAGGGACCGTGCCATGTTAGGGTACATCAACAAAAGCGTTAGAAGTGGTTACATCATACACCGCTGAGGCTATACGCCTTGCCTCGGTTACGCGTTCCACACAAACCTTGCCTTATGTGTAGCGGTGCCCGTACAAAATGTCGACATCGTTAAGTAACGTATGCAGTTATTTATTTCATTTTCCAACGGATGAAAAATGATGAAAAAGTGACTACCATGCTATAAGCCCAGGTTTGTGTGGAAAGCATGACCTCAGCAAGGCGTGATATCAGCGGTTTATGACATAATAACCACTTTAACGCGTATTGTTGATGTACCCTAACATGGCAAGGCCCCATAACATGGCTCAATATGATTTTTGCCCCTGTATTGCCTTGCTAGAGCATTTAATCCCCCATCAAGTTAATTTGGGACCGAGTTGACTTGGAAATGAGTTGACTCCAACTGACTTGGATTGGGACCGATTGTACCGCTCTTACTTGAAGCAGCGTGTTTCCCCGAAGCGGTTGCCGCAGCAAGTCGCTCGTTGCCCTCTGTGACGCCACCGTACACAGTCACGCTCGATGTATACGCGTGAAACCGTGCGATATATGGTCATCGTGACTAGCGTTGTGCATACGTAAGTTCTCCGTTATTTTTTAAAATCATCGACCTGAAATATAGTTTAGATTAATTAAAGACGAGGTTTTAACACATTTGAGGGTCATTTTCGATAGTTTTAGGCCAAAAAAAATCGGCCTCTGGTCAGACCGAAGTTCTGGAATTGATGCGGCGACGCATTTTTTTTTTGTGGCTTTTTTTATTTCAAGCTTGAATTGTACAGACAAGGTGCATACTATTTTGCTTTTTTGTGTCCTCATTATACATTGGTATCCTCCATAATTTGCCTTGGTGCTTTTTATCATTTACTTTGGTGAAATTTCCCCATTCCTTGGTGCTCCTTTGTTCAAACTTTTGCGGAGGTCGGCAATAGAGGGCGCTGTTGTGGCTTCCGTGTTAATTTGAAAAAAAAGTTGACGCGCATGATTAAAATCGACGCGCGCGCTGACCAGAGACCGAATCTTTTTTTTAGCCTTTTAGTGGCGCAATTTAAAATAAATCAGACCCAAAATACACAATACTATGTGCCTCTATGTTTTTTTAAAGCGATCGCGGTGCAGCGACCCCCACTCAATCCCACAATGCACTGCGGTAAACATTGCGTGACGTAATTAGTACAGAAGGTTATTGTGAGTTATTATTCACAAGTTGATGATTCGCCTAGCGGGTGACAGATGAAAAAGCAGCCTTAATCGCAAGCGTATTTTTTTCGGTAAGTGGGTGAAGCATTTACACGAATATTTCAATAATTTCGATGGAATCTTTACCAGACACTTAGGGCATATTTGTCAGCCCATTCTCGTGTTGAATGAATTAACATGAGAACATGGTTTTAAATGACGAGAACCAGCATGCGTGACAGTGTTTGTGAGCATGATGATCACATCAACCCTATCAATTAAGGAGTAGATCGTCACGAACAAAGATGGCGAACTTACCGCAACTTTTGCACATTCAGTGCGGGAGAATATAAATAAAACTAAAATTATACGTCGGAATAGAGTGGGCTTGTCTTTGCAATTGGTATAGCTGTTTCAGGATCTTAATTATTTTCATAAGATCATTACTTTTTCCTTCTTTTCATGCGGCGTTTTAATATGTCGGCTGCCATCTTGCATGCGCGGCCAGCACTTCGCTCGCACCTATTACGCAAGGCAAGAACACTGTTTGGGGGTGTGGTCAGGATACATCCATAGGTTCTTAGACAATTGGCCCCTTAAATTAAAAATGTATCAAACTTAAATTTTGGGGGGAAAAAATCGAGAAAAAGCGGCTAACGGTGGATTCGAAGTACGGATCTTAACAAGTGTTCTTAAAGTTTAAATGCTTCGACGTAACAAGTTGACAAAAATAACAACAGTTTTATTCATTGTTCTTGTCTTATGAATAAACACAATGTATCCAGTACAATAAAACAATCGTAGGGTTATCAGATTTAAACCAAAGTGATATGTATCTGCAGTGGCATACGTAGCACGATATTTTTTTATGGGGGGGGTGCAAAAATTTCTTGAAAAAGACACTTATCGTCTTCCCCCCGCGTGCTACGTCTATGATCTGTATCTGTAGGCTACTGCACAATCGCGTATTGTGGGGCTATCACATACAGATGTGTATTAATTGACCAAAAAAAAAGAAAAAAAGTTGCAACATTTGCAGAACAGTAAATGACATTTATCTGTCTTTATTTACAAGCTGTCTTTGTTGTTGTGGAGAGCGAGGCGAGGACGTGTTACTTCGGTCCCCCACCGGAGCCTGATCCTGATCATCCGGATGACTGGATGAAGCAAGTCATGCGAGAGGTACGGGCGCGTTGCCCAGGACCGGGAAGGAGGCAACCTACCCCAGCTGGTAAGTCAAGCTACGATCTTCAGACCATCGGATCAGACATAGGGGAGATGGATGACATTAGGCTAATAAAATGAACTAGTGTCTCATCCCCGCCAGCTTCCCTTTCTCTGGTCACCTTCTTTTGTTTGTTTGTTCGTATTTAATTCAGTAATTTGCAACATATTTTACACACAATTTTTTGCCATAATATCTTTTAAGTTGTTTCCACTAGTAGGGGCGGGTCAAGGAATTTTTGCAGGGGGGGGGGGGGTTCATCAGCAAATCAATGCTGAAATGTAGACAGTTTTGTTGTTGTCCGGACACTTGGCTCCGTATAATCAATATGTGTAGGGTGTGTGTGTGTGTGTGTGCTCTTGTATTGTATTACGCTCGAGGACAGACAACAAAAGGAGTACAAAGGAGCCTTTGACCCTCGGATGACGGTGCCTATTGTTAAAACATGTCCTTGATTGTATGGTTATGTGCTTAGTCTATGGGAAAGTGTTACATTAGAGGGACAAAGGGAAACACAATAGGTTGTCCTCAGGCGTATAGTAAAACACGACTGGGTGTGTGTGCATGTGTGGGAGGGGGAGGTGGGGGGCGGGGGCTCGTATCATACTTTCAATGGGGCGCTTATTAACACTATATTACAGGATAGTGTACAAATACCCCCCTAACCCAGCACGCTTTGTTGGTATTTTGCGCACAGGCGTATATTAATGCCAGAAATAATTGTTTATTTTTGGTGCCAGAGCAGAGTGGGGGGGGGGGGGGTATAGCATTCCATTTTAAGGAATGTCTATGGAAAAAAAACAAATTTTGGACAGAGCTGTTTAACCCCCCCCCCCCCCCCCATAATGCGCCTGACTAGAATTGCAGCTATGTAGAAAAAGTTATAGCGCCTTTGGAAACTGTTTTTTTTTTATAAACAGAAGAGTTTTGGAAATAGAAAAATCCAAATCCCCATCTTGGAAATTCCGCCCTCTTGTGGGAAAATCAGCCGAAAAAAGCGGCGCCCCCCCCCCCCAAAGTGGGAGTGGCACTTGACACGTACAAATCGAAATGATTTTATTTTCTCGCTCGGCAGCGACAGCTGAGTGTTTCGAGCCTCTTGGCATGGAGGACAGGACAATCCCTGATGATCACATCACGGCGTCCAGCGTTTTGGTGCACATCGACTATCCTGGCTGTTGCAAACCCGAGAAGGGACGGCTGAACAGTGGCGGTTTATGGAAACCATCGAGGTAGGTAACAAAGGAAACCACTGTTAGCTACAACCAACTACACCCCGCACTCACATCCCTATATTACGCCACAGAGACGAAAGAGAGATGGTTTAATGTGATATTATGTTTTTCCTAGCCAACAAAGCAGTTTATTTTATGAAATATACTACTTTTTCTTCTGTATACATGTAATGTGTATGCAATTCCCTCAATAGGGGCTTTTACGTAAGGTTGCTATTGCGCACAAACAGATCTGCCTTGCAAATCTGATTCCCGGTCCCTTCATGATGATTGTAATAGGAATACGGGAACCACTCTACCCTCAGAGAACTTGATTATATTCAGAAAGAAATTAATTGAACATTTATTCAGTAATTATTCCTTAAATAAAAAAGGGCCGATATTTTTGATCAATGTCTTAATAATTGAGTACGTTTTGCATTGCTAGAAAAAATAGCAATTCAAAAATAATATATTTAGCCAACAAAGCAGTTTATTTTATGAAATATACTACTTTTTCTTCTGTATACATGTAATGTGTATGCAATTCCCTCAATAGGGGCTTTTACGTAAGGTTGCTATTGCGCACAAACAGATCTGCCTTGCAAGTCTGATTCCCGGTCCCTTCATGATGATTGTAATAGGAATACGGGAACCACTCTACCCTCAGAGAACTTGATTATATTCAGAAAGAAATTAATTGAACATTTATTCAGTAATTATTCCTTAAATAAAAAAGGGCCGATATTTTTGATCAATGTCTTAATAATTGAGTACGTTTTGCATTGCTAGAACAAATAGCAATTCAAAAATAATATTTTTTTTTCGGATGAGAGTAAAACTACAGTGTGGATTAAACCTTGAATGAGCTCCAGTAACATTAATGTACAAAGAGTTGAAACTTTCCTATAAACAGTTAAAAATAAAAGGCTTCAGTAGTTTTACCGCGTGGTCAGTTTTGCCAATCCCTCTCCTGATAAAATCGTTTGTTTGCGGCGGATCATGGTTATTTTATTGTTGTTCATCTCCCTTCACTCTGTGTACGCAGCTCCGCCGATTCCTGGATCGAGGTGAATCTGGCGAAAATTACTGTGGTGTCTGGTGTCATCACCAAAAGCCGGCCTCCTTCCATTGGATGGGTGACAGAGTACAAAGTTGCCTATAAGAAGGAACCTGCATCTGAATATGAACACGTAACAGATGCAAACGGAAACGTAAAGGTACATGTATACTTATCATAATTTTATTTAAGCCTACCTTCGCACTTGTCTATGTTGTCTATTATATGTGATCGATTTGCTGATTAATTAGGCAAGACCCCGCCTCTTTTTTTAGAATTTGAACAATCAGTGGGCACTTTATGTATCAGGTCTTTGGTCATTCACACGTTGCGCTCAAAGACAATGGATTAAAAAACCCTGCGTCACGCACTCTGTAACATGTTACGCGAAAATGCGCCCGGGAGCTGTTGCATTACAAAACACTGCATTCTAATTGACCAATCAAACCGCTCAGTCCTGATTTAGGAATGAAATGACGTCACGATTTAGTAAAGTCAACTCCGATTGGCTGGTGCGCGGCTTGCATGTATATTTCTTGACATATCAGACGCTATACAGGAGTCTTGCTCCGGGGATAACGGGTAATACTCAGACTACCTTCTTCCAATATTTCCCACTTAAACAAATAAAACCTGTATTGACATGCTTTTGTTTCAGGTGTTCATGGGAAACACTGATCACGACACCCCGGTCACTAACATGTTTGGTGAGAGTGTGGTGGCTACGGTAGTGCGCATTGAGCCTTCTGAATGGCATGTCCAGGTTCGTCTGCAACTGGAGTTGCTTGGGTGTCGCCGTGATTAATTTGGCTGAATCAGTGGTATTCTGAACATTAGTTTGTGCAAGATTGCATTACAATATAAATTTCACCTATCACGTTATGGCAGAGCCAGAGGGCAATGGTTTGTAGCCCCTTGAAGAGGCATGAGTAAATCACTGTGTATTTATTTACAACAAAGAACACATCTGAGAGAGCTGGAAGACACAAGGTCTATGGCAACATGAGTTCGATAGAACTATCACTTTTTTGGTGATATTAAAAAAGAACACATCTGAGATAGCTTAATTAGCGATTGTCGTTGAACCTTGTTGCTGTAGGAAAGCTAGAACCAAACAGGAAAAATTATAAACAAAAACAAGGGCACAACCAAAACACCTGAACAATAAGCCTATATGTACTGATGACGTCGCCCTCTGTTTACATGTGTGCTTTCATATGAGAACCTGGTTGGGATGACGGTTTCGTAGAACCACAGAAAAGCGCACACGTAAACAAAGTGTGATATGCCATCAGTACGGATGCAGATTCGGGTTGACTGTAAATTTAAATCAAATTATAAGTTTTGGTTGACCTTAGTTGTGACCTAGACATACATTTTAATACAATTTGCACATAGATAATCTTTGTTTACAGAAAGATAATGTAAATACTTGTGACGTATAAAGATAGTGTTAGCAAATCAAATTTCATCTTTTAGTATCATTAATTATTTCAATGCACTAATATTAATAATTGTGGCACTAAATATGACAAATTTGACTATTTAACGCGTTTAAAATTTTGAAAACAAATGCACTTGAGCATTGCATTGGTTGTGTACCTAGAATATTAGGAAAAAAAATTGTATTTGGTGAAAATGTTCGTTTCCGTAGAGGTACATAACACCTTTTTAGTATGAGAGTTTGTCTCAATCTTTTGGGGTATTTGAAAACCTTTTGGTTCAAATGTTATCGTATTAATCCTTATTTCGTTTTTGTTCTTGAAAACAGTTTAAGTACAGTTATACTTAAATTTTATGAAATTGTTAAGCTCTGCATAATCCGAATTCGTTAAGTCGGGGAATGCAAGGTCATGGTACTGATTAGCATACTAAATACCTGGAAAAATATTTAATTATTTGAATGCAACAAAATGTCAGGCACTGAAGTGACAAATTTCATATTTAACGCAGTCAAAATAACGACATCAATGCACCTGAATTCGTGTTGTTGTTTTGTATTATATGCCTTAGTAATTGAGTAAGAGAAAAACATGTAAACACTTTGTTCGGGGAAAAAGTTCAATATTGAAGGCGGGTTCACTCTTTACGCGAATGCAAATGCAAAGAAAACTTATCAAGTGAATTTGCAATTTTAAATGTGTTCACTTTTTTTTAAAATTCGCAGCACGAATACTTGCCGTGATGTCACATTATCACGTTCGCATCCGCTTTTGTGCCGAGTATTAACCGGACTTTACGCAGGGTTCGTCAACAGTTCGAGTGTGTTAGTTTTAATCGTTTAGAATGATGGTAACTCTAAGACATTGTCGGTTCAAATATGTTTGTTTTGCTCATTTCAAAAAATAAATAAATATACATAGCAAAGACACTGATGTTTTGTCTATTAGATTTTTATAAAAGTGTTTAGCTTTGTAAATTCGGAACCCGTAAATGTGTTGAATACCTGGCATTGAGAAGCTGGACAGGCGCGGATCCAAAGAGGGGTTTTGGGGGTCGAACCCCCTTCCCCCAAAAAACCAATTCATACAAAAATTATATATTAATAATAATATGTCTGCCTGTCCGCAACAATCGGACATAAAAGCAATCTGATGGATCTGACGTACCCCCCCCCCCCTTACCAAAAGTCCTTGATCCGCCCCTGCTGGAGCAAGGTATCCAGAACAAAATTTTTGTTCGGAGGCCAAAAAAAAATGGTTCGCCTAAAAGTGGGTCCAAAAAATTACAGCGTGGGGTTCTGGGCCCGCTCAAGGGCGCAGAATTTTTTGGGGGGGATTTTAGATGCTCTGTGGTGGGATCTGAGACAAATTCGGACCACTTTAATCAATTTTTCTTAGAAAAAAGATGATGGTGTACGCAGTGCCTGCCTTCATTACGATGTCACTTAAAAAGAAAAAAAAAATGGGTTCGTTTAATTCATTTTGGGGGGGGGGGGTATGGCCCCCGCCCACCCCATCCGCCCTTTTGCTGGAATGGGCTGGCTTAAAATGTCCTTGTTTAACTACAAGAATACGACATCGACAAACAGTTGGACTTGGTTCGGTGTGTGAATAACTTCATTATTTTCAAATCACTCATCAATTTATATGTAGTTATATACTTTTAGTGGTCAATTTACATGCAGTACCTTTATATATCCAAAATGCACAAGCAAAGACTTTTGCTAGTTAATCCTCACCACAATGTCAAGATTGTCCAACGTTTGTTTTTTTACAACATAAAAAGAGTATTTCTCTTAAATATACCGTATGCATTCATTTGAACAAAAAACATTAACCAACTGTATGAAGTCAACTTGAAGTACGGTGGTGCAGTTAGAAAAAAAATAAATAGGCTGAATGGACACTAGTACTCTCAGGATGTCCTCGTAATGATGCTCCGCCACTGAAGGTTGTCGCTGACTTTCACTAAATGATGGACACAAACCAAAGATTGAAAGGAAAATGAGCACAAATATTCTGTATAAAAGACAAGGAGCATACAAGAATTGGCCAAAAAAATGGGGGTGTTCGTGTGTTCATGACACTGGTAAAATGTCATGACCAGTGTTATACTGATAATACACAATCATCTCCTTCAATGACTCTCTCTTCCACAACATCCACTTTCCCCCATTTGGGGCCCCCTAGTCCGCTCCTACACTAATTGGTAAGTAACATACTGCTCCAGCTTACTATATCATCATGTACATGAATAAGGGGGCTGCGTATATTATGTAAACATGTGTGTACATTTAAATATTTATTTTCAAAGTATATGTACAAAATTAATTTCATTATGATTGGAATTTGTCCACATTGATAAGACTATCACGTCCATGCTGTCCATGGACGATGGCTTACCTTGAAGCAGCAATACCAGCAGGGTATCCAGACCTACAGTTTGTCTTCATGAAAATATGTCAAGAAAAATCATGATAGAGGAATGGTCACACCAGTCATGCCAGTCAGCTTGAAACTGAAAACAAACACGAATTGTATTAAAAATCAGATGACCGAATTCTTTGAAATTACCATGATTTCACTAAGTTGGCCTGCATGATGCATGTTTGCAACGTGTACAAAAAAATGTCATATGCAACATATACATGTACATACAGATGTAAATGTACATGCACATGATGTACATGTATGTAATGACATGTAATGCACATGTACATGCACAGCACATGTGCCTGCACATCACATGTGCCTGCACATCAATATGATGTACAGTACTTGCACATAATTATGTTCGTGAACATGTACATGGACATAGTGCCAGTCTAAGCGCGCGGGGTGCCAATGCGAGTACTTGGGCAGTTTTTGGGCGAGATT